>NC_137739.1:40701944-41157243 GCF_963264785.1 Psittacula echo | reverse complement strand
TCCTCTCTCTCTCTCTCTCTCTCCTTTCCTCTCTCATCTCTCTCTCTCTCCTCCTTCCTCTCTCTCCTTTTTCCTTAAATCTAACTTTATTTTGTGCCATTAAATACTGCTCTCCCTGATGGTTCCCTTCTAATGCAATGCTTGCTCTAACTAGTGCTTACTCTGACTAGGTGAAGATCTTTTTCTGCCTCTGTCTCTTCCACTTAAGCTTGTAGAAAATACAGCAATAAGCTTATGAGCAGCCTGAATCCCTTTTGTGACTGATAATGTATGCTAATTAATGGTGAAAGGCAGTAACAGCACAGTAGATCCTTGTCTGTGGACTTACCCATAAAATAAAGAGACAATCACTCCATGTAGGGACTGGGTAGAACTGATTGAAAAGTGCTTTAGAAGATGTAAGCTGCATAAGTATGTGTGTGTGCCTTCATTATATGATCCACAGAGGGTCATATCAACTCAAAAGATGTCATTGAGACTTGACTCTTGGAATTATTTCCTACTATGGGTAATCTACCTACTCGTCACTCAAGTTGAAGAGAGAAGCTTAAGTAAGGCTGGTGAGGCCTTTTTGCTCTGTCATTCCTGAGGTCACAGCAGCTATCATGCCAGAAGTGTACACATCAGAGATGTGGAACTGGCTGACTTAAGAAGAATGGATTTCCTTCTGCCATGTAATTTCTAAACACTTTCGATGGAAAAGGTTAAACCCCCTTGCCTTAAAAGTTCAGGTACAAAAGATAGTGTCCTACTTAGTATACCCCTTGGTACTTAACAGTGCTTTAAAAAGACACAAGAGAATTGTTTGTAAGTATGTGCACTCTTATTTTGGGAAAATATTATATAGGCTTTTGAAAAAAGGGAGAAGCTGTATGGGAAGATACTATTTTTCTATTTCTCTATTTTCTTCTCCTTTAGACACCCCCTGCTCCCCCCTTCCTCTTCATTAAAATGATGAAGCTGAGCTGGATTGGATCCTGTGACTGTTCAGGCTGCTGCCCTGCTTAGTCAGAGGGACAGTGTTAGTATTCACAAAAGTCTTACAGTTAGATGATATGAAGTAGCCTAAGATTATGATCCTAATTCATTCTACAAATGGCCATAAAAACCCCTTGCAATGTTACAAGTTGGGGACAGTGTGGCTGGATAGTGTCCAGGTAGAAAGGGATCTGGGGGTATTGGTGGATG
Source organism: Psittacula echo (assembly GCF_963264785.1). Taxonomy (NCBI): domain Eukaryota; kingdom Metazoa; phylum Chordata; class Aves; order Psittaciformes; family Psittacidae; genus Psittacula; species Psittacula echo. The sequence goes on along the minus strand of NC_137739.1, from coordinate 41,156,055 downwards.
GTCAGCTGAATATGAGCCAGCAGTGTGCCCTGGTGGCCAAGAAGGCCAATGGCATCCTAGCCTGCATTACGAATGGTGTGGCCAGCAGAAACAGGGAGGTTATTCTTCCCCTGTACTCAGCACTGGTGAGGCCGCACCTTGAGTACTGTGTCCAGTTCTGGGCTCCTCAGTTTAAGAAGGACGTGGAAATGATTGAGCGCGTCCAAAGGAGGGCAACGAGGCTGGTGAGGGGCTTGGACCACAAGCCCTACGAGGAGCGATTGAGAGAGTTGGAGTTGTTTAGCCTGGAGAAAAGGAGACTCAGAGGTGACCTTATCACTCTCTACAGCCTCCTGAAAGGAGGTTGTAGACAGGTGGGAGTTGGTCTCTTTCACCAGGCAGCAACTGATAGAATGAGAGGACACAGTCTCAAACTGCGCCAAGGAAGGTACAGGTTGGATATTAGGAAGAAATTTTTCACAGAAAGAATAATAAAATATTGGAACAGTCTGCCCAGGGTGGTGGTGGAGTCACCATCCCTGGATGTGTTTAAAAAGAGATTGGATGTGGCACTTGGTGACATGGTTTAGTCGAGGTGTAGGGCAGGGGTTGGACTCGATGATCTTGAAGGTCCCTTCCAACCTGGTAATTCTGATTCTGATACAAAAGAAGAAAATAAAGCTTGAGCATTTAAAAGTTTCCATCAATTTATTCAATGGAAATTCGACTGTATTTTCATTTATTGCTATCTCTAACACACATTGCTTGTGGGTTGGTTCTGGTGTATTTTAAAGATTAGTTAAATTTTACCTCACAAAATAAATTGTAGTTACTAATGTTAGTTAAGAATTCTAGGAGTGCTGTGGCTAGACATTTGGGTTCTTGCAAACATGGATCCCTACGCAAGGTTGTGTATGAGTAACACGTAAAACCTAACATGGGGGTATGTTATGCAATTGCTGGTGCATGCTAGAGGTAAGACTGCTGTTGCATATATTGCATTAACTTCTGCTACTTAAGGTTACACAGTATTCAAGGCTCTCATTGTAATAACTGTGTTGGAATTATTTCAGATGTTTTTACTTACCTAGAAAAATCATAAATATAAATTTGGGAGTAAAAGAACATTAGTAAGGTTGCAAGACGATTTAGATCACTAATGAACTGGACACATGAAAAATAATGTAACACTTATTTCATGGCCAAATCAGTGCCATTGAATATTGAGTTGGACAACTAGTAGGGGGACTTAATCTGAGACTGAAAGATTTGGAGTTGATGGCTGATATGTGTTGCACTTGAAGGCAATCCTTTTAGGCTGTAGCTAAAATGTCTGGTGAAAAACCTAAAAGTAGTTTGGCAAGGAAATCAGAAATAAGGAGGTTATGTATGATTTACTTAGCTATAACCATTACTGGAGCAGTACATCTGGTGTTAACAGTCCAGGGAGGGTGGTAGAAAATTAGCTTCCAGAGAATAGCCCTGAAAATGACTGGGAGAAGGGGAGAGCAGTCTTAGTAATTAAGATGGAAGGTGCTTACTTTGTTTAGCTTAGCTAAGGAAATGTTAAGGGTTTCTTCATTAGTCAGTATGTACCTGCTTGAGGAAGAGGTATTTGATAAAAGCTGACAAAGGTATACCACAGTTCTGTGGTTGGAAGCAGAATTAAGCAAGTTCAGACTTCAAATAAGGGGTGTGTTCTTACTGGACTAATTAACCATTGGAATGCATTACTAAACATAAATAGCTGTTGTCACAGAGTATTTTTAAATAGTTTTTTTCCTCAATTCTTAAAAAGGCAATGAGTTCAAATGGCACTAAATTTGAGGAAACCCTGTACTACCATGTAATGCCAGAGTTCAAATGAGTTTAATGCGGTCTCTAGCTCTTTTTGATTGGGTGTTTATGGTGCCAGGATATCAAGCTTGATGAGCACAAGTGACTAGCATTCATAGCTTTTACAGAACTCAAAGGAAGTTCCTAAGTACCCCTATACAGTATGAAGTATTCAGGGACAAAAGCTGACTTTAACTATCTCAAAACTGATGGTCCTTGTTCAGTAACCTCTCTGCACTTCTATTTTTGGTTTGTGAAATGGGAATAACAGAGCTGTTAGTTGTGAGGATGCTGTGAGGATGGGGTCATTCCTGTTGAGAAAGCACTCCTACTGTGTCCATGAGCAATGTATACATGCTCATTGGAAAGTAACACTTGCCATCCTCTGTGTAAAATGTAAATAATTTTAATTTAATTTTTATTTTTAACTTTTAGTTTTAATTTAATTTTAATTTTAATTCTTAATTTTATTTTTTTAATTTTACTGAATTTTATAATTCAGTAAATGAAACCTTAATCCATTTTGAGGTGAGGAAAATTAACTAAACGTACTAATTGGAAAGCACCGTCTTAGCTACTGAATGAAGCAAATGAGTTTTGTCCGATTTAGATTCCTGCTTCACGTAATGGGTTTTGAATTTACAAAGAAACAAAGCCTTTTTTTTTTCTTTATGTTTGCACATTAGTAGAAGTTTTATTTCTCAAGAAGTGAAATATAATGCCTGATTTCCTTTTCTGATCTCTTTTTCCTCCTAATTTAGCAGTAAGCCCAGTTCCAGCCTAGGCTTTTTAAATGATGCCAGGGCAAGAGGCAGCACATGGTTTGGATGGCTTCTTGTCTTTTGATGGGCAACCTGGCAGCTGTACTGATGACTGAACAGTCACTGAAGCTTTTTCCTCCATGGTGCACGATTGTAGCGGTGTCTTTTTCTTCCCTTTCCCTGCACACAGGTGTGACCAAAACCAGTTTTTTCTGCCAGGTTTTGTTGAAACTAGCCAGTCAGATCTAAAGCTCTACCTAGAAACTGAGAAAAACAGTATGACTAAAAATCAGACAAAAAGCCTTTTATTTTTTAAATCAAGTGAATATGTAAAGCTATATGAAAAGTTATTATTTATCTTTTTTAAAGTGTGTGGTACTTGAGAATATTTGCATCTGAATGTGTTCTGTTACAGTGTGTGTTGATGCTGTCTTCTAGGTTTTGTATTTAAGCATCAGTAATCAGTCTTGTATGTTTCCTGTCTAGTTTCCTGACTTCCTTATCTGCCTTAAAAGAATAGAAAACAAAATAAACTTCAGATTTGCTTTCTTCTCTTCTTTCCTATTCATAGGAAACTTTATTAATAACAAAGTGTTATTCAGTAAAAATAGTTTAGTGCTCATGCTGGTTGAGAGGCAAATGGTCATAGAGTCATGGAATCGTTAGGGTTGGAAAGGACCTTAAGATTGTCTAGTTCCAAATCCCCCGCATGGGTAGGGTATGCCTCACCCTACACCATGTCACCCAAGACTCTGTCCAGTCGGGCCTTAAACACTGCCAGGGATGGAGCATTTACTTACTTCTTTGGGCAGCCCATTCCAGTGACTCACCACCCTCACAGTAAAGAACTTCTTCCTTATATCCAATCTAAACTTCCCCTGTTTAAGTTTTAACCTATTACTCCTTGTCCAATCACTACAGTCCCTAATGAAGATCCCTTTCGGGCATCCTTGTAGGCCCCCTTCAGATACTGTAAGGCTAGTACGAGCTCTCCACGCAGCCGTCTCTTCTGCAGGCTGAGCAGCCCCAACTTTCTCAGCCTGTCTTCATACAGGAGGTGCTCCAGCCCCATGATCATCCTCGTGGCCCTCCTCTGGACTTGCTCCAATGATGTCTCCATTTCAATGATTAGTTAAAATTAAACTCTAATATGACTAGAATTGTTCTTGAGATTTAACTGTTCAGATTATAAAAATTGCTATTTATAGAACCTGATTTTACAGTTTTTACTACTTGACAAAATGTGTGAAGCTATCCAGATGTCTGTGGAAAAGCACTCTAAAGTGGCAGTTGCAAAACCAAACTGCTTTAAGCATTCGTTTAAGTGTCAAATTGAGACTAAAGATGCAACCTGCATTCTAAATCCATAAGGCTAATCAATTTACAACATTGGCTGTCCTTTATACTTCTGTCTGGATTGTGCTCTTAGATCTGTGAAGTGAACCTTTGTTATTTATGATCAGCTTGTTGGGTATCATTACTACCAACAGATGTATAATAGGTTTGGGTTTGTTTTTTTTTTTTCAGTTGTTCTTTCTGAGATTATGAAATAGTTTAGGAGGAGAGACTTAATTTCTCACTTGTGATTTATACTGCACATGAAGCGCAAACCTATATAACTATTCTCTAATGCTTTTATTTGCTATGTTAAGTAAGCTAGCAGTGGTCCAAGAGCCCATAATTTCCACAGGTAATATTTTTTTTCCCTTTAGATGCCACATGCTCCATTTAAATCCTAAAAATTCACTTTATCAGTGTTGATAATATGACAGCAATTAAAGCTGTCATAGTCAGTTTTCATTTCACACTGTTCTCACATTTTTGTTTCAGTGCTTCACACTCGTGTTCTGCCCTGCAAGCTTTAGACTTAAGGTTTTAATTTGCTTTGGAAAGACAAATGGTTTTTATATATATATATATATATATATATATTAAAAATATATTAAAAAAAGGGTTTTTTCTTCTCAAAATCAATTTTTGTGTGCAAATTTCTTGACATGTGCAGTGCCTTTTTGTCTGTCTTTGGTTAAGAACCTGAATGTACACAAGTGCATGGGACCTGATGAAATCCATCTGCGGATCCTGAAGCAGCTGGCGAATGAAATTGCTAAGCCACTGTCCATCGTATTTGAAAAATCGTGGCAGTCAGGTGAAGTTCCCGACAACCGGAAAAGGGAAATATAACCCCCATTTTCAAGAAGGGGAAAATGAATGACCCAGGGAACTACAGACCAGTCAGTCTCACCTCTGTGCCTGGCAAACTCTTGGAGCAGATTCTCCTGGAAGGCATGCTAAGGCACATGAAAAACAACAAGGTGGTTGGTGGCAGCCAGCATGGCTTCACTAAGGGGAAATCCTGCCTGACCAATTTGGTGGCCTTCTATGATGGGGCTACGGAACTGATGGACAGGGGTAAAGCTGTTGACGTCATCTACCTGGACTTCTGCAAAGTGTTCGACACTGTCTCACACGACATCCTTGTTTCTAAATAGGAGAGACATCAATTTGATAGGTGGACCACTCAGTGGACAAAGAACTGGCTGGACGACGGGATGCAAAGAGTTGTGGTCAATGGCTCAATGTCCAGCTGGAGACCAGTAATGAGTGGTGTCCCTCAGGGATCGGTGTTGGGACCGGTCTTGTTCAACATCTTTGTCAGTGACATGGACAGTGGGATTGAGTGCACCCTCAGCAAGTTTGCTGATGACACCAAGCTGTGTGGTTCGGTTGATAGGCTGGAGGGAAGGGATGCCATCCAGGGGAACCTTGACATGCTTGAGAGGTGGGCTGATGCCAACCTTATGAAGTTTAACCATGCCAAATGCAAGGTCCTACTCCCGGGTCGGAGCAATCCCAGGCACAGCTACAGGTTGGGCAGAGAAGAGATTCAGAGCAGCCCTGTGGAGAAGGAGTTGGGGGTGTTGGTCGATGAGAAACTGAACATGAGCCGGCAGTGTGCGCTCACAGCCCAGAAAGCCAACCATATCCTGGGCTGCATCAAGAGCAGCGTGACCAGCAGGTTGAAGGAAGTGATCCTGCTCCTCTGCTCTGCTCTTGTGAGACCTCACTTGGAGTATTGTGTGCAGTTCTGGTGTCCTCAACACAAAAAGGACATGGAGCTGTTGGAACAAATCCAGAGGAGGGCCACGAGGATGATCATGGGGCTAGAGCACCTCTTGTATGAAGACAGGCTGAAAAAATTGAGGCTGTTCATCCTGGAGAAGAGAAGGCTGCGTGGAGACCTCCTAGCAGCCTTCCAGTATCTGAAGGGGGCCTATAAGGATGTTGGAGAGGGACTCTTCACTAGGGACTGTAGTGATAGAACAAGGGGTAACAGGCTCAAATGGGAAGTTTAGATTGGATATAAGGAGGAAGTTCTTTACTGTGAGGGTGGTGAGGCACTGGAATGGGTTGCCCAAGGAAGTTGTGAATGCTCCATCCTTGGTGGTGTTCAAGGCCCGACTGGACAGAGCCTTGGGTGACATGGTTTAGTGTGAGGTGTCCCTGCCCATGGCAGGGGAGTTGGAACTAGATGATCTTAAGGTCCTTTCCAACCCTAACTATTCTATGATTCTAAGTGTGTTTAATTGTATCATATTGGTTTCCTGTAGTTCCTAGTAGAAAGTGTTTCAAGATTGAAGTGTTTCTGTTGGCAAAGAGAAAACATTCAAACTGTTAATTCTGTCTTTCTTTATAAGCAAATATTCCCATTTGGCCTCATCCTTGCTTCTGTTTAATTCTGTTTCTGCATGGATGGTTGCTTGTTAGCTCCTCTGCACCTTTACTGTTCTGGTATTTGAAAATAGTATGTATGGAGAGCTAAACTAATTTCAAAATGGAAGATTTCTGAAGAAGAGTTGTTTTAATGCCAGTTCCCTTCAAATTGATAATAAATTTTTAGGAAGCTTGGAAAAAATGGGTAGTTGAATTGTTGTTACAGTATGTAACAGTGCTGCATGCTGACTTTTCCAAAACCATTGAGATATTTGAGACTTCCAGGTGAATTTGTCTGTATCTGGACTGTAAGCTGCTGAAATGCAAACTTTGTTTTTATACTTTGCCATTAAAAAGTATTTTTAATGCCAGTGCTACATAAACAGTAATTGAATTATCTTTGCAAGTTTTTTAAAACCAGAATAAGAAAAACTTTTTGCTTCCAAAACTTAGAGAACTGGTGTAATTTTGAAGTTTTCTCAAAAGAGAAATATATGTTATACCACACTGAAACGTGTTTAATAAGGAGCTAACCTTATCAGAAGAAAACATTTTAGAACTAAGTTACCAGAAATTTACTAGCCATATTTATGCCAGATGTGGTTCAAACAGTTTCAAGTGGTGAGAATTCAGTGGAAAGTATGGGTCCTTTTCTGTTGAGCTGCTGATATTTCTATAAAATGTCTTGTTGCTCAAGTTTCAAGCATATTTGTGTTTGTATGTGAACTTGAATACCCTTTCCAACTGCTAATAGAAGGATCTTTATACATAATCGAACTGAACTCCTGCAAAAGGCTGAGAATTGCCTAATAATGTAATTCTCCTCTCCATCTCCCTTTCTGTCTCCTCATCCATATGAGTAGCTTTGGTGCTTTTTTTCGAAGTCTGTATATTTCTTTAGAGAGCAGCATGAAAGTTAAAACGGTTTGAGACTTTGCTTAGAAGACGCAGACTAGTGCTTCTAAACCTGCAGAATTTTATTAAGATAATTCACCAACTCCTTGGAGAAAGTGAGTCCTCCTGTGAACTCAATAGGATGAAAAGATAATTGTCTTATGCTAATCATACTGTGAATGTTACCACAGAAGCATAAATATTTAGAATAATATAGATATTGCAGAAGTTGACTTTTTTGTTCTGTATGAATTGAAGAAACATTGACTAGCCCGAACTTTGAGTCATGGAAAACAGTAGTTGTTTCCTAAATCAGGAAAATTACTTCCAAAACTAACTTCCTTCTTCTAGTAAAGAAAAATTCTTCTCTTCAAGATGTTTCACTCCCCCGAACCAAAATTCAATTAGTTTTTGTCCTAATTAAATGATGAAATGAGCAGCAGTAGAAAATTTTGCTTGTGCTGGCTATATGAGAATTTCTGTTTTCTTTTGGTGCAAAGAGGAATTAATCTAACTTTGTTCAGCGTGCTTCATCGGTTTCAGTAACAAATAGCCTGTGAAACAAAATATTTCATGTTAGGATTTCCTCCCATGTTATACTTAGCAGCATTTTCATGTCCAGAAGTGAGTCTGTAGCTTGGTTCTAATTAAATATTCTAGTGTTACCCTTTGTTTTCTTACAAAAATCTGCTTAAAAACAAGTGTCAGAATTTTATATATATGTTAACACTGCTGTTTGTAAAGTGTGGTTTGGAATTAATTTTAATTTCAAGTGTTGTTTAATTGGGAAAACAAAATGCTGAAAGGGGATTTACAGACCAGAGTTCTCTCTTTGCCCTCGCTAAAACTTCATAAACCCATTTTTTGTTGGCAGCTTGTTTATGCCTCTATTATCTCTCTGCTCCACGGTACTGAGTGAAAAATAATTTTGATAAAAGAGTTTTAATTCAACTGCTAAGTGTTATAATGGAAAAGTTGGATGGTTTTGTCTTCTCATGTGGCTGTTAAAAATTATTCTCAGAAGGCACAACTTGGTTGTAGTTTAAAATGACTGGTTGAAATGTAATAACTGTCTTCAGTACTGCTGCCATCTGTGTACTTTTTTATATGTGTCTGGAGAATATATGTTTTTGCAGTTTACGGCCCAACACAGTGTTCCTTTTGGACTGTCTGTGCTCATAAAATGTTTAATAGTGCTGAGGAAAAGGAATGAGAAATGGTAGAGCAATGTTTCCTATTTTCTTGTGGTGGTGAAGTATAGAAAAGGAGGTAGTTTAAAGTTACATGATACTGGAATTCAGTTTTCTAAGTATTCCCTCCATTGCTTTTTCCATTTTACAGTGCAAGCGACTTTGCCAAAACCCATCATTCTGCACAACTGCACATACAAAATTATGTAGAAGTAAGGCACCAGTATTAATGTATAGGACAGGGAGTTGAGACGAATGAGACTTTATTACCAGATTTGATTGTGATCTGTTGTATGATTGTGCACAATGCTTGCTATAAAGGAGGGCAGACACTTTCCCTGATACCTACCTTGACTTGAATTTCTGAAAGACTGTATCCAAAACAAATGAGCAGTTTCTTGTGTTTTTTAACCCCTCATTCTAGTTACACTTCTTTGGGTTCCCTTCAGCTGGTTCGCATCACCTTAAAAGTGAGGTGCCCAAAACTGGACAGTATTCCAGATGAATCTCTACCAGTCTTTAGGTATGGAGAAGGATTTCTTTTCATGCGTTACAGGACATCCTTTTGTTTATGCATCATAATACACTGCTTGCTTTGCAATAGCCTGATGTCGTTTACGTGCCATTCACTAGAACCCTGGATCTACATTTGCAGACTTAGTTACTTAGCTGGTTGCTCCTCCTTCTAATGTGTTATTTTTCCTGACTTGTCAAGGTAGTTTTGAATTCTAATCTTATATTCTAGTGTACTTGCAGGCTTCTCTCTGTTTTTCTGTTTTTGCAAGGGAAATGATCATTCTTTCTGTTACAGATTCTTTGCGTAACTGTTGGGTAGAACCAGACTTCAAGCAGGCTATACCATTTTGTTGAGTAAGAGACCTTTAAACACTGGTAACTGCTGTGTGTCATTTTCCAGTAAGCTTTGCATCTAACTCGTAATAAAATCATCTATGTTGTACTTTTCTACCCTAAATAACATATAAGATATTCTGCTGCTAAAATAAAAATACAGTATTTGGTTTTCTTTTTAGTTCCCCTGTTGTTACCATGAACGAGCTGTAGGAAACAACAGTAATTGTACTGCAGGACTTTTATGGCATTTATTGAGAATCCAGGGTTGGACAAGGTGTACTGTTTTGACTGTGTGAAAAATTGCCTGAATCTTTAGGCCAATAATCTATTTGTGGCTCTGCAGAGAAGAATTTGTTTTGAATATTCAGTCCTTTTTCGCATGTTTTCTTGTGCTTCCTTGTCCCTTTGATTTTATTTAAGCTGTAGGTTCTCTAGAAATATATCTTCATTTGCATATTGTGTAACTGGAAGTGTTTCTAGACTCTAGACAGGTTAGAAATACAAAGAAGAATTGACCCAGAATACAAGTTGTTTGAAAAATCTTACTCGTGTGCTCAGCATAGGCTATTTAGTGGTTTGATTTCCCTGTTCTCTATAGTTTGTTTGCTTTATGGTTACTTGACCTCAGGGCTTCTGGGAATAAGGAGGACTTGCTCTGCAATTGTTACTCCTAAATAATATTGTACCAGCCCCCTGAGGCATAAAGGGATGAAAATAAAAGGAAATTAAGATTAGGTAATGCATGTGTCTGTTACTATACAAATGTGCCCAGAGATCAAAAGTAAACCTTGCTTGGAAACTGGTAGTAGTAGAGAAAATTGTATTGCTTTCCTCTTTGTGCCTACAGGACTGCTTTGTGAGGATATTACATTTGTGTGGAATCAGGTGCACTGCTGGGGCTGCTTTTTCATGAAGTATACTATGGAAGCTTCATGATGCAGTCCGCTTGTTGCTGTTAACTAGAGAACCTGCTTTTTTCTGTCTGCAAAATTTCCTCTCCTTCCAGATATGGTTGGATGGTAGTAACAAACCATTGCAGCTAGATGTTTGATCTGTGCTGCCTTGAAATAGGAGTATCTAGGCTTACAGGACAGGCTTTTCAGTCTGCACCTTTACTGTTAAGGCCTATGTGCATTAGAAAAGTTGGGAGTTTTGCTCTGGTTTCCTTCCTCTGTTTTGCTTGGAACTGGAATCTGTGAGCTATAATGTGGGGTCTCCTGAGTGACTTCATCATGATTTTTCTACAAGAAGATTTCATCTTCTTTATTGAGAATATGTATGTTTTGTATCATTGGTCATTGAAGTTGAAGCTGTCTATGTTGATTTATTCACCCCAGTTTTCTATTTAAAGAAGGAAACCCATCATTTTAACAGCAGGCATTTTAATTTATTTGGCAGAAGTTCAGTATAATCAAACTGAGGGAGAAAGACTCATTCTGAATATGGATTCCAATGAGAATCTACATGATTTTGGTAACCTCATCAAAACTGTCATGTTGTGTCACACTAAAATGCATAGCTATATCTCATTTGAGAATATAGTACTTCTGTTGTAATATTCTGGGTAAACAATATTAGAGGGCTTTTATTAAATAGGCCTGAGCAGTCATCTGCAGAAATTTTATTAGACAGGAATGAATGAGATGCTGTTTGTTGTTGGTGAGTCTCCACCTGAACATCCATCAGACAGTAGTATCTCTCCCTCCCAGTACTCTGTTAACATTTTTGCTACTCTGATTTGGATGAGCTGCATAGAATATACCTCAGAATACAAAGAATTTATTTGTCTTTAGATTCCAGTATTTTCCATACTTCGCTTTTGCATTTATCATCTCTCATACTTTTGATCTGGGGTAGAGAGTGTGTTGCTTTTCAGTGATATATGAAGTCTTGACTGGATTCTTCACAGGCTGCGGTGTTATATTTTTCATGACGTGTTGGTTAGCAAAATCTCTTCTAATACATGAACTAAACACTGCTTTTTTCATGCAACTGAAATGCTTAGTTCTTGTAGAATAAAATTGCTTTAAAAGTGCTTACTGCTTAGGTGCTTTTTGTAACTTCATAAAGGTTCCCCCTAGGGAAAAGAACAGCCTGCTTAAGGCTGCAGGCACATACCAGTGCTCTGTGTACATTTCTTCTCAGAATATTCTTTTAAGCAAACTGGCTTCAGATGTTGGCAGTCTTTAAAATACCTAACTGAAGTTATTTTCCTGTGAAGCCTATGAAGAATTCTAGCAAACTACAACTCGATAATTGAAAGTTTGGTGTAGGGCTGTGTGTCTTTATCAGAGAAATGTGCATGACCAAATGTATGTTAAGTCTTTTTTTGTCTTTCAGCAGTCATGAGAGAAGATGCTACAAAAGTTAAGCTAGGTAGGAAACACTAAGATGACTTTTTTTAATTCAGACCCTTGCCTTATGTAATTTTCGCTGATTTTTCTTAGACAGTGTCTTACTCTGACAAATCTCAGGTCTGCCCAGGGAGGTTTAGAATGACAATCTTAGAGAACTGTTCCCTTATATCTTTAGCAAATTCTCTGAATTCTCTAGGAGCAGTACATGAGCTTGCTGCTCACCTTTTTAGTGGCATGTCCTTTTTGATACAATTTTCTAGCTAGATAGTGAAGAGCTTGTTTGGAAGAGGAGTTGACTGATAAAGCATTCAGGGTCTGCTTGTGTCAAAAATTGTGGAGAAAATTATTAACCTGAAAAATTTCCTGATTATACACCATTATAACATTTCCTGGGGGGTATATACAACCAGCTGGCTAAGACTGGCATTTGCTGGGCTTGTATAACTTTCTCTGGTTGTATGGAATTGCACTGTGTCACAGCCCCTTCCTAACAGTGTAATGGAAACAGTTGTGCCTGGGCAGTGAGTACGAAGTTTCTGAGGAGGCCTGGGTACAGAACGTATGCACAGAACTTAGTATGCTGTGTACTAAAACAGATATGCTTTACTCTGCTTCATGATGCCACTAAAATAGAGCACACAGATGCTGCTGAAACAATTTGTGAAGCCTGCTCCTGATTGTCGTATTTTCAAGGAGCAGATTGGTGATAGAAAGAGATTGTTATAGGCTAGAGAAACTGGTTTTGGGGCTGGCAGCAATTCTTACTGCTGTGCTTCCATTTTCAGTTGGCTTAAGGGAGACACAGAGGAGAGGAACTAGTAGAGTGGTGCAGCTGCTGCCCATTCTGAAGTTGTCCCTAGGAAAGGAGGCCACCAAATGAAGGCGGAATAAATGATCTGTGCAAATGACAAGTGGCACATGGGTAGCAGGTTAATTGAGGGTGCATTACGGAAAATTTTATTAGTCTAAAATCAAGAGGTATTCAACCAATGTCAGAGATTAAACAGCAACAAGGAAGACAGTACATGCTTTCTTCCTTCCTACTTGCCTTGTATTTCATTTCAGTAAAAAGTTTGCAACTGGTTCATGCTTGCTGATGCAAGGGTGTAAACTAGCTGAAAAGTAACCCAGGGAAAAAATATAGTGAGCATTTGTTGTGCAGCTGAACAGATACTAATGTAGATAGAAAGGAGAGGCAGGTATGTGGTTTTTGGCAGCAGCACAGATTTTGAAAGTAAAACTGCATCATCAGTAAAAATGAGTATGGGTAAAAATGCTAACCATGTTATTACTCAGAACAAGCAAAGAAAGTGAGTGTTAGGTGCTTGGAACATCCTTTAAACTTTTAACAGCTCTAGGAAGGATTCTGTTAGATACCATTATTACAGCTCTTTGCACTTTGACTAAAGGTGACCAAATGCTTGGCTGAATACAGCTAATCCTTACATTGCTGAGGGCTTTTGTGCATCCTTAGGTCAGTGTCCTGGTTTTAGTCTACATGCTCTGGTTTTAAAATGCATCATAATATGCTGTATTTGGAGTTGTAATGTATCCATGCATAATGAATTATAGCTGGGGTCAGAAACTATGCTGAATAGTAGCTTTTCAAACCACAGTATTTCTTCCTATGCTAAAATTCAGAATGAAATGTATAACAATCCATAAAATAGCTGGTACAGTTCATAACATGCTTGCATTCCTTCATTATTAATAGTTTCATATCCATCTGTCAGCATGCTATGGCTAAACCATTAGCCAAGTTTTTGCAGCTGCTGCTTTACAAGTCTGTTGAATGTAGTTATCTCCAGCTCCTGTTTTTTGTCTACTAGTAAGAGGAAATTTTAGAGAACTTAATAAATTGTCCAAGACTGTAAGTTCAGTTCTAGGTGAACATCTACGATCTTGATTTAACTTATGTGGCCTGTGGTACTTTTGCTGTTACTTCTTTTGTTCAGACTACTTTGGTTGCAGCAGTTTCAGTAATAGTGGTTTGTTTAATCTTATTAGAAGTTCTGCACATAGTTGTTGTAATAATGTGTTTTCATAGTTCTATTTTTAAGAGAACTTTGTGCAAATCATAGTTGGTGAATTAATCTGAAGAGAGCGCCCTTAAAGAGGTCTGTTTTGAGATGAATGGGTCTATACGTAGCATGTGTTTTGCTTTTTGTTTTGCTTTGACTACCTCCATTAAAATGTGGATAAAGAGGAATATCATTTGAGGAAAAGATAGCTGTCAGTGTAGAAAGTAGTATGTATGTAGACTGCCAAACTACTTTGTGCATGATATTGAACAGTTACTGGAAAGTAAGAGTTAAGATTATTGCTTAATCAAAATGGTTTCATACTACTTACTTGGAGATGCAAAGTTTCTAGAAGTATTTGTGTGGTCCAGTACCTGTGTGTGTGCATGTCCTTTTTTAAATTCCAATACTGTAAAATTCCAAAGGTCACAATTTCTAAATCGTGATAGATGCCTGCTTTTCTCTCATTTTTGGTGTCAGATAAAATATGTTAACATAAATATGAAATTTCTAAATGATAAAGTAATATTTGTATATATTTACAAGATTTTTGCCTCCTAGAATAACATAATTTATGCTGATAGGATGCAATGAAATACTTTTCATATTACAAAACCCAGTGCCAGGGAATAAATTGCATTTTGCATACTTAAATGCCCCACATGTGTTCAGTCCAGTCATTCACCTCTTGCTGGGCCACTAATATGTCAGACCTCTCACCAGTTTAATACAGTGGCTGCTGAAATACCTACCAACAAGTTATGTTTCCATTCATTTCCAAAACCTTAAAGCTGTTATTTTTATGCCAAGAGCCAACTGTTACCAGACATTATAGAGTGGTAGTAGACTGGTCTGTTACTAGGCTTGTTTTCCAGTTGCCTTAATGTCTTGTTTGCTTGTTTTTTTCAGCTGTTGGAGTGTTCCTCAGTGGACTTAGATTGAAAGAATATCTGTCTTTTATTTGATTATTTTAATACTTATTTTTACTTCTGTATTTGGTCTTAAACAGTGGGATTTTTAGTATTGTTTGAAGCTAGCTTTGCAATTCCTTCTGAAGAAATAATTGACCAGCAATAATAGTGATGCGTTTCTCCTCTCAAAGACAATTTGTGCAGCCTTTGCTGTTTCTTCCTAGTCACAGCAATTGAGTTCTTTTTCTGGATGCTAGAGGTAAGGTTTGCATACTGATGAATATCTCATGAATTGTTGGTACAATGACCTAGCTGCTGCTTTTTTCATAGAGCCTCCCAGATGTAAGGAAATACTAAACAGAGGAGATCTGTGAATAGCCAAGAAATGAGAGCTTGTATAGCAGTACCATTTACACAACTCCATTTGTTACAGGAGTACACTAAACTACTGTGTCTCTGTGTATTTCACTGATTTGTTTGGAATTAATGTTGCAGCCTAAATGCTAGGTGCTGCTTAAAAATACAAAACTGCCCCTAGCACAGTTGTAGAGCCTCCTGGAGTTTTGGGTAGAAAACATAAGAATTTGAAGCCAGGCCCAAAGCACATGCATATCATGCAGACACTGTAATTGACTGTATAAAGTATGACTTCTGTATTTATATAAGTTTAGGGTTTTGTAACTGTGATGTTCCTCAGATACTGAGAATGTCCAAAGAAATGCGAGGTAATTAGAAGCACGTTACCCCAGTTCATCTGAAGGATAGACAACATTGACTACTTTCTAGTAGTTTAATACCCTACGTTTGATATTCTGTTGTTTAAGAAATCATGTAAGTCATCGGTGTTTTTTTAGGCAAGATGCAGTTTAGATTTGTTCCACGAATTTTGCTGCATGTGGAGAGAAAAACTTCAGGAAAATAAAATTCCTGTGGTAACAGGCAAAGGTGCCTGGTTCATGGTGTTCATTGGTGGTATCAGTGATAAACTACAGGTAGGTTGCATTCCTGAGCTTTAGAAATACACAAACTCAATTATTGTCATGTGCTTCTGTCAGAAACTATAAATGGAATAGCAGGGTTCTTTTTTTTTATCAATGCTGGGGATTTTCAATAATCCATGTACCAACATAGTTTATGACCTCAGAATCTTTTAATTACTTCAGCTTTTTTTCTCAGCTTCAGTAAATCTCCTTCCTAGTTCAGAGTTGTAACTGATGAGGTAAGGATTTAGTGAAGAAAGCTGGACAAGGAGTGCAGTGAAAGTTTTTTATTAGCTCAGTTGATACAGTCAGGAGAAGGGAGAGCTTTTCACTGGAAACCTGAGGAGGGGCTTGGGAAAACCTGCCTGTCAGTTGGTCTAGTAAAGAAGAATATTTCTGCCTGTAAATGTTCCCTCATCTAGTTTAGATTCTGTAGAGATACTGATGAGCAAAAAAC
This sequence comes from Psittacula echo, assembly GCF_963264785.1. NCBI lineage: Eukaryota > Metazoa > Chordata > Aves > Psittaciformes > Psittacidae > Psittacula > Psittacula echo. Next base: position 41,140,103 of record NC_137739.1, on the reverse strand, counting down.
CTCAGACAGATGCAGTCTGTACTCATCAGACTTAGTCAGAAATATAAAATATTAGACTAAAGGGGAAATTTTGCAGGTAACTTTTGACAGTGTGGTGGACTTTTATATATATGTAAATATATGTATTTATATGCACACAAATATATACCTTATTGTGTGTTACCTTTTGTGTTCTTACAGAAGCATTTGTGGAGCCACATAGTGAACTGAAGTGGGGAACTGATCCAGGTGAAAAGTGGTCTTGCAGGGCTTTTTCCTGAATAACTTTTCACCTAATGGCAATATCCTTACATCTTGAGTTGTTCACTTGTATTCCGGTAGAGTCTTTGCATCATTCTGTAAAGAGCATATGGATAAAGACTTCTGTTGCTAGCTGGTCTTTATTTCCAAACTTAGTTATCCTTGTGGGAATTCATGCTTTCTTGAATCGCATCTGCCCCCCCTTACTTTTTTATTTTATTTTCCTTAATTTTTGCAAGTATTTTTTTAGTCTCTTGAGACCTTTTTGAAAGCTACTCCTGTCATATTTAATAAATCTGGAGAGGGACCTTTTACAAGGACACATAGCGACAGGATAAGGAATTATGTTCTCAGCTGTGTTGTCCAGTATCTCCACTGGCCCACGTTTAACATGCAAAGGAAAAAGAAGCTTTAAGGAGAAGGCCTGTGGATGAAGGAGTCTATTTGTGGCAAATACTGTTTGTTTACCAGCTCAGTTAAGTACAATATTCTTATTCTAACTTCCAGTATACTTTCCTATAGCAATTTGGGGTATTTTATTTCACACGAAGGCAGTGGTTTTTGCACACTGCCTGATTAATTTGCTCTTGACTGTGACTGCTTTTTGGCTACTGCTTATTGAAAAATGGTATTATTTCTTCGTGCAAATCAAATATGTTAATTTAGATCCTTGCAATAAGTGTCTAGTCAGTGCTTGCTAGAAAAATAACATGGGTGGGATAGTGGAGAGGCTTACTGTTGCATGTTACAAGCGAAATTCCTTCCCTTGTTAAGGTTTTGCATGGTTGGTTTAGCTTAAGAACTTTAGTATTTTGAGATAAATATAACAAAGCCTAATTAACCACTTTAGTTATTCAGAATGCTTTATTAGCTGAAGCATGCACTGATATTTGTTATTTAGTGGTACTTTTTTCATTATACAAACTATGATGTTTCCATTGACAGAACTGGGAATTGGCTGTACTGAAATTCTTTCTGCCAGTTGATGAAGCCTTTCTCTCAGAGCAGCATCCACAAGGTGGTGCCTTTTCATCACCCAAAAGGGAAAAGGACTTTAAAGCAAAGTTCGAGTTGGCTTTTGGCCTGTTGCCTGGCAGAAATGTGAAGCTCAGATACTGAGGTGAGAGTATAGTTTTTCTCCCTGAATATAAAGTGAACACTATAATTGTCTGTTCTTTCCAGACTTCGTGGTTGAAAACTGGCTGTGATGCTCAAAAGTTCAGAACTAGAAGAGAAAGATAGTGGCTTGGAAATCAAAACTGGGCCATGTTGGCAGAATCATGAAAAGATTGGCTCTGGAATATCAAAGTTGTGCAGGCTATGGAAGATGTATCCTGCCAGAGCATCTTGTGAAATCAGATCTAGAATTGCCACAACTTTTATGTCAGGCTCAGGCCACCTTGGTGGAACTGTGCAGGAGCCTGGAAGAATGGGAAGGGCTTTAGCAAATGCTGTGCAGTTTGCAGGGTGGGTGAAGGGGAACCAGCATAGCATTGGCAATTCTCTTTTAGTTACATCATAGTTTATCTTTGTAAGGTGAGTTCAGTTGAAGATGAGGCAGTTGGAAAGCATTTTGAAATATTACCCTCCATTGCAAAATAAGGCCTGAGAACAGAAGTATGATAAAGAAAGAGTTTTTCACATGACCTGTATGTAATTCCCAGCTGTGAACCCTCTGGCAATAAGCATGAAATCCAATTCATAGCATGGTGCTTTTACAAACAGACATTGGAATACATCAGAATAATTTGGTTTTGAGATTTGTACAGGAACCTCCTCCTAGCTATGTGTGCTTTCAGATACAGTGGCAATTAGTGCTGAAGGAGAAACAGGTGTGCACCATATTGTGCTAGTTTTCTTCTAGAGTAGCAAGCCTTGACACCACCCCACCCCCTTATACCTTTCTGCCAAATTTCCTGCTGTAAATTGGTCTTATGTTTGCCTTTATGTACGTTGTGACCCCTTCAGAATATTTGTGGTATTTTAAACCCTGTATTGTGTGCATGACACAGTGTTTAGTTTGGAAACAAAGTTTAATTTAATCACACATGCTGCTTGTGGTGTTTATTTTGGAACCAATAAATAGGAGGCAAGCTTTTTTATTAGTCTGGATGAATTCTCCCTGTTACTTGATAACCATGTATGAGCTCGACCTAGAAAAATCGATATGCAAAGGAATGCTGAGACATGGATGGTACTTGAATATAGCCTGTCATGCACTCTGGGCTTGGATTCTGTTGGACACCCAAACTCTTTGGTGTTTGTGGTTCACTGTGATGATAGTGATAGAGTGGCTATTTTGTTTTTGAAGGATTGTGTATCATTCCTCTTTATGTGCCAATGGAGCTGGAGAGGGAGTTCTTTTGGAAAGAGCAACATTCACATTTGAGGAGAGGCTTTTCCTGTTTGTTTGTTCCATCTATTACAAATGAAGGGAGCTGTGTTTGCAGAGGAAGGTCGTGGCTCCCTGGCCCTGGCCTTGTTTCGTTTGCTTCCCACATGTCTGCATTTACAGCAGAATAAGCAAGTGTTAGAATCTGATTTGCTGTTCTTTGCAAACTGTCCCCTACCCCTAACATCCCAGCAAAACTGCTCCCATAGTCTGCAGTTAATAATGAATGGGGTGGTAATTCTAGCCTCAAATCTTATCTTTGAGTGCTTAGGGGCTTGGGGAGATAAAGGGGGTGAGTTTTGGTGAGCCCTCCTTAATAGAATGTGATGGAAAAGGATGTAACAGAAGGCTGAACCAAATCCACCAGCAAACTTTGATGCAGCATTGCAAGGATTTTGTTTGCTGAAGTGTAGCAATTTTGAGGCGAAGTTCTGTATGCCATGAAATTGCAGATACTGTATGAGATAGTTAAAGCTGTCTTGTGTGAATAACTTCAAGCGGTATTTTTCCTATAATATTCTACTTGTGTTATTCTATAAGCTTTCCTTCGAGAGAAGTGTTGGAACTCTCCCCTAATTAGGCAATGAGCTTAAAGACAAGATTTAATAATCCAGGCATTTCTGAGATATCGTGTGTTTTCTATTCCAAACCCCTGTGTACCAAAATGTAGTGTTATTTCATGACAGTTGGGGGCTCTTGGCAAATACTCTTTTTCTGGTGTTTGCTGTAAGTTGGTTTTTTTGTTGTTTTTTTTTTTTTTTTTTTCCTATATCCGATTTCTTTGATCTTGTGAAAGAAAACAGGATGTTGTGATAAGAGCAGTATCAAGATGAGAGGAAAAATAGGCTAATTCTTTGCTGTGCTTGTTTGTTTTTTTTTTTCAGTTGGTTTTGTTGTGGTTTTGGTTTTGTTTTTTTTAATTTAATTAAAAATATGAAGATTTGCTTGAATTTAGATCATTGGAATCTGTACTTCAAAGGTGACTCTCTAGTCTTCTGAGCATAGCATGTGTGTTAATCTGCTTGGAGGACAATACCTGAAGGTACAGTATCAAATTTGTTATAAAATTGATGAGTTATTTCTGTGTGATGTTTTTGGCACTATCTTCCATTTGTTTTCTGCAGAAATACTGCACTTAAGTGCAGACACAGTAGATGGCACTTGAGTCATTAATTTTATGATATGGAAAAGAAAGCCAAACTCAGTTATGGAGTTAGCTGTTTGTAGCAATAGACACATTTTACTGAAAGAGCAGCTTCAAAGCTCTTGCTTTCAGTTAATCCTCCTAGAAGAATGTAAAGGATAAGCACACAAATTCTTTTTCAGTAAAGCAGGTCTTCTCTGAGTCCTTGAGTTCACTGAATTTTTAAAAAGACAAATATGCAGAAGATTATCAGCCTGACTCATAAATACGTAGTGCCAGATTTCCTTTAAACATGTTGCCAGTGTTTGGTTCTGTAATCTGCTGTTTACAGAATACTTGCTAATAGTTTCTTCATTTATTCTTTCCTAGTCTTGCTTATTCTATCAGACCATTTGTGATGTGACCTCTGATGGGAGGTGAAGGATAAAAATCTGCTAACAAAGTGGATTTCTAACAATATCATCTTATCATTGGAACAGTTTGAATACTATGTTCCTTCCTGAGTGACAACCAAGGCTAAGAGTATGCTAGTAGTTCTGCTAATCAAAATGTAAACATTTGATTTGCGGTACTCCAAAGTGGTTACCTTACCCTACGTCTGGTGAGGTACCCTTGGACAGTACTGTTTAGTCATGTGTTTATTCTTAACATTTTCAATAATAGCATTGGTAGTGGGTTGACAGTCCTGAAAGCTGAAGTAGCAATACAAACTTCCCCAATAATACTCTGTCGCTATGATTCAGCAGCTAATACTTATTGCTAAGAAGGTGTAGCCAGATGTAGTTCATGATTCATTCTTTGGCTTTTCTGCTGAGCTCTTTCAATACTTATTTTAATGAGGATGATATTGGACTTGCATCCAGGAGCTAGTTTCATTTATGTTCTTCCTATGTTCCTTTATCACTCTGCCAATTCCAGGTTTTAGAGTTCATAAAAATGTTTGAAGGGAAAAGGGATATTTATTTATTAGAGGACAGAGTTGTAACTATCTTTCATTTTGTTTAACCAGTGTTAGTAAAATAGGTAGAGATATGTATGCTTTACTAACATTTATGTGATTGTTACTACATTTGGGAAAAAGTGCTGCATATTAAACAGGTGTTACCTGGCACCGAGTTTGACCAGTTTGACTTTGCAGGAAGCTTACCCCTTGGTTTGTTGGCAGTATTTGCCAGTGAGTTGCATCTCTCTGTACACCTCTTTCTGACTGGTTATGTGGACATGTGCTAGACAGAAACATTAAAAGCTAAGAGAAAAGTGTAAGGAACTTTCTTTGAGGGTGTAAATTATAATAGCTGCCTACTAGCATGGTCTCTTCATCTCATGATTAGGACAAGTCATCTTCATCTGTCTCTAATTCAGGATGCTCCTTTCAGGTTAATAGAGTAATTAAATCCTTTTAGCAGCTAGTCAGTTTTGTGAATGTTTCTTTTTCCTTCCAAAAAGCCAGCTTTTTCATCTTTGGTTGAGAGTCCCCAGCAGGAGGTACCTTTTTGCTTTGCCAGTTGGAGAAAGCCCACATCCACTTACAAAGACTATACTGGAACTCACAGGCATTTCATTTTAGTTCCAGGCAACCGTCCCTTTGCTGCCGCCTTTGGAACAGCTCAGCTGTGGAAGAAATGAGCTAATCTGGAAATTTGAAAGTGAAGTACTTAGTGAAGCCTTGGGGTTTACAGTTGGAATAATTAAGGAGAGGAATTGCACACCCTGTACTTGATTTTTGTTTTAATTAGTCTTCCTTTGATCTAGTCTCTCAATTTAAATTTTAAGATTTGAATCAACAACCTGCCACAGTATATTGCTTAATTCCTCTCCTTCTCAGCCTGTAGAGAAGATGTAGAATACTGTTTATGCTTTCTGTTTTGTGTTTGTTGGGGAAGGTTTTGGCTGTCGCTCCTGTTTCCTCTTTTTTCTTGGGATTCTTTCCATCTCTCCAGTCCTCTCTTTTCATCCATTCTCCCCTCGCAATCTACTTTATCCTCAAACATCTTCACCAACTTTCCATTAATTTTAGGATGTAATTGAGAATCATTGTAACTTTTAGAAATCTGCCTCAGGCATCTTTGTACATTGTCTTCTTTCACTATGAATCAGCCCCAGTTCATCTACGCAACTTCTCATTTATTGGAAGAGCTGTCTTTGTCGCTGTTGCCAGTTGGAATAAGCTTCCTGCACTTCTCTGTCTTGCTGGATGAACAGCTAATTTTTAGCTCTTATTTGATTTTTTTTTTTCCTTATTTCTATCTTGGCATGTGAATTCCTCTTTCCTGTGTTAATCTGTTCTGTGTCTCAGTTGAACATAATCTTGCTTTGTGATAGAGCACAAGAGTATTTTCACATATACTGCATCTGCAATTTGGATGTTGAAGCAAGCTGAAGTCTACTGTAATGATATTAATGATTAATATTCTTTGGTTTTCTAGCAGGTTTTGATAAGTATAGTTTATGGTTGTTGTGCAGGTCCACCTTGATTTAGAAAGAGAACAGCAATTTAAGCCAGAGGCATCAGGCCAACTATGATTTCTTGAAGAAAAGTCATGAAAACATTAATATCAACATAAAACAAATAAGACTTTAGATTTTTGAAGTCTTGTCCAAAAAAGTTTCCTGCCAAAAAGCTGCTGGGCAAATATGGTAAATGGCATAGGGACCTGGTCTATCTGCTTTGGAAAAATAAAACTTCATATTGACATTACCAAGTTTTGAACTTTGATTCTAGGAATTGGATATTTTAGAATTAATCTAAGCTATGTGAATGTTAAACTTCTGTTATCTCTGAGTAGACATGTGCCCTTTTATATTTTCTAAATAAGCAAAAATGTTTGGAGCTTCTGATACAGTTCAGTGCATAAAAATGCTTATGGATACATGCTGTAGTTGGGATTTCTTTTTGGCAACCAGACCGGGTTTTTTGTGGTTGGTTGGTTGTTTCTGTTTTCCCCCTCTTTTCAAGTGAAGGAGGCTGTGCTATGGATTTTTCCATGATAATTTGCCTGATCAATGATACAGCTACCTTTTTTCTTACTCCTGCAATGTGTATAGACCTGCTAGCTTTAAGTGTTCTGTCCTTTGTGTTTCCTGTTCTGTTACATCCCTGAGAATCAACAGTACAGTTGCCCTGTGGCCAGCAGAATTGCTAGTAGGTGGATGGGAGGAGACCTCATCTAGTGCTTTGCCTTATCTATGAATTTTAGCTAGCTGCTATTTACTTTAATAGCACCATCTGCAAGGTTGAAATTAGTTTTGTGGGTTTCTTTAAAGAAGTTTGGTTACCTGGTTGCATCAGTTACATTTTGAATTAACAAAATAGAAAGGGTTGTGTAGTGAATTCTTCTGGAATGTAGTGGAATCTTTGTAACCTTTTCAGTGGTAAAGCTAACTTTCCTTGGGATTTTGAAGAGCAACAATGAAACAAGTGATAATACTGGCTTGGCATTTTTAGGTTTCATACTCTTGTATTTTTCACAAATGCTAGGCCACAGCAGATTTTTCCATTAAACAGTTGTTTGTGATGTCTACTAAACAGAACGTATGCATTTATTTCAGCAGTTCTGATGATTACTCCTAGCTGCTTAAGCTGGGATTTGTCATTCACATCAAAGCTATTCTTATGGTAGTGACTCCCAACACTCGACGCTGAGATAAAATTTTTGAATGTGGCTCCAAATCAAATAAAATCGTGTTTGAAAAGCTAATAAGTGTAAAATTGCATCATTCCACATACAAAAATGCCATTGGTTTGTCATAGAATATTTCAGACTGTTACTTGCTCAAGGAATCTCATAATCTCTACATAGTAATGCAAGTAATGCTTTGCTACTGCTTTTAAAGAAATTCAGTCCTGCAGGTTGTAGGAGAACTTGGGGGGAAGTAACTAAATCTTACTGGGCTGAGATTTTCCTTTTCGCTCTGGTAATTTGAAATACAGTTGATGGTGTGAGTAGTGAGTAGCTGGTCATATGTGATAGTGTCTGAGAATTGAGTACAGTAAGGCTTAAGAAAGGCAGAAAATAAAAGTGGGAGTCCTAGTTTTTCATGGGCAGGAAGTTCTATCCTGCCTTGCATTATATCTTATCTTTTGAATAAAAGCTGATTAGATGAAATACAGGTGTGACAGCCTTTCTCAAATGCATAGAAATGCATCCCCTTAGGCCAGTGCTGAAAAAGGGGATAAAATGTGCCAGATTGTTTGCTCTATTTTTAAATTGAAATCAAGAATTAAAGATAATGTTCAGGTGAGTAGGTTCAGTCCTCATAAAGGAGTAAATATTTTGTAATATTGTCCGTTCCATCACAGTAGGAACTCAAAAGAAAATAAAAAACATCCAGAGTTGCTCACCAATCCATTGCTACAGCTCTTGGTTATTAGTTACTCATCCCTGTAGTAATGTGAGTTTATTAGGCATATTACTAAAACCACTTTGTAGTCTGTAGGAATTCCATTCACAGTTTCATTTTTGATCTTGCAGTCAGCCATAGGTTTGACCCTCAAGGACACAAATGACCTGTTTTGTTTGTGTGTGGTTTTGACTGTCTTAAAAGCTTTCTAGAAGAAAACAATGAAATAAGAGGCTTGCAGGCAGAATGTGGGGACTTAAAAAGGAGCTTCACCAAAAGCTTTAATTTCTGGGTGAAATAAGAATGGTTAAACAATGAATTATTTTCACAAAGACACAAATACAAAATTCATTTTGACTGCTTGATTTTGTAAGGTCTTTTATTAGGTGCACAGTTCCATATTCCAAACATTAAAAGCAAACCAAAAACTCCACAATCCTGTAAATAAGATTAATTATATCAGCACATTGGCATGACATATATAAATCTCTATGTTCCCACTTCTGGATTCATTGTGGAGTAAATTAGAAGGAAATAATAAAATGTAAACTCATTATTTAAGGAATAAGCTGTTTCCCTAGTAACTTGTATATTTTTGTCGAATCTGGAGAGCTATTAGCTTCCTTCATGAATATCCTGCAGTATAGGATTCCACAGGCAAGAACAGTTTAAAGAAAAAAGACATGGTAATTTTTAATAACATTGAATTTTGAAGATTTATTTGCAAAATTACTTTTTTTTTTTTTTTTTTTTTTTTTTAGATCTGTTGAAGGCAAAGCCTTCTTTTTCTGGGTTAGGGTTTCTGTCTCAGAACCATACCCGTATGTTACTTTTCATATGAGATCAATAGCTTTTAGAGAATTCTGGTTTGGAACCAATGACTGACTTTAGCTTCCATAGCTTTTATTAGCTCCATGCAAATTAAGTGCAAAGCTTGTTTAATTAATGGAGGACATAGCACTGGATATAGGGGGTGGAAGGGAGGAGATAATTTGGAATTAAGAGGAGCAAAACCTTAAACAGAGGTTTAAACCCATGTAAGATTAATAATTTTAAGATTGAAGGGGTGGAAAGGAGAGCCTCTTTGGCAGAAATTGGGAGAATCGATCTGATGAAGCAGGAATTGCTCAGTGGTTCCCTTTTCATGTCAGCAAAGCCGTGGTGTTTGGTGTGGTTGGTTTGGAGTTTTGTTTGGCTGGGTTTTTTGCTTGGTTGTTTTTTTTGTTTTGTTTTGTTTTTAACCCCTGTGCTCTTTTCCAGCCCTGGTTCTGTCTGATAGTCCATGTTGTTAGCACACCTTCCTATCCTTTGCTTTTGCTGGGTCTGGCCACTCTGAAATGAATCCTGTGCTGTTAAAGAACATTCGTTAGCTTAGGTTCTGCAATACACTTCTGCTCTGTAAGGTGATATGTATTACTAGTGTTTTGATGGGGAACTGGTTGTCTATCTGAGTCTTTAGAAGTGTAATATTCATGGAAATTACTAGTTTTCTTCCTCCTTTTTCCCTTTAAAGTGCATAGTGTCTTTGGCTGGATTTGTATTGTGCTACAACAGTAGAAATACTGGCTGTGTCAAGTATATCACACTTATTTCTGTCATGCTGGCTTTATCAAGCCTAGCTTGGGTACCTTATTAAGTGTCATTAAAGGAGAAACATTAGGTGCTTGTCTTCGCTAGGTTATGAATGTTACTAACTTGAAGTTCAATGGTGAAATACGTGGATTTTCTCCACGCTTTTATCTTAGTTTCAAATGTATGGGTCACAAAAATGACCAATGATTTGGCCACATCTGTTGGCTTGATTAGAAATGCTACGAGATTGTTCTCCAGTGAGTAGAGGAAACTGAAGTTTTTAAAGTCTCATCTGAAAGCTCTTTAGATGGCAAACTTGCTTTCATCTTTGTCCTGCTGCAGATTGAAGCTGTGGTTCCAGGGAGTCTAAGTATTTGAAACCTGAGGCAGAAAGTTGCAGGTCATTCTATGTAGCATTTAATGGAATTACAACATTTTGCTTGTAAATCTAGTTGGATATCAGCTAGTAAATGGAGAAAGAATGAAAGACAATGCAAATGCTGTTTTCATTTTGAAGTATCATATACTCATGTTTTGAAATGCAAATGATGAAGGGAGATTTAAGAACAGTAACAAAAAGGCAGTATATTTCCCTCTCCCCCTGCCACCTTTTCCACTACAAAGTGGATCTTTTAATATTTTTTCAAGTCCCCCAAGCCTTTCATATTCATGCCATAAAGACTGGCTGACTGGAAGGTTTGGGAAGGATAGGTGAAGGGGTGGGAAGCAAAGGGGGTGTGTTTATTTACTTGTCAAAAATGTGGAATTTACAGATATTAAAGCTGAATCAGCAAAGGATTAAAACCTAAAGGAATGTACAAAAAGTTGTGCTGCTTTCAGTAGATGCTGTTTTCCCTGTAGGCATTTGAATCTGAATGAGTTTGGTTGTTTTTCTTTTGTAAAGCTGAAGATGATTTATCATTTCAACATGAACAGGGGACTAAACCCTGAGAATGTTTCATAACAAAGATAATCAGAATAAATGGTATATGGATTCTGTATCGATTTGAAGGTGAACCTCAAAGTAAACATCAGTGGTTTCCTGAATGTTTAAGTGGTATTTTGCTATGTTTGACTAATGGGTGTTGCAAGTTTGAGAACTTCAAAGAGCAGGATGGATTTCCTAGAGAATAACACTGAGTAAAACAGTGGCCTGTCCAGAAAGATTTTTTTTTTTTTTTTTTTTTTAACATAACTGCATCTAGCCATGTAAGTTACAAGAAAGTTGTAAGTGCTCATCATGTGAGAAAGTCAAGTCACTTTAATATTTATGATGTGTGTTTGGATGCTTAGTATCAGTATTTAATCTCTTAAAAATATTGCTCTGTTTAAGCGAGCCCACAAAGATGGTTGCTGGGTTTTTTTTTAAATTAAAAAAAAAAATTAAAATTGTAGGAATGTGGAAAAAAGAATTAATGCAAGATAAATGTGTGGCCTTTAGTTTATATAAAGGTAGGTTATTCAGAAATGAAATGACTGCTGAATGGAGTTTGGGGTGGGGGAAAGGCCTTAGGTATTGTGCCCAGCCCTGAAGTTACAGAGCAGTGTAATTTCTCTTCAACTCTTCATACACTTTGCACCTTTCAGCAGCAAAGCTGAAGAGTAAGAATATTAAGATTTTGCTGTAGTTGGTACCAGATCCTTTAGCTTACCATCTGATTGTTGAGAATTATTTCTCTTTCTTTACTAAAATAGCGTCACCTGATAACTTGACCCTGAAGATTAGGTTATAGTGGTTGTACTTTACATTGAAATACTTGCTTGATTGTAATCTGTTTGAGGTTTTTATTTATTGCAACCAGCATATATTTAACTGCCATAACTAACATCCATTTTATGGATGCTGAAGTACAGGCTATTTTTAAACTCATAAATCTAATGTGGGTAGTCTGGTTAGAAGGTACACATAAATTTTGAGATTATAAAGATAAGAAATGTCTTGATCCCTCAGCACTTTAGATTCAAGTCCTGACAGTATTCTAAGTAAGCTCCAAATGTTTGTTACTTCTGATCCATCTGTGAAAGTGGTGTAGTTATGCTTGTGAATCTTTTGTCAAAACATTTCTCTTCCCTTAAAAAGAAAGTCGGCCTGTCAGCTGGAACAACAGTATCACAGAGAACCCTTCTGTTATGGCAGTGTTTTGGCTGACCCAGGTTGTGCTGAGTTTTGTCAATTTGGATACCTTGTTTTAAACTCCACTGAAGCACGGTTGTGATGATGAGTGGCTGTTTCATCCTTCTGTGACTGTATGTACTGCATATAGTTTATGAAGGAGATTGGTGTAGTTCTTTGGTGTCAGGGACTCAGTGGGATTAGTGACATTTCAAGTTTGAGTAAGGTGGTAGAGAATTAGAAAAGTTAATTCCTTTTAGATTATTTCTGCAGAAACCTTAAAGCAGCACATGCAACCGAAGAAGTAGAATGGGAGGACCAGAAGGATGGTGTGAGTATTTTACTGCATGCTTAGTTTGCTAGAATTTACTCTTAAGAATGGCTCTTAAAGCAAACTTTGCATGGCCTTATGCACACACCTCTGCTACAATGGAGAATTTAAGTAGCTGCACAGAACCTGCTGGGCTTGTTTAGGACTTGAAGCAACAAAATGATTATGTGGTGCTCTGCAACACTTATCCCTCAGGCATTTTCTGTGTATGCTGTGTAGGATGTGATATGCTGTATATACCAGTAGTTGTGTGTAGCTGTACTGAAGGGAAGGCATTTCCTTGATTTCAGAGTCTGGCTGGTTTTTATTTCAAGGTACCATTGGCTTGACATGCTGTGTGTTAGTGAAACAGATATACTGGTGTTAATAGGAACTATACCGTAGTCTTTAGCTAGGAATAAACAGATCAGTACAATGCACTACCTTACTATGATACTAACATTTTTTCTCATGACTCTTCCATGCAAAATGCTGGAAATATACAAACCAATTACTGCAATTTTCATCAGAGAAGCTGAATTATCTTTACAAACTGTGAATTTGGCTCCTAGTTCCTATTTCAGTGGACTGTTATCATCCTGCTTCATACAGATAAAACCGGCATGCAATGTTAAATATATTTCAGGGAATTTGTAGGGATGTTGGTTGACCAGGAACTCCCTCTGATTTTGATTTATGTGTGCTCCAGTCCCCTGATCATCCTTGTGGCCCTCCTCTGGACTTGTTCCAACAGCTCCATGTCCTTTTTATGTTGAGGACACCAGAACTGCACACAATACTCCAAGTGAGGTCTCACGAGAGCAGAGTAGAGGGGCAGGATCACCTCCTTCGACCTGCTGGTCACACTCCTTTTAATACAGCCCAGGGTGCAGTTGGCTTTCTGGGCTGCGAGCGCACACTGCTGGCTCATGTTCATTTTTTCATCGACCAACCCCCCCAAGTCCTTCTCCACAGGGCTGCTCTGAATCTCTTCTCTGCCCAACCTGTAGCTGTGCCTGGGATTGCTGCGACCCGGGTGTAGGACCTTGCACTTGGCATGGTTAAACTTCATCAGGTTGCCATCAGCCCACCTCACAAGCGTGTCAAGGTCCCTCTGGATGGCATCCCTTCCATCTGGCGTATCAACTGAACCACACAGCTTGGTGTCATCGGGAAACTTGCTGAGGGCACACTCAATCCCACTGTCCATGTCACCAACAAAAATGTTGAACAAGACCGGTCCCAACACTGACTCTTAAGGACACTGCTTGTTACTGTTTTCCAACTGGACATTGAGTCATTGTCTACAACTCTTTGTGTGCAGCCATCCAGCCAGTTCTTACACCAAGTCAGTATTTTTCAATGGAAGTTTTTAATAACTACTTCTGTACAGATTTTTGTTGTTCCAAATTGCTCCTTCAGTTTTACTTAACTAGTATGTCTCTGGCCTTTATTATTCATTACTATAAAGTTAGGAGCTACTGCAAGGTTTATGCGTGTTTACTGCAGGTTTATGCGTGTTTGTTGCAAGTACAAGGTCACCCTGACTGGCTTGCTTTTTCTCACCATTATTGAATTTTGTTTTTCAAAACCAAAACCTTTTTTTTTTTTTTTTTTTTCCCCCAAAATGAAAACTTTTCACTTATGTCTCAAGGCTTTCAGCATCATTTGTTTGCATCTAGCTTTTCTTATTTTGGGTTTATTTTCAAAGGAGGAAAATTAAAGTTCAGGTAACAAATGTTTTGATGGTGCTAGGGGGACCTGAAAGGCTGGTGTGCTTTCACTCTGCCCTATTAGAAATCTTCTAATGTTTCTTTTTTTTTTTTTAATCTCCCTGCTTTGCCCCCCACTCTTGCTCCATTCTGTTGTAGCGTGTGATTTCTGCACCACCACCTCCGCCCTGCTTTGAAGTACTTCTTTACCACTCTATAACATGTCTATATTTGGAAATGGATGAAGAATAACCTTCTTTTAGTTTCTGGATTAAAATATTTATGACCCTTTTAAACCAACAGGTTGTCTTATTTATTTCAGAATGCATAATGCATATGAATGTGGTGCCATAGAAACCAACATGAATTATGTTGCTGTTCCGGCATTTGCATGCTAAATACAGGGTATGTAAATAAGCGTGATTTGGATAAACATGATCAAGATGGCATTTGGAGTTTGCTATTAATATCTTAGCTGCTAACCAGCTTCATATTCTGTATTTCCATATATGTCTAAAGAGAAGCATGTTAGATTTTTAGTGATGGTTCTAATGCAAGAGTTGCCCATTTGTGCACGTTTTGGAATGTAATGATGGTACTTGGTTTTCTGTCTTTTGTTTGTTTGTTTTGTTTTGTTTTAAGCTTATTTCATAGCATGAATATTGAGCAAACACTTGATAATACAACAAGCGGTATCTGTCTGGACAATTATCCTTTGTCTGTAAGACTGGCATAAGCCTCTTGCTGAAGGGGGTGAGGGAGAATGTGTGTAGTGTGGATGGATTTCAGATTGGCATTGATAACCAGTCATTTTGTATGTGTGTGTGTGTGTGTGTAAATGGAAATATCTGCAGGTCTTAAGTGTAACTCCTAAACTTTAAAGAAACTTATCAGAAGAAATCAATTAATAACCAGCTTAATGCTGTGTATGGGAGAAAAATACTTGCTCTTCTCAAGTATTACACTGAAAAAAGAGCTGCATTTTGTTCTGCTGCTGCACTGTGATTCAACCTGTTCTGACTGTGGTGTAAATGTAGCTGTTTGGGTGCTTATTTTTTCCATAGTTACCAGCCTCATGTCCATTGAGAGGAAGATATTTCTTAACTCTCCATGTTTTGGCAGAGAAATTGCCTACCTTAATTTTGTGTTTGCTGGAAAACTTCACGTGTTTTGTTGTTTTGATAGATGACAGGCATATTGAATGCTCTGTTTTTATTAAACAAGTACATATAACTGTGTATCTCTTAAAAAAGCAGGTTTCCAGCTTCTTTGGTAAGAAATGCGATAAAATATGTTTCTATTTGTCTTGGCTGGTGCAGAAACTTAAACACTTTTTTTTTTTTTTTTTTTTTGCCTCACTGACCCTAAGTATGTCAAATTAATGTTTCAGAAGTTACTGTTGTCCTTTTCATTGCTATAAAACCTCATACTTGCTAGAACTTTTGTAGTTAATTCAAACAGATATTTGGGTAAGAAGATGATAGTGACTTGGTAAAAGGAAAATGTTACACACTAGTAAATGAAGCATTTAAAACCACCTTGTTAAAAAGTCTTCATGTAAATGAAGTGTATGTAATATTAAACTCTTACAGATGTGCACTTTCTCCATGATCATAAGTAAGGATGAACTTAGCCCCCAGAGGAAATATGGAAGCTGTATTTTATTGTCTCTGTGAGAAGTAGTGCCATGTGAAATGATTTATTGCAGAAATGTTCCCTCCAGCAAGTTTGCAGGACTGGCTCTAAGCCTGTAGCTCAGAAAGCAGAAAGTGTCAGAGGGTCCCAAAGCAGTGCAGGTATTAAATAATGAGCTGCAGAGTTATGCTTGTAGCCAGTTTGGCCAAAGTAGAAGGGTATAGACGATATGTCTATATTTTAGATAGGTGAGGAGTTTAACAGGCCTCAAATCTTCACGTGGTTTGACGTCTTTGTATGTGTAAATTAAAAACTGTTTTAATTAACTGTCATTTGGGAAACAAACACTGGGCAATACATTCCAATTTAGCGTTCTCACAATTTTAACTTTTAGAAGTTATGTAATTTTCTATTCATGAGCTGCATATGATACTAAGCAGTTGTTTTGGTTTTTTTTCTGGAAAACACACACACACATATATATGGGACCAGTTTGTGATTTCTGTTGTATTAGTAACTTGAAGTTTTGGGGGTTTTGATGTAATCTTTATTCACTTTCCTTAGGTAATGAGTAGTAGTGCTTTTGATTATTCTCTACAAAAAGTGTTTACTTTATTGGTGAATACAAGTCTCCTTTGAGTTGTTGAAACATTCTGCTAGAAGACATTATCAGAAATTTCGTGGTATTTTCTTAGATGGATCATCCATTAACTTCCTAGAAACATAAGGACAGATGTCAGAATCTTTAATGAAGAGCAAAGGCTCCAAGGAAGAAAAGATAAAAGATATCTTGTGCTTCTTGCCTGGTTTATTTGGTGTACTTAAAACTTGTGCTGTTAAACAGACAAATGTTCAGCTTTTGTGGCCCATGCATGCCTCAGGTGTCACTTCCCCAAAACTAAGCTATTGTATATTAAAGAAGAATTTAAAATGTATTCTGTTGCTCTTTCCATCTTCGTGTTTTTCTGAGGTAGATGCATTTTGGTCTCCTGGTTATCTCTTGTTAAAAGGATGCAGTCAAGATAAAGGTGATGGTTGTTGATCTCTAGTCTGCCTGAGTTGTGTAGTAGCTTAGGCAGTCACTCCTCACCTCATTGGTGAGGCATTGGTTCTATGCCATATGATTTTGAATTTGTATCTATTGCAAAAAGAGGATAAGATCCCAAAACATGGCAGCAGACAGTTATTTGAGATGCAATTTTTAAGTAATGATATTTCTTCATGTTTGTTTTCCTCTTAAACTTGGAGGACATCTAATAAGTCAATGCAGATATTTTACACTAATTCACAATCCATATTGGTTTTTTAATTCAAAACTACAAGACTATATATAACAAAAGAGAATTGTTCACTTTCCATTGAAATGGAAACTAAAAGGCAAAAAAATAAATCTGGAAATAATGAATCGGGAGTTTAAAATAAATGTCTGTTTTTAAATGACTCCATACATTTTTGTCAGACCAGCGCAGCATCATCTGATTATGTTTTGTAGATATGGTGCTGTTTGTTCTTCTTAAGTGTGCTGGGAATTTGCTTGAAATTTATATTGGCTTGAAAATTCTGGTGATGCTCTGCAAGAGGATGCACTGTGCAATGCCAAATTAATAACAGAACACACAATCTTTTTATCAAAAGGCATCCAAACTTTTCAGATTCCTGGTTAGTAATGTTGAGAAATCCATTAGATTTTGGAACTTTGTTAACCCTGGTTGTCATATCTTCTTATAGTATCAGGTATCTCAGAAATGAGAGATTCTTTTCAGGAATTATTTGGATCTTGGCTGCTATGTTATATTTAAATGTAAATCAGAGAGGTTACCAAAAAGGTACAGAACTTGACATCTGCCTGCAGTTTCAGGAAAATGTTTAGTATTTACAATGTAGAATTTAGGTAGAAGATTCCTGTTCTGGAAGTTACTAAAAAGCAAAAACAAATCTCAGATAGTGATATGCTTTGTTTAGAGGAGAGGGAAGCAGCCCTGAAAGAACTTAACTTTTTAGAGATCAGTGAAGAATCTAATGAGGGAAAAATAATGAGTAACAAATAGGTTAATAAAAGCCTTCTTTTTATAGATAGTAAGCTATGGTTATTTTCATCTGAGTCTGAAGTTAAGCATTTTACTGGTTTCATTTATTTAAATCTAAATAAAACCCGATGGTTAAATATATTAAATATTTGTTGGTCTTTCTGGGGAAAAATTGATTATTTGGCAAAAATGCTGTATGATATAGCTGTAGGAAAAGAAAATTTGCTACTTCTTGTGCTTTGGGTTTTCAGGCAAAAAAAAAAAAATCTAGGAAGAATATTTGATTCATTTAGGTTTTAGGAAACTGAGGAGCATTTGTTAGCTTGGACTTGGTGTCATGTTGTGATCAGCTTGGGTTGTGGATAGAACAAGCTTTGTGCCTGTTAGGGGCACAGCCTTGTCATTTGCCTGCAAAAGGTTATATAGACATATGTTGTCTCGATCCAATACAGCTTGCTTATTACGTTTCATGCTAGCATCCTGCCTGAAAGACATTCTTTGTCCTAAAATAGTGTTTCAGGTTCACTGGGATTCAACTATTACCTCACAAATTCTAAAACTGGTTCAGGAAATAATGAGACACTTGGATCCCCTCCTGCATTGGATAACTTAACATCAGAGGAAGATGTTTGCAAGTTCTTAATCCGTGAAACGTGTTAAGAACCCTGCTTAATGCATCTCCTAATTTCCCAAAAGAAGCAGGTGAGCTCATTCTGTCAGGTATTTTGTGGCAACAAAATCATGGAATAAAATGCTATTCACACTAAAAGCCAGGAGAAAGTTTAGGGGAAAGGCACCCCTTTAAGGAGGTTCTCTGCAACTTCTACTTTGTCTTGCTCCTCTGATCTTTATGGCTTTGAGAAATTAGTCCAATTACAATATATTTATACTAGCATAAAATGGGATATTTGCCTGGAGTCTTAATGCTTTGCAATTCATGGTTAGTTTCTTCAGTCGATGTCACAATGTGTTCCCCTCTGCTATCATCAGTGAGTATACCTTTCACTGTTGTCACTGCATGTAAGAGGAGTGGGAAAGTTCTGATAGCAGACCTCCTTTAGGCATGTTCCATCTTGAAAATATATCCTTAGTGATAAGCTCCTGGTGTCTCAAATGCAGCAATGGGATTTCTGAGAAACAAATCTTTTCATCTGAAGCAAAACTTCATTCACCTGGGGTTTCACATGTCCTTGCTGAAGGCGTGTTCTGTTCTTTCTTTGTCTTATAAGTGGCTGAATAATTAACATATCTATCTTGGCTTGTCACAGGTACAGTGAATGGAGAGGAGGCTCTGATAGTACCTTATCAAAGGCTTTCTGAACCAGTCTGTGATGGCATGAGTGAATTAAGGCACAGCCATGTTTTGCTACTATGTTGCATGTATGTGTTCCTTTTAAGGTGCTTCTCCCTATACCCCTCCTCCCCTGCCCGCACACAAAGTTCAAACAGTGGCAATATCCTGAACATCTGTAACACCGCTGTCTGGAACAACTTGCGTCGTCCCAGGGGAGCATTATGCAATTTCTGGGGCCTCCAGAAAGTGCTTTCAGTTTATTCTTTTGAGACCTTTTATGTCCAATTCCAAATGAAGTAATAGCTACCTCAGAGCTTCTGACAGAGGGATGTGTGACACAGACAATAACTTGGAGGAGAAAATAACATGTGTCTCAGTCACTGGATTTCTTTGAATTGTGGTGCCAGGTATCCAATCCTAAGTGTAATCTCTCTCTTCTGCCTAGCTGTGTATACAGTAGAAACCTATGTCCTCTCCCTCGTCATAAAGACAGACAAGACATATGCACATCCTTTGAGTACCTCATTCCAAAACCAAATTGTGGCACTCCCATGAACAAATTGCCTGTTTGTGAGTGACTTCGTGCTTAGTTTCTTACAATTCAAAATAGTGCCTAGAGAATCCTTTTAATCAACAGAAATTTTACCTAGGAGTATCTAATGTGATGAATGGCATCGCATGGTCATAGTCAGCCTTCAGTATGTATTGAAATGTCTGTATCTCTGTTAAACACACCTTTGGTCTTGCTCTTTTAAATGTTACTGTACAGTTTGTAGTTGTAATATTCCTCTCTGTCCTTTTGGCTACTGCTTATTTTTTGTGGACTGTTTAGAGTTGTATGCTTTAATAAGCTTATGTGTAGGTTTTTGTTGTTTTTTAATGGCATCTCCTAATTCCTTTGACTGGAAAAAATTATTAAGTACTGAAAAAATAGTGATTTGGGGTAAAGCTTCTTCTTTAGGACTCCAGATTTTCTGACAGTTTGTTTCAATACCTTAACATTAATTAAATGTAGCTTGTTTGACTTAAGTTTTATTTTTCATAAAGGGTGTGGGGGGGAAATTATGAGAGGTCTTTAAAATATTGCCTTGTACTCAGGAAATGAAATGTTTTGGCTTCTTAAATAAATAGGATATTTGGCCATTTATGTAACGAAAAATAGTGGCTGTTGTTTGCCAGATAGTTGGAAAGGACTCTGAAGGAAAATATTCAGTCCCCAAGAAATGGCTTAATCTGAGTATATCTGACATCTTGAGTGCTGGCCTGTTAAAATGGATCTGAAAGCTTGTTGGGATACTATCTTAGAAGACTGGGGTTTGGTCTATCACAATTGGCTGCGGTTCCTGTTCATGCATAGTAACCACATCTTCTCCCTTGGGACCCTGCCTTCTGTCTATTTCCCCAAGTGTTCCATAAGAAAACCACCAGAAGCAGGAAGGGGAAGGTGGCTTGGATCAGTCATTTCTAAAATTGAAGAATTCCTGGAGTGACTCTTGCTAGATAGAAGTACATGATAGAGGGAAAGGAGATTATTAGCATAATACTAGTGGTGATCTGGGAATGCTGGTAGGTTAGCTCTTGGTACAGAGCAAAGTCTTAATATGTACTAGGAGAAGAAGAAAGGGCCTTTAGTCCAAATGGGGTGGGAAGAGGGAGGGAGGGATGGGTGGATGGACTTTGTGCACCTCTTAAGACGGAGGTGTGGTCTGGAGTTTACTGGGTTTATCTACTTCAGTCTGGATATAAATAGTATCTTGAATTTGCTTGTCATTAGGTTTTCTGGACTATAGAAAAATCTCAGTGTTGAAAGCAATCGTGATACACAGAGCAAGGTGTTATAATGGGCTTATTTTTTATTTCAATGCTGTTTATTAAAAACAACACTGAAATGTGATATTTTGCATACAGTATCCAGAATAACTAAATATTTAATGTTAACAAGACTGCAGAAATTATGTAGGAAATAAAAAAAATTGTAATTTTGTTTGGTTTGGAGTTTTTGTTTGGGTTTTTGTTTGGGTTGGTTTTTTTTATGTGCCTGTTCATAGTTCCATTGACATCTCTGCAGGAGTCTAGGAATAATTTTTTGGACAACAGACTGTATCTCCAGATGCTTTTTCTAGAAGGATTCATCTTGATTGCTGGTTCTCTGTTAAGTCTTGCTCTTATGTGTGTTGGCTAGTTGTCAAGTTCCATTTCAAATAGTGACGCGTTTAAATGTTGTTTATCAAATTATTTGTATTCTTACTAATGATCTATAAAGCTCATATTTCTATTAATTTGAGAAGCAATTTCTAGGTCACAGATAGTCAACACTGCCTGACCTTGTCTGATAGTAGATTAAATCCTTGTAAAACAGGGAATTAAAATAAGTGTGCAAATTCAGTTTAAATTTACAGCAAAACTGTTATTTTTTCAGAAAAAATATGGATTCTTGCAAATTGATACACACAAGAGGAGAAACTGAGACATGGGCTTTTTTGATGTTCACCTGCTTATTTGTGTGGTGTACAAAGTTTTTTTTGTCTCCATGCCAGCAAAACCAGACAGACAAGCAGTTTCTCTGCTAATACTTCGGAGCTACTGTCAGACAATACTTAACCCAAGAATTCTTTCTCTAGCAGTTTCAGACTCTCTCTGGAACTTCTTTTCCTATTTCTTTCTATCTGCTGTTTTCTTCCACATGAATACGTATACATACCTGTTCAAAACAACTATTGTCAAATGAGTATGAAGACAGTTAAAGTGAAGGGAGGAGAAACACAGGGTGGTGGGGGTGGGGAAAGGATGCAAAGGCACTCACTCACTACCTCTGGTCAGCTGACCACTGCCCAGGCAGCATGCAAGCAGCCAGACCCAGTACACATACTGAAAGTGAATGACCTTGCTGGGGTGTTAGGAAGGATACCTCTCTTCTCTGGTAGTAGCGTGTGCAAATAATGAGAGCTAAGGTCAGTCAGACTGAGGCATTTCCTTGTTTTAGTGATACTACTGTACTGTCAAGCTTTAATTTTGTCTGCACGGGAGTTTGAAGAAAGAGTATCAGGACAGGACTCAACTGCTAAAGCTGAAAAGGTGAAATGCAGAGGGATTGACAAGGCCATTAGTTGAAAACCAGAGTTGATAGGTAGAAAGATGAATGTGTTTTGCTATTTGAGTGCTGAGTCCTAACAATATTTTGGGTAAATTTCAGACTGGTTTGTTTGTGGCTATCATTCAGAAGTTTTTCAGCTTATATTAGGTGTAATGTGTAGGGTTTGTTCATCAAAAGGTTTAAAGGAGGATATTGTTTGCTACATTTTGGGAAGCTCTCTGTGACTGTCACTTTGTGTGGAATCATGTTTTTTTTTGTAGCTGTTGTACTTCTGCATTACGACTTCTGTATTGGGAGGGAGAAGTCAGTTGTGTTGTTGCAGGGGATTGTGAGAGGGAAGGGGGGGGTTGGGTAGTTTGAGGTAGTGTCTTGTTACAGCATATGGGGGATGGAGGTTGCTATGATGACTGAGCTGGGGGCGGGAGCTCCTCGAAACTTCCAAGAGACTTCTCGAAACTTCTGGGAGCTTCTCGAGGCTTCTGGAAACATCTCGAGGTTTCTCGATGATGAGACCCCCAGCGGCAGGGAGAACCAATGGAAAAGAGCCACGTCAGGATGTCCGGGTGGGGGGGACCACAGGATTGGCTGAAGTCCTGAACCGAAAAGGTATAAGGGACAGCCTCCAAAAAGACCCGGTGTGCATTTTGGGTGAGGCGGGGCGGAGCCTCCCGGCGCACCCAGCGCTTTTTTTTTATCTGCTATCGCTTGCTCAATTTAATAAATTTATATTTTAAAACGAGATTGGCTCACTCGTCGATAACATTAGGGAAAAACTTGTTGATCAACTGAAGCAAAATTGATTTCCTTTGGGCATTTCAGGTTTCATTTGAGGTGTGTTAGTGGGACATCTGTCTGAAGGGTGTGTTTTGATTTTGCAAACTTTAGGTGGAAGTGTCAGTCTTGAATTTAAAAGGCTTTTAAGACTGGCAATTTAAAATCCAAATATTTAATGTCAGATATTGAATTAAGAGACTGAATTAGCGATGACTTAAAATGTGTGAGTTCTCAGAAACTCAAGATGCTGATATTTGTGTATCTAGTGCTATTTTTTTGGTAACCTGACTTCTAACATGGACATAAAATTCTAGCCAGTTTTCCCTACTTCAAGGGAGTAGGGTGCTGTATTTTATTGTACTTTGTTTTGGTCCATAAAATATTTTGCAAAGTAGAGTAACACCCTAACAGTAATTTCTGTTTTGCTAAAATATTTTATCTTGGGATCTAAAAATGTTTTACAAATGCTGATGTGTTGAAACCTCCCTTCACTTCTGTGAGGCACATGGTGGTATTCCCATTTAATAAATGGAATGGAACCCAGATGTATTAACTTACGGTCCTGTGCCATAAGCAGCAAATCATCTCCTCCCCTGTTTTACATGAATCCTCTCTGCTTTCCAACTCTTCACTTTATGAGACTTTTAAGTGCACAGTGCAGTGATTTACTGTTGATCACTTTTTTAGCATTTTATTCTAAATGAAACAGCCCTGCATGTTATGAGTTGCCAAGTGACAGAAAACAGGAGCTCCCCCATGTTCAAGCTGTTTCAAAGTATGAAGATTTACAATAAAGAAAATAATTAAGTGAATGGTGTCAGAGAGGCCTGGGTTCTCCTGTTAAGCTGTCACTGATCCAGCTGTTAACATCTTTGTATTGACAAGTTTGTGGTTGCTCACTTTTTATTTAACTGTACTCCATCACTGTTTAACTTGCAACTAACATAAAGGTCTGTCCTTTTTTGGTTTCAAGATTTTGTCAGTTGCAGTGCCTACTGGGATGGCCATTTTGTGTCTGATAGTTGTAGCACTGTCTCAGAACTGCTGTTTCCATAGGTTGGAATAAACTCAGCATATTTGTGATGTCTTTTGAAGCTGTAAGTAGGAGACAAATATCTGTTGCCTCAGTGGTGGCTCTTATTGTATGCTAAAGACATTAAAAAAAATAAAAGCATCAGAGATTGAGGTAATTGCTGTAGCCCATCAAAAGTTCTTGTGGAAAGGTCTTTTACTGGTGACACTGCTGAGTGCAAGCTTGTCTTGAGTTTGGAGAGGTGCAGGCATTTTGGGAGATTTATCCTTGATCTGCAGAAAAAAGTGATGTACATGGATACAATCTAAGGTGTTGATCTCTGTATAGTGCTTCACTTTTCTAAAGAAATTGTGTAGCATATAGTTTTGTGTAATTTTAAAACAGTAGCTTGAAAACCCTTAGCACTGGGGTATTGGAAGAAATTGCAGATGCACCGTCAAGCACAAATTATGTTACATCCTCTTAGTAGTGTACTCTGAGGATACCTTAGTGAGCTTAAACTGACACCACAAGGAGTCTTAAGAGCTCTCTTTCTTGGGTACGTAGTCTTGTTTCTTCTTCCAAGGAATGGATTTTAAAATTAGTCTCTTTATTAAATGAGCACATGCAAGGCTGGAGGAGAGAATTACTTCTGCAAAATATTTCTTTAATGTGATAGTGCTATAAAAAAGGGCTTCCCTCCTCCCCAGAACTATGAAGCAGCTGTACTTTTTCCAGAATAAAGAATTGGGGAAAAACAATGAAAACACAAACTTTTTAAAAAAATCTTTGTGTAAATAAATGACTGCAAGTGCTGGTCAGTGGGTTTCTGTGCAGGAAGGATGAGAGGAGAAAAGCCAAAAGGTAAGGAGGGAGGTGAAAAGCAAAACTGATCCTTAAAGACAATGCTTGAGAAGAGAGAGGGCATTTATTTGTTGATTTGCTCTGGAAACCAGTCTGGTAACAACTTTGAACAGCTGTGTATCTACAGCCACAAATATCTTCGAAGTTTTCAAACTTGGCAGCCTAGAACAGTAGCTCCATGATACTAAAATTAATGCCTTGTCAGGAGTTTTGTGCACCAGGAAGTCCCACTGGTCAGAGTAGAAGCCCCGAAGATTAGGATGCTTAACCGAATGCTTACATCAGAATTAGGAGTTTCATGTTTCTATGGTGGTATTGCTATGTGTGTGCCAGCCTAAGAAGGTAATTTTTAATTAAAGGGAAAGGAATGAGTGTTTGACTAGAAACCTGTATTTTTTAGCACAAAAGCCTCTGATTTTTTTTTTCTTTTCTTGAGAAGAGTTGGAAGAAGAGAAATGATATATCAGAGAAATCAGTAGCTCTCTGATGAAAAGTATTTTAACTTTATCTACACAAGTTCAGTTAATAGATGGTTCTGTCTTAAGTTTCCTGAAAGTTCTTTAAGACCTGCTTAAAGATAAACTATGCCACCAGTGTTGCATAAACAATTTAAATTGTATACTCTAGATCTCTGCTGATATCTTTCCTGGGGAAAACGTAGTGTCAAAGTGACTTAGTGATGAAAATACTCTATATAAACATTGCCTGTATTTAAAGGAAGACCTTATGCATTTTAAGTAGGTTTTGTAACTAATACTTCCTTTCCTGGCACATTGATAATACATTGTGGTGATGACAGGATTGAGGCTCTTTTGTAAATTATAAATTATGTAGCTGGTTGTGTATGTGGATTGTCTGCTTCTGAGTAAACCTGGCAATCAACAGTTTAAGCTTGGAGACTTTTCTCACCTAGTCAGTGTTCATGTTCCTTATCTCTTCTGATTTGCATGGGTGACTTGAGGGCAGCCAATTTTCACACTCTGCAGCTCATCTTAACTTCCTTAATTCAAGATTCAAATTTTAATTCAAGAGTTTCTGCAGTCTACTCTAGTTTGGTTAACAATTGCTAGCAATCTGAAACCTTTTGTTCTTTTCTCCTCCTTGGTTTTTAAACTCTCTGGTTGATTCTTATTCAAATGTCCTTATCTTCTTGAGGGTTAGTTTTGGCTGTGTCATAGGAAGACTTGAGATTTCCTTGTCTTGGGATGCTGTCTGTTATAAATAATGACATGCATGTGAAAGCACAGTAATAGTGACAGAAGGTATCTTAATTCCTGGTCATGGAAGTGTCAAGGGGAATGATCTGTGAATGAATAGTTACAAAGCACTTGCTTCCTATTTACTGTGGATGACTTTGTAAATATGGCTCCCTTTTTCTGGGAATTGTTTGTCTTGCTATTCCTTTGTACTTGCATATTAAAATCCTCAAATACTTCTAGGCTTCACTTAATTTGAATGTGCTCTTTCACTTTTTTTTTCTCTCTCTTGGAAGCAAGATCTAGCCGTTCAAATTCTATGCCTGCCTGCAGAAAATTGATTACTCTATGGGCTTTGCACCTGCTAATACATGATCTGAAGTAAAAACCCAGGTTGATTGATTAGTAGGCCCAAGGCTTTCTTCTGCTTCTGTTTTCTACTGAAACAGAAATTGTTAGTTATTTGGAGTTGTTTCGGGTTTTGTTTTGGGTGTGGGTTTTGTTTGTTTGTTTGTTTTTTTAAAAAAAAGAATAGTTAATACAATTTTTTTTTCCATACAGATGAAGTCACTTTTCAGCAGTATAGTTAGTGCTGATGGTGTTGCCGCTGTCAATCAAAAACCTTTTAAAGTCCCTACTAAAAATGTTAAAGTCTTTGCTAAAAATGTTAAAGTTCCTGCTGATCTGAGGATGCCTTTTTTTTTTTTTTTTTTTATTCAGAGGTTTGAAGGAAAAAGCCTTGAAAGTGTTTTTCTTTAAAGATTATATAAGCTTCCATTTTTAATCCCAGATTCTGGTAAACTCCAGATGTTTGTGTCTTCTTGCACCAGATTGTTCATCATTCTAGTTAATGTGAAATGCGGAATGCAATGTAGAATGCGAATAGTAACCCAAAGTCCATTCCCATGTACCTGTCCTGTATCAAATTAGTCTGAAATGACCAAGTGTGAAACTAACTGGACACATGATTCAGACCTCAAGCAAAAAGACCTTCCTGAAAAGTTAAAGTCTCACAGGCAAGTTTGTTCCCCTCCCCCTTTTTTTTTTTTTTTGAAAAGATGGGGTGGATGTTCCAGGCAATGAGAAATGCAAGTAAGAGAAAGTGAAGCCTCTGAAATAATCCGAAGCAACTTGCTGAAATAACAGCCTTTATAAAGATGTTTTGTGTACTGACTATGCAGTGTATTCCAGTTAGGTTACAGTAATTACCTCAACTTTTGAGGGAAGTACCTTAAAGGTGCTCCACCCACCATAAGCCCAGTCAGTTGGTCTTAAATGAGGGGAAGTGTATTTCTCCTGAGATCAGGAAGCTTGAACTGCAGCTGTTGCCTATGCTGTGCATGTGAGCAAAGCTGAGCAACCTCCTCTGTACTGATGCTTAGAGATTCTTAAGTCAGAGGAAAGCAGTTTTCCTGTAGCCTACACTTGATTGTACTTCTTTTGGTGCTTAACTTCATTTTTTTATGCTTTTTTTTTCGTACTGAGTCCAATAAAAACAATTGGACTCAGAACCAGTTTCTGTCTTGATTAAGAAATGTATTTATATGGAGTAGCATATAGAAGCACAACCTGTTAACAGCTGCAAATTTTGCTGATTGAACTATGTGCAGACAAATTCACAGGAGAGACTGTTCTGTGAAAAATACCAGTTCACTGACATACAAAGGTATCCTGACTATTTTCTTACCAGTTTCCACAGTTTCTTGCCAAGAATAATACAAAGTTTCTGGCAAAGTTTTGACATTGGATGTTCTAAATGCTAAATGTTTTATCAATCATTTGGAGTTGTCTTGAATATCAGTAAACAAACATACGTATCTATGCAGACACCTGGAGATACTCTTAGCCCTTGAGGACCACATTCTTGGATCGTTGTGTGGCCACAGCAAAGTTTGTTTACATCATCTGCTGAGATGCACAAGGAAGTTACAGGACACTCTGGCCTAATTTTTGCTCCTTGCAGAATTTAATGGAACTTAGGGATAATAATACTTGCACCTCACTTGGACAGGAAGAGGGGATGAGTCCTGACCTTGTCAGGCAAGACTTTAAACATTCTAAAAGCTTAAGATTGTTTATCCTGCAGTCTCAAAGCACACTGCAAATAAACGTTCCTCTGAAAATTTGTTTGATACAAAAGAAATCAATCCACAGGTAAGTAACTAAAGCATGGCGAGTATACACAACTACGTCAAAAGTTTCTCAGTGAGTCAGTGGCAGACCCAGTATTGATGAAATAGTTGGGAATGTCAGAAGATTTGAATCTCAGATTAGCAGTGAGACCAAATGCAATATGGAGTGATAGTGTAAAATGAATAACGTTTAAAATGAGGCCAGCTTTTTCACATGCGCATAAATATCTGTACTCATCTGTCATTATTTATTTTTTTATTTAAAGACAAATACATAAAACTTTCTTGAATTGCTGCTAGGAGCTTCATAATCTGCTTTAATGGCCCAAAGAGTTTGCAGTGCTCATAAGTGAGTGAAGTTAACTGCTGAATTTGCCACTCTGGACTCATAAATCAGTGTGCAGGAAAAAATCTCTCAAGTACAATAGTATGAATTGAAACGATTTTTTTTATAAAGTTTCTAATGCTCAAGGTGTGATTATATATATTTTTATATATATACATAAGCTTAAAAAAAGCGCCATATTCTCAAGAACCTACTGAAGTATTTGTTACTAATTAATTATGTCCATATTTGTAAAGAGTAAGGCTATACTGGAGCAGAAGTAATAAAATGTTGAAGTAAATGTCAAACAAATGTAGGTTTTATGTAAATATTCTTCATTGTGAGCTACGGATGGAATTTCTGTTATTTGGTGTGTGAGAAAGTAACGTGCTCCAGTATTATAGAAGAAATATGTGTGCTTCATGAGGAGCACATTATTTCCTTTCTTCTTGTGTTTTAATCTAATAACTTTCAGTAGGTGTATATACATCTTTCTTTTGTTACAAGACAGTAATTTTATGTAACAAAAAGATGTTTTATTTGGTTTTTTTTTTTAAGCAAAGAATAATTTCACTGGTGCAAATAAAATTTATTGATTGACAGATTTTAATTTTTTTAAAGAAAATCAATACAGAGAGCACCATATTTACACTATGAAAAGAGTCCCCAGACTAAAGCCATGTTCAGTTGCTGGTTATGGAATACTGAGCTTTTCCCTTGAAAGTCAGCTTTTCCCTTGAAATTCAGAATAATGGATAATCTTATTAGAACCATGTGAAAATAAATATGAAACAGCATTAAAAATATCAAAATGTTATTTAGGGTAGTTTGATGGAGGGTCAAGAATTCGAGTACTGGAGATTAAATTTTTCTGTGCAACTTCAATTTTTTCGGTTTTGGTATTATGAAATACTCTAATCTCACTGGTGTGTATTTTACATTGTATCTCTGCCTCAATCTGTTCAGGGAATGGGTCTGTGTGCAGTGAGGGAGGCTGTCTGTGAGATCATTGCCTCACTGGTTGCAAAAGTTCATTTTCTGAAATGAGTAAGACCTAATCAAGACAGCCGAATTCTTCCTTGGAGAATCAGATGTGCCTTTGGTTATATAAACATGTATAAGTATACTTAAGGATGACTAAATCATAAAGCAGATTTTTCACAGCTGGTCCTTAATCGTACATCTCATTTTCTGGATGCTTGCTCTGTGAGATTAAAAGTGAAGTGCTCACTTCTACAGTTACATTCAGTAAAAGCTGTTCTTGTAACAAATGAAATGCTGCAGCATGCCATATTAAACAGAACAGTCAAGTTCTGCGTGGCCCAAAGCAAGCACCCAAAACTCTGCCTGTGGTTTCATTCCCTGTCTGTTAATGGGGTTAATCCATTTCTCGGAGGTAATCTGAAGCCAAAGCAGCTGTGAAGTACTGAATGTAGGTTTTAAAGAAAAAAGTAATTTGGTATTCAGAACAGAACTTTAACAGTGTGCAGTAAGTGAAGGATAGGATTACAAGCTTCAGAATGAAGAGAAAGCAAAACTAATAATTTCTTGTTGAGAGCCATCCTGCACACATGTAATTGTTTTGTCATAGCCTTATTTTAAATCTAATCCTGGAAAATTAAAACAAACAGGTCAAGTTTAATAATACTTTACAGGACTGAAAATGAATTCTAACAGGAAGTGCTAGATAGTAAAGGGGCTGGCACCCCCATCTGTGATAACTTACAGATATAATACGTACTGTCACTGAGACAGCATTTTCCTAAGCAGAAGCCTTGTGGCATAAAGCAGTCCTGTAATTCTGTTGTCTTGCTTGAGTGCCAAGGAATTAAAGTAAGCTTTCTCCATTCTGAAAATCTTATGCATGTAATAAACTTTGTGACAGAAGGTGTTTTGAGCTGTTTATTTAGCAGCATCCCGTTACGTTGAGTGTAACCTTGTGGTATTTTCCAGCAGCTGTTATTGTTAGGATGGAGGTTTTCTGGTAGAATTAGCAGCTTCTACTAAAACCATCTAAGATGGACAAAACACTAACATTAGGGGCAGGAGAATATGATTTAGATGAAAATGCTAGTGAAATGCAGCTTAAATGACTGTTTCTGCTTTCTGCAGCACATAGGGTAAAACTGTATTTAGGACTGCAAAACAAATTAATATGCTACTTAACATCTCTTCTGAGTAGTCTTTATTTTTCAGTTTGTCTGCTCTGTGGTGCTTGTGAAGCCTGGTGTTGGCATCATTTTCATTCTCATGTGCTTGAATCCTGAGGTGCTTTTAAAAAGTGCTCATGATTCCCCAGAGTTTATGATTCTCTTATTTAGGAGGTGGAGGCAGATGACTTAAGGTGAATAGAAAAGGAGACTGGAAAGTATGCAAGTTGTGACTTTGCCTTGAAAACAAGAGAAAGATGGGACAGTTGTTCTTGCCTCCAAAAATAATGCTGCCCCTCATGAAACTTTGTCCATTGGCAAGAAATTTTTCCTTTGTATGTTATGTCACAGGTGATGCATTTCTTCAGCGTGCAGATTAAAAATTAAAAATAAAGCCATCCCACAGTAGCTTTATTTTTAATTATCTGTTGTTAGCCCCCAGTTGGGGAGTGGGGGTGGGGAGAGGCTTCTTAAAACAGTTTTCTGTTTGGGTTTGGGTTTTTTTTCATTTTTACTTTGTTCTGTTTTAGAACACAAAAGCACTTAATTTTGTCAATAATTGTGCAATATAAAAGAAATATTCTTCCTGAGAGCATCTCACCAGTCACAGAATGTAATTTAAAGCTGAGGTTTGCAGTGTACTTAAAGCAAGAATTTTGCTTTCTTTTATATATATATATGAGAATTGGAGTGCCTGTCTTCTAAGACAAAATGCTTTTTACAGTACAAGTTGGTTTGTTAAAATCTTTAATAAATTACTTATTTTCAGCTGATGATAGTGGTATTAAAATGTAGGCCTTTCACATTAAAATTCTTTGAAATAACATGAAAATATTGTAAAATGTGCTGCTGTCGACCAAATTTATTACTGAACTTGTCTATATATTATGGTTTATCTCAAACTCATCTTTATGTATCCTTCACTGCATCTGTTGGTATCTGCATTAGCTAAGGCCAAATGCAGTGTCACACTTACTCCTGTGTTAACTTCATATATGACAAGGGGATTTTGTGGAGGAGAACTCAAGTTTTTAGACCTGATTTGTTCTGTGAATTGTTTTGCAGTATAATGGGGGGGCAACATTGCAGTCCATTCTGAGCCTTACACAGAACTTCACCAATCTGCCAAGTTTGTAAATAAAAATACTCAGTTGTGTGCTTGCTTCTGGCTTGAATCCTCTCTTTTTCTGAAATAATTCTTTTGGAAAGTTGAGGATTTGGGATAGGAAAGGTGATAGAGCATTTTGTAATGGTTTGTTATCTTGAGATGCCTGTGGCATGCAGTATCTCTGTGTGTACATTTTAGTGTAGTGGAAGTAGATTCAAGATTAAATGGTGATGGTATTCCTGGTGGGATGAATCTGATAGGTCTCATACATCGAGTGGTGGGACCACATACAGATACTGGAAATTTTGTGTGTTTAGAGATGTCATCTATCATGGAGCTACCCAACCAGCTTGCTCAGATTTTTTTTTTCCATGTCAGGTTGGTACAGAAAAGACAAGGGCTGTACAAAAGCAGCCTCCTAGGGCCATCTGGAATCTAGCTACTCCCAGCTGCTGCAGGTCAGAGACTAACTGGTCTTGTGCTGGCAGGTTAAATGTAATGTAGTGGTCTAAGAGGAAATCATTGCTTTTGTGTGATCTTCCTGTACTTGTTTCACAAGCTTTCGAACACCACTCGCTAATCAAGAACACAGTTAAGTGCTAAGAGAAAGGAAGTAGTCCAGCTGCTATTGCAGTAATCGAAGTACACTAGGAATTCATAATCAGCTGTATAAATAGACTTCACAATAAAACCAATCAGTGTAGTGTCACAGGAAGTGGAATCGTATACCATCTGTATTCTTGTTCTTGCTCTGAGGGCATAGGGTAGCATTACGTTGTTGAATTGATTTGAGCATCTTTGCACCAGAGACATGAGCTACATGGAGGAAAGTCAACCTGAGATTGCAGATGCTGGGATGTGCTGCCTTCTCTCTGTCAGTATTAAGTACCTGCTGGAACACCTAATTTTGATTCTGTTAATCTAACTCAGTCTATTTTGCAGAATACTCATCAATTCATCTACTCTTCTTTTTCTCTCCTTCCTCATTCTGCTCTACCACATTATGAGGTCATTTGGATTTTTCACAAAGGCTTTTTGTGTGTTCTAGCAAGTTGCACTCCTTGTCCCCCTCCTCATCTTGTTATTCCAGAGTAAATGTCAAGCGATGGGAGGTCATGTTTTGTTCCAAAGGAAGAAAAACTTAATGTTCTATATCACAGCAGAGGAAAAAGTTGCATTTTTTACCTCTGTGTACACCTATGTTCTACCTCTGTGTTGTGTGTCTTAACCAACTGTGAAGTTACCAGGCCACCAAAGGGAGTTATAATTACTTGGTTATTGCATTATAATTACTGTGTTTGCTGTCTATTAAGATTCTCAGGGTAATAGGGTTGAGTGATTTGGACGTGATCTGTGGATCTCTTGTTTTGGTGATGTTATTGTTGGTTTAGGCAGTCAGGGCACTGAAAGATTTCAACTTGCCTAACTTTCAAAAATGGGAGAGGTTGAAACTTGTTTTAGTCCCCTAACAAAAGGCCTCTCTGCTTGTGACTGACTTGTTAACAAAATTAAGGTATGAAATTCTGCTACCTAGGAAAACATTAACTAGGTGATGATACTAAAACTTTTATGTTATCCTGTTTTGTTTGTTTGTTTGTTTTTCTTATAGCTGCTTTTTTCTTTATTACACATTTTCTCAGATACCTTCTCAAGATACTACAGCTAATTACTAAACTCTGTTCTATAGTCTGAAGTATGAATGAGGTGCCATTTTGTATAATTACGTGCAATTTGCTCTGCAGTGTACCCTTTACCAAAGTTCGCAGCTTTTAGGTTGGTTTTGGGGTTTTTTGTCTTTAACTAAACTGTGGTCTTAATGCCAGATTAATAATTTCAAATATCATTCATGAATTTTTTTCCACTGTTACACTTCATCTTGATCTTAATCCTGCTAGTCTTCATGGAGCTGCTATACCATGACAATAGATAAGTGTTATTTCTTCTGAACTGTTACTCTTTCCAAGGCTTTATTAGGAATGTGGGTCATACAGTTGTACTCTTGTGTCATCCACCAAACTGTAAGGCTTTGACTTCGTGAGGTGGTCTTTTTGATAGAGCTGCTTGTTTCTTTGGTGACAGTGTTGTAGACTGTGTTCTGGACATTGTTAATGGTGCTTAGGATCTGTTTATGCTTTGAAGTTACAGAGAAGATTACGAAAAAAATACCGGTGTATTTATAGCCTCTGGTTTTTTTACTTACATGTACGCTTTTTCAGTCAGTCTGAGAGCTCTTGTAGGAAACACTTCAGATTGCAATTCAGTCTCATAACTTTGTATCTGAAGAGCTTTCAGTGCTTAATTTGAAGCCTGTATAGAAAGCACAGAACCTTTTGCTGGGTAAATGTTAATACTCTTGATGTCACTACAGGGTTCAAATCTTTCAGCTTTTGTCCTCCATACTTTTTTTTCATCCTTCAGAAGGTTTGTTCTGTGATGGGGTGTTTCACTTGCAGAATTGGCTCTCAAGTTGTAGAAAGACTTCTGAGAGGAGGTAAAGCAGAGATTTTTGTACTACTTCAGAGCCTCCATGTGTACTTGGATTTGTTCAATTCTTACAACTATTCTTGCCTAACTTAGGTAGGCCTTGTAGGGAATGTGTCTGCTTGCAGCCACCTTGTCTCTGTCCTCAAGAAACAACTCTTTCATAATAATACTTGGCAACAGCTTTCACTTTCCTTATAGCAATTTTTTTTCTTTTGGTGGCCTGTATAGCTCAGTCAAAATCAATTTTCTGGACATCTTTATCCTTCCATGCTCCATATCTTCCTTCTACTTCATTTTCTTTTAGTTCTGTTTTTCACTTGGATATATACTTATTTTGTATTTGCATGTAGACCATAAATACTTGATAATCAGTGAATATTTGTTCTCATTTCTGAAGCTTTTGTTTGTGTTTGCATTTATTTATGTCCTGCTGGTTGAGGTAGGAATGCCTTTGTAATCATGTGGTGTGCATTGCTGAAGATTTGTTCACATACCTTTCTGTTAGTATTTAAGTTAATGGTATAATTAGATTCATCTGGTTCTATATCTAGAACATACTTCTAGGAATGTAACAATAACCAAGATTTTCTCTGTTAATTCAAAGCTCTCTTTCTCTTTTTCCCTCCAGTAACATGGAATGCATTGCATTTGCATTGGGCTTATGTACCACCTATTGCCAAATACAGGGCAAATTTTGTGTTTACTCTGCTTTTACTTGTGCCTGTGCAACCAACTTAAAGTTTAAATAGCTCCATGAACTTCTTTCAAATCGAACCGGCAGATTTACTTGTTGTAGTTGAAAAAGCCTCACAATATGCACATTCCTTTTACTTTTTACCCTGTTTGTAGATGAGTAGTGCTTTGATCTGATATTTGCAATCTAGTAGTTGCTCTCCAGAATTTACATGAAATGTATGGATTGTCTTCTGATGCTGTCTATGTTTGAGTGATTACTTAGGGTGTCCTAAAATTTGTGTCAGTAATGATGCGAAATTGTGCAAATACAGTGCTGACTCTTCTAAAATCTATAAACCAGACCAGTCTGTGGTCTTTTGTCTTCCTTTTTTTTTTTTTTTTTCCTTTAATTCTCTGCAGTGGGTTCTTGCCACTCTGAGTTAAAGTCAAGGAAGAGGGAAAGTATAAATCTGCCTTTAAAGTTGGATCTCTTAATGTTACAAGCTGTTTCACAGCATGTGGGTCTGTCTCAAGTTTATACCACACAGTTCTGTCAAACAAGTCTGGTACAGTCAGCAATCATTGACATCTTCATTGATAGCTTTGGGAGATAGGAAAATAAGTAGAAATGTATTTCACTATATAATCTGAACACTTTTATTTCCTTGACTCTGTAAAGATGATTCTCTTGGGGAATATGGAGACAGAGGGATCAAGGTTGAGTAGCTTTAATTAAATTGCCTTCATTGTACCAGACCCTGTCTACATAGAAATTCATCTCCAGGAATTTCAGACATCTGAATTGTCTCTTTTTTTTTTTTTTTTTTTTTTTTAGTAAAAGTAATGTTCAAGTTTCAAGTTGAAGCTTTGTATGATCTTTTTCACGTAATCCTAGCACTTGATCTGATATATAATAATGGTGGTGAAAGTGTAGTGTAAACAGGTACAAAAATACCTAAGGAAGACATGGGACTTAGGGACTTATGTAAAGCAAATCTTCCTTGGATCACATTTTTATTTTGTTTATTACATTTAGTGATTTTTCTTTCCATAAGTAATGCTAACAGCTGTAAAAAAAGGAGGACAGTAGGTGTAGTTTCCTTCTTTTGAAATAGGTAATAGTTCTTGACAATCTAAAGTAAGTCTTAGAAGCTGTGACTCCTTGTGACATTGCTATCACAGTCAGGCACTGCTAACGCAGTGTTGTGTCCATATAATAGGTTCACAGTGCAAAATGTTGTCAGTGTAATAGTGCTCAGAAAGGGCAAGAACTGGAAGTGTGCTGCTCACTGCTGATGCTCAGAACTACAAGAAAGCCAGCAGAAGGGAGAAATGGGCTGAAATCAGAGGGGAGTAATTTTGATGTGTGCTCCTGCTCACCTGCTTGAACGCTATCACCTTGATGCAGAATTAGAGTAGGAATTTGTTGATAGTTGAAAGTATGAGCATCTTTTATCTTTTCATTCTCTGGACATTTCTCTATGGAAAAGAAAATCTTAAAATATTCATAGGTAGGTATTTTTGTTACATTATTTTGAACATTTTCATGAAAAGAAGACATGCTGGTTTAGATTACTTGACTTCTCATTTTTTTTCCAGAAAACAGTAGTCTATTTGGACGAAGCAGTTGTATATAAGTGGTTGTCATAAAAATGTGAGTACAGGCTGTGTTTCTGAAGCTTATGTCTGTTTCAAAGAGCCTGGATTATAAATACAAAGAATCACCTCTGATTTCCGGTCTTTGAATTTAGAGTTGCCGCTTCTGTGGTGCTTAGGCAAGCAAGAATAGATTATATTGAGGATCTTCAAATGTTTTTGCTCATCAGGTTGTCTTCATGACTGTGTTACTACCTCATCTTGCTATCCCTTCTTTTCTGGTTTTTTTTTGGGTTTGTTTTTTTTTGGTTGTTGGTTTGTGTGGGTTTGTGGTTGGTTTTTTTTTTGGGGGGTTTTTTTCTCTGCTGCTGTTTACACTTAAACAGTAGTGGTTTTGCACAGTAGGGATGATCTCTCTAATGTGGCTAAGAAAATAGTGTTTCTATGGGTAAAACAGGCATTTTTAAGCATACAGCCATCTGCGTGCCTGCCTTTGTTTCATCTTGCTTTTAATTTGGCTTGAGTAATGAAAATAGAGTGACCTGTTCCATTTTCTCTGTAGTCAGGTTCCTGTAACTTTGCTTTGTTATATCTTTGCTGTTGTATGTAAGGTCACAAAATTAAAACCAAGCATTTACGTTAAAAATAACGAAGGCACCCTTCTATTCGTCATTTTCACAGGAGCGATTGTGACCATCTTGCACACTATTATTAAACAAGGATAAACTTGAATTTTGAAGTCCTTTCATCTTGCTCTTATTGCAAATGTATTTTAAATGATTTTCTGTCAATCAAATAATATAAAACTATGGTATGTTATTCAGACTCGTTTATTCATACTTTTACATGTAAAAAAGCCCTCATAAATTTAAGCAGTCCTGTAGGCTCAATATTTTGCCTGCTTGTTTGTTGTTTTGTAGCTTCAGTTATCCCTGAAAATTTGTAGTTAGAAACAAAGATTTTCCAGGAATACTGTGGAGCATTTGAAAAAGTACTTGATCATCTTTAATTTCTGTTGTGAACATTTTCTAACATAAATTATCATTTTAATACAAATTGTTTGCCAGTAGCATGTAGTTATTAGGCATAACTGCACTAATACTTGAGATAAAAAGTTGTTATATACTTATGGGTTTGGTTTTGGTTGCTTTTTTTTTTTTCTAAGGTGCTGAATAAGAAAGAAATTTGGACTTCTGGGAAAGAAAGGCTGAATGTCAGGCTAAATTTGGGGTATCTTGACAAGGTGGTTGAAGTAGAGTTTGGCTGGTTTCACATCCCACTGCCACTTGTCTAAGGACATAATTCAGATTGTAAATATACTCTGTATTATAAGTGTATGTTATTATAACTTATAAACTGACACAATATCGGCTTTAATGATTGACAGATAACCTAGGTTCTGGGATGATGTGCAGAATGGGTTTTCTCATTTATTAGTGAGAAAACACACAGCTGTACAAATTCAGTTTGCTAAAAGATTATTTTTCAGAGATTGACTGGAGATGTGACTAGATTGTGCGTAATCCTTTGACTAACATTACCTTGTCTCACAGAAACAATTTTCCATTTGTAAGTGCTGTGAATGTGTCATATACCTTTCAAAAGCACATCATCTGTAAGTGTCAAAAATGTGGTTTGTTTTTTCAAATAGACTAGCTGAAAGCTAGGCTGACACAATCAACCATCTTGACAGCTCCTGTGGAAAACAGCTTGGTTTGTACAACTTGCCTTCATCTCTGGTTGTTTCTTTTTTCAAAATCATTAGTAGGCAGTAGTGTGTAGGCACTGGAATTTTCTCTCCGACACCTTTTATATGACTATCTTTTATTCCTGCAGCTGAAGCAATCTATTGTGCTGAGTGTAAAATGTAAATGGGGTATGGCAAGGTAAAATATCTTGCAGAACTCATGCATACTGTAATAATCTAAAAACTGATGATCAGTGAAAATCAATGATATGTAATGTCCTAAACTACCTGGACACATGCTTTGTTCATTATCATATGAACCCATGGCTAGTGAATTACACAGTAGGGTTAAAATGGTAACAGTGAGTTTAATTTTATACAGTTGGCTTCTTTATGTTTACACAATATTTTTCATCAGTGTGCATAAGCAGGTGATATTCTTTAGAGGTTGGTGTTCTGTAAAGACATTTTAGCCTAATTTATTTTTAAGGAATGAGAGTCATTCAAATTCCAGTTTAATTTCTTTTATCATCTATGGTTGTGTACATGTGCCTATGGAGATTTTTCTCTTGCTCTGACATCTATTTTCGTGAGAGTGCTGCTCTACTTAATGAATTGAGTAAACATTTTAATAAGCATGACTTTGTTCTGCTCTTGGGGAAACTCAGACTTATCAGCATGGGTCTATTGAGAAAGGTGAGCAAAGGTCCTCTGAGTGTGCCAAGTCAGCAGTCTGTGCATGCTGAGGCCAAGGAATGCATTACAGAGACTGCAAGTTTAACAAGTCAGAACGTTTTCATTATTTCCATATTTATCAAACATGTCAAGGAATGTGATCACAAGGCCTTCCAGGGCTTAACTGCTCCATTATTTTGATTGTGTGTTTTTTCTTTAAATTGTGGCAAAAGCCAAGTTCTCAGTGTGCAGTAGTGCTCTCGTATCTATGAATTTAAAGAATGACTGACTGATCTTGGAGAGCCATTCTGAATGGCAGGCAGTGTTCTCTAAATGTTTAATCACACACTGCAACTGATGGGGACTTATGCTTTGGGACATGACTAGTATTTTGACATGTTTCCCATGACCAAAAGCCTGGAATGAATTTTCTGTAGTGTCTGTAAATATATTTCTGCAGATCAGTCAATAATGCTTAAAAACACGCATGTGATCTGAGCAGTGAATTTAATCTCTTTAGCAAGTGCTATCAGAACATTTTGAATACACTGGCTCAGCAGTGAGCACAAGATTTTAAAAATTGGAATTAATTGGAAATTAATCTTCTACCAATACTGAGACGTAATCAGAAAAGGAGAATAAGAAATGAGTGAACCCAAGCACATGCAAGGGACACCCGTAGATAGAGGTCTGTTTGCAAAATTGGTTTGATTTCATGACTGGCTTGCTGAAAACTGATTCTAGGGGTTCTTCAGTAGATCACTGTATGCCATTTACTGGTGGTGTGTGCTTTTCTTGTATCAAAAGTGTGAATAGGATGGTGGTAACTGAAGTGAAAGCTGTGTATCAGGTATCTAGAGGTGAAAAATAAAAGTGTCAGAATGGGTGGAAGGGTTTTCACTATTTTTGATAGCTTTTTGTTTTCCAAGAGTTACATTCACCAAAATTACACTTCATAGTTTGTCTCATGTTCCTGTAATCAAAGACATAGGATCACATATATGTATGTGCCTGTGCTCGTGAATATGTGAGCAAAATTGCCTTTCAACTTCTGGCCAGTTTCAGCCAGCTTTGACAGAAGATGAAAAAAAAAAATAATTTTTTTAATAAATGTGATGAAAGTAAGTGAGCAGCTTAAAGAGGGAGAAGAAAAACTGTAGGTGCCCCTAACCATAAGAGAAGATTCAGCAAGTCCTCAAAGTTCTTAACCTATTGCAAACAAACAAGCAAAATACTTTGAATGTAGTATTCTGGCTTTAAAACCTTGGGAAGAATAATGGTGAGTTCTGGTCGAAGAATTGATTTTTATGCTACAGGAGAAAAGGAACTGTGGAATAACTGGAGCCTTTGCAATTAATGTAGGAATATTGATCAAATATAGAAAGAGACCATAAAAGAGTCCCTTTGATGTTAGTGAGTGTAGAAAATTGTTGCATCTTGTTTTCATTCACAGTGGTTAAAAAATCAGTCATGTTCTGTTGCCATAGGTTTATTGGGATGAAATAGAGATTTGATGTAAGCTGTTACTTGTTTTGGGTATGGTGCCTGGTGCCTTTTTTTTTTTTTTTTTTTTTCTTTTTTGTCATCTTTTTCTTATTATTTTCGCATTTTGAGGGGTGGGGTTTTTTTCTTCAAACGCTTGCATTTATGTGTTCCAGCTGGTTGTTCATGGGCTAGATCCATAGGACACTTTGTATCCTGCTGACTTTTCCTTGAGGAAGAATGGACCACACATATAAAGGCTGTACTCGCAACCCATGCTGATTCTTGCATGTGGGCAGCAGTTGTTGCCCAAGTCACCCGCATGTCAGTGTATATGTATAAGTTGGAGGTGAACCTCCTGGCCATGTATTTGGCTTTGCTCTTTCACCTGCTTGCTTCTGCTGCAAGGTTGGGCAAACTTAACTGAAGAAAGAGGTATTTTGTGCTAGTCATTGTCTGGAAAGCTGTATAACAGCATATATGAACACTGAGTGTTATAATACTCTTTGGATTCTTCTTAGTGAAGATCAGGGTGCTTTTCTCTAGCGGTTTTGGAAGAGTACAGATCTGGTCAGAACTCTATTAATGAAATCATCAGATATTTAATACTTATAAATGTCCAGAAGGTGTTAATGTGGCCTTCCAAGTTAAGGTAGGAAAGAGAACTTAAGCATGTTATAGATTGCTCTAGGCTGGCTCATCTGTTGATAGGATTGATAAAAGAAAAAATAACATTTCAGTAAAGTCTGTTTGCACTGGCTAAGTGTTTTAGCATCTCTTTAGCCCAACCTGTAGCTATACATGGTTCTTGCTGAGACAGATATGTAGTATATAAAGGGCATGAGGCTGAAAGAAATATTTACTATGAAAATCTGCTTGCAAAATGAAAATAGCATTGTTGCCTTTCCACTGTTACGTAAGACCTTTCATCTAAAGATTTCAAATCACTTTTAATACCATTGAATTAAGCTTTAAAATGTCCCTCTATTATAGGTTGATTATATTCCTTGTTTACAGATGGGAGAGAGATAGCTAAGTCCAGCACAAAAGATGGCAAAGGGAACTCTTATTAAGAGCCAGGAATAAAACCCCAGGAATCCTTAATCTCAGTTTTCTGCTTTAGGCTTAGATCCAGCAAACACTTCTGCAGGTGTTTTAATGCCTGCACTGCTTGCATGATTAAATACCTGAATAAGTACTTGTGGGAATG
The DNA here is from genome assembly GCF_963264785.1 of Psittacula echo. Classification (NCBI taxonomy): domain Eukaryota; kingdom Metazoa; phylum Chordata; class Aves; order Psittaciformes; family Psittacidae; genus Psittacula; species Psittacula echo. The sequence goes on along the minus strand of NC_137739.1, from coordinate 41,098,859 downwards.
GGGACATAACAATTTAGGAGTCTTGCCTTTTTCAATCTGAGAAACATAAAATGCCAGGCATATTTCAAGCTCTTCTTGGGCTTTGCACTGTAAAAAATATAAATAAATATGTGGGAGATTATGCTAGATAAGCGATTGTTTTCTTTTTAAAAATAATCACCTTCTTATGCCCCAAAGACTAAAATGCAGAAAGTTTAAATTTATCATGAGAATGCAGTTCTATACATGTTGGGCTTGGAGCGAGTTAAGGATTCAGCAGTGTGCAAATTCTTTTATTTTCAGACATCCATACAGAGGAGGAGTGAAATGTGCTAAAGGAGTTGAGTGTTCTTGAAGATGGCTCAGTAGAAAATGTTGTTAAACAGCATCATAAATAGTGTCAGGTCATGCACTTACATTCTAATAAAAAAAGTTTATTTTGGTAAGCATTGGTGGGTCATCATTTGGAAACAGGCAAAATAGTGTTGTGTAGGCTGGTCTCTTGAAGAGGACTGAGACTTCCATGGGTAAAATGGAAATGTGATTTTTAGAAGAGGTGCATCTTAGAGATAAGCGGAAGTCTGAATGGCATCTCATAACAGACTCTTGAGACTTTGTGTACAATTTGGTGGGAAATCAAGTGTTTAAAAGATATCAAGAAGAAATTAGTTTAAAGAGGAGCTACAACTATTGTCAAGAATTCCAAGGCTTTCTTGGTGTTCAGGAGCGTGAAATACCTTTGCTTGTTTACTGTACCAAGTTACAGATAGGAAGGGATAGAATCGTAAAATCACAGACTGGTTAAGGTTGGAAAGAGCCTTAAGATCATCCAGTTCCAACCCCCCTTCCATGGGCAGGGATGCCTCACACTAGACCATGTTGCCCAAGGCTCTGTCCAACCTGGCTGTGAACACTGCCAGGAATGGAACATTTACCACTTCTTTGGGCAACCTGTTCCAGTGCCTCACCACTCTCATAGTAAAGAACCTCTTCCTTATACCTAACCTGAACTTCCCCTGTTTTAAGTTTGAACCCATTCACCCTTATCCTACTGCTACAATCCCTGATGAAGAGTCCCTCTCCAGCATCCTTTTAGACCCCCTTCAGATACTGGAAGGCTGCTATGAGGTCTTTATGCAGTGTTCTCATCTCCAGGCTGAGCATCCCCAGCTTTCTCAGCATATCATTGTATGGGAGGTGGTAGGAATGAACATAGGGGTTTTCCCTGGGCAGAAGAGATGAAGTATAAGATTGAACTTGTCTAATGTTACAAAAATGTAGTAGCTGGGTTGAGAAGTAACTTACACTTATTGTAGAAATTAGAATTAGTTGTGTTGTCGTTAAGTAGTGCATCAAAGTGCTTTGCAGGTGATGCACCTTTTAATTGTCTGACTGTTGTGAAAATGGTCACTTAGTGATCTTTTTCCATTTTTTTACAGTTGCAGAGAAGTTGTTTATTAAAAATAATTATATTGTGGTATGAGAAAGGAAGAAAAAACTTTTCTGAAAAGTTTTCTTAAATTTACAAAAAGCATAATGTATTGTGTATCTATTTATTCAATGTCCTTTTGGTGATTGTAATATAACTGGTTTATTCTCATGTGAGCCGATGATAAAAATGCAAGAAGAAGAATATTTGTTTGGTATTGCAGCAGCGAAGAATGACAGGCTCCCTTGTGTTCAGCCCAGGCTAAAGGGGTGCCACAGTCATGAGAGAAATAATGCAGAACCATTTACAACCCATTCATGTTTCTTAAATAATTTTTCTACTCTTGTTACTGCATATATGCATTCAGGCCCAGCGGTGTATATGATGCCACTGGTAAGCTAGAAGCATTAAAGTCTGTCTTCCTGTTATTTTGTGAGATGTCAGGTAAAAAAAAAAAATATTTTTGACAAAACATGGTTTTCTTCTGCTGCTGATAACCACTTACAATGAAATAAGATCTGATTATTTAAAACAATTTTATTAGCATAGTACTTTCTTGCAGTCTTCTCGAATTGGTCAGTGGAAGTATGTTAGCAATTTTTAACAGGCTTTGCTTTCAGGCTATCACCTGTGATATTTAGATTGCTGATACTGCAGGATTAAACTTTACTCATACATCGTGCACATCACACCATATTTTACTTTTGCCCTTTGGCTGAGATTTAAAGTGGCAGATAGGTTGGCAAAGACAAAAGTCTTTCCTTGAAAATGCTCTTTTTTGATAGGTATTCAGGTATCAGATACAAAAGCATCCAGATTTTTTTGTGCATCTGTATCAGTTTGTAACCTTCAGGCATATGCTACAGCATGAAAGAGGAAGAAGAAAACATGTACGTACTCCTAGTAGGTTTGTGTGTCAGTAAGGGACATGGAATGGTCTGATGACCTTATTTCCCTGACTACTTAGGTGGCTGAACATCATGTTAGTGTGACAGTAGCACTGGTACTTCCTGTCTGTGCTAGTGAGATGTAAGCATGAGTTACATACTGTGTGTTATGTACTGTGTTCATTGGTCCTTCAGTTATGAAGCACCAAGTGTTTTGAAGATTCTTCCTTCTCATCTCTGCTCAATGACTTAAGTGCTATTTATTCATGCACATACCTTCAAATACTCAGGTATAGTCACTATTCAATGTCAGATATATTTTCAACTCCTTATTTCTCCCATTTGTGATTTTGTCAGTTTGAAAGTGAGGGGCTATTGAATTTGCATCACTTCAGTAAATGTGGGATGTGCCTCTGATATTTGGAGGTTGTGGTGAGTTGTGAACCAAAGCTGAATCTTGTGGTACAACAGGATAGAAAGAGAATGTAGCTGATGGAGTTGGGGGGCAAGCACACTAAGTAGGACCGCAGAGGTGTGCCGGACTTTCCAAATTCGTTTTAATGCCCTTGTCCCCACTCTGTGTCCCTTCTGTACAGAAAATCTCATGCAGATTCCCATGTTTAATTTTAATTTTCTTTGGCTGTAACTGGTTCTTGCCACATATTTTGAGAAATTTGTAGAACAGAGTACTGTCACCCTAATGCTTGTGTTTGAAAGAAATACTGATTGCTCTTCACTCAGCACTATAATACACAGAGTTATGCTGTAGTGGGCAGCTGTGTGCAGTGTTTTTTATAAAAGCTGTTCTTATTATTTTTGTTTTGTTACAAAAGAAGAGGAACAATAATGAGGACAATTATTCATCGTGCTAAACCCGTGTTCTGAGTGAAAATTGTCTTTGTTAAGCTATAATAGAACCAACAATTTGAATAGCAGGAGCATTCTTCCCACCATGTGACTTAGTGAGAAAACATGGATGTAGTTGAAATGAGGGAATGGGGGACCCCAGAGTCTAGCATTTTCCACTTGGATTGTATTCAACAATAACAAAAAATTCTAATTTCCTTTTTCTTCTCTGGGGTAACATGATGGGAAACATAAGCAACAGGAGTATGGGCAAGTATAGAGAAGAAAGGTGCAAAGAGGGTTAGCTGGTTTGACCATGTCTGTAGTCATTTGTGCAATCAAGCCAGTCATAGGTTCCCCTGCCTCACCCTGTTCAATTGCTGATGGAGCCAGATTTCTCTGCTGCTTTGAGAGCTGTGTTTGCAGCAGCCGCCACCTCCCTGTTCAACAGCAGCACCTCCCTGATTCTGTGGGAGATCATCTTCCAGGAAGCTGACGGCAGATCTGTTTACCAGCAGCAACTGGGGACAGAGGAAATTGAACCAAGATTTTTTTTTTATTTTTTTTTTTTTGCTTTTGTCTGAATAAGTGAATGAAGTGTTGAGATGGGATCTCATCCAGAGGAACTTATAAACCATATGACTTTGTCTTGGTCATGCAGTATTAAAAGTTGTACTGTTTTCTTACTTAGAATAGTGTTTGGTGTCATTTAAAATGTGTGTTTGAAAATAATTTGGCTTTAAAAAAATCAGTCATGCAAAGTTGACTATACTTCGTTTTATGCTTAGAATTCTTTATTTCAGGTGTATATAGGATGGTAGAATGTGACTAAAGCCAGGAACCCATTAGGCTAACCTGTGTCCAGTACATGTGCACCAGATGAGGTGATTTGGACCACAAAATGCTTACAGTCCAAATGAGCATTGACATTTGGGCTTGTTTTGAAATCCCAGTTCATACAAGAGAAGCTAAAAAAACACTTGGTTAAAAATAGTCAGGATTAGAATGTAGAAAGCCTTAACAGATGGGTATATGTGTTTCAGGACATGTGTTCTGGACTTCCATTTCTTTAACAAGAGGTTTGCATGCTGAATTGATTACCCCATAGCTGTTTCCTGCATGATTTCTTACGGTTTTGGCTGAAACATCCTGTACCAGTCATTGTAGAGACAGGACACTAGGCTCAGCTGGAGAGAGTAGTTTGGTTTAGTGAGCCTTTCTTCTGTTCATGGTCTGTTAAGTCTCTCCTTTGGGCTACCTCATGACTTACAGCTTGGAAAATGTAACCCCCATAGGGCTCAAGCCTGCCTGCCCTCAGTCTCCATTTTACTTCAGCCTGTTCTGTCAAGTCCCTGTCCTAAGGTTAAGCTTCCTGTCTGATCTGAGGGTCCTATTAATGTTCTGCAAATATTCAGAAAATGAATGTAGGGCTTCTACATGAAGTAATAAGACATAATTACTAAAGCTTTCTTAAATATTTTAGTCATTCTTTAGATTTAGTTTCTTAGGCCAATTTTTCTGGGGCAAGCTTAAGCGGAGCTGGAAACTAATACTAGGGATGGGAGTCAGTTTAAAAATGAATCTTTTAAGTTTCCATTTGAATGGAAACCCAACTGGGAAAAAATTTTCATTACATGTTGAGTGATTGCAAAAAGGGCTTTAGTATATTAACCTTATCTATAGATGTTTCACATACCACTTCATTAACATTGTATCCCAATGAATCTTTCTATTTGTAACTTCCAGAGCTGGAATTTCTAGGGATGAGGCAGCAGCTATCAAAAATACAATTAGATCTAATTGTTGTGAAATAAGTATTTTATTGGCACAGATGACAAGAGTTGAGAAATACACAGTATCTTTCATCTGTGCATTTCAAATCACTTTCCAGATGAGCTAATTATGCCCTCTAGATAATTAGATGTAACTTATAAATATATAATGGCAAGTGGCTTGCCTGGTATCACATAGCGAATCAAAAGCCACCTAAAATGAAACCTGAGAAACCTGGCTCCAAATTGCCTGCCATCAGCACGCAGTCAGTCTGTAGCTCCCGTTGTTGCATCTAAGATGTATTTGCACCAGGCTTGAATTTTCAGATCTCTGTTGCAGCTCGTACTTCACTGCACAGTGTTTCAGGGTTGTTGCGGAAGAAGAGCAGAGCTGCTGCTTTGCAGGATGAAGTAATGCTTATTTAAAAAGGCAGGCTATGGCAAAAGTGTGGGGAATGCTGATGTATTCCTGTAACGAGGTGGAAGCTTTGACTTTATTAATCTGAGTCCTACTTTGGGAACAGTCTCTAGGTTAAATAAACAGTAGTTTGATGTTCCCCTAACACAAAGGATTGCTTTGTTTGAGGCATTGCGCCTATTTGAATGCATTTTGTTGGGTTTTGTTTGTTGGTTGTTTTTTGTAGTGGTTGAGTTTCTTTGGTTGTTTGGGTTTTGTTTTGGGGTTGGTTCTTTTTGGTTTAAACTGAAGATCACATTCATCCTGAAATTTTAGGTTTGGTGTGTTGGTTGTTTTGTTTTGGTGTTTTTTTTTTTTTTTTCCTGCCAGTGTTCGTAACACAATTCCTTGGTGAAAGAATGGACTGGTATTTTGTCAGTAGAATACCCCCTTTTGGTTGCTCTGAAAGTCCTCTTATGAACCCAGATCTAAACTGTTAATTTTGGAGTATTGATTATATTGATAACCTTCTGCTTATGCTGTCTCTAGAGAAGAATGATGTACCCCTCTGGAACTGTATGCATGTAATTTGTGAGCTAAGGAGGGCTCAAGTGCTTCACGTGTAATGAATTAGGGTGCCTATAGCTCTTGCGTCAGAAATTCCATTGTGAAAAGCATGCTACTGACTGTACAGAACTTACTGGTGGGCTGGAGTATGTAGTAATGCTCAAAAGAAGTAGGTATCTTTGAGTATGTAGTAATGCTCAAAAGCAGTAGGTATCTTTGAGTATCTTTGCTTGTATTTCAAATGAACCTTTTAAAGGCTTAAAATGAAAGTTTTTTGCCCACATCCTGAGACATCTGTTTTGATGCATGTTCTTTGGCAGTACCCACATACAGTGAGCACGGCTGACATCCTCTATCCAGTTACCCTGGAAACAGGAGGTGTTTGGAGTTCAGAAAGAGACTTTTAGCCTGTGAAATTTTATCCAGTTTCTTTGAATGTTTGGGGGAGGTGGAGATGGTGTGTTTAGGAAATTGAGTACACTTCTGTTCAGAAATCAGGGAGTCTGGGTCCTTATGGAAGGACAGAATTCATGGTTTCATGTTACAGGGATCACCAAAAAAAAAAAAAAAGAGATGGCATTTTTCATAAAACAAAACTGAGAACTTCATAATGTTGATGTTTGTGAGGATAATATTTTTGCACAGTCTGATCTCATTATGCCAGGAATCATCATACAAGTTCTGTCTCTGAATAGCAATGCACCTTTTTGTATATGGTTTTTTCCTTTCCCTGACATTAAATAAGAACGTGAGAAAAAGACTCTTCTGAATCATACTGCAACATTGATTTTTTTTTTTTAATTAATGGGAGTTATATGTTCTGCATACATAAGCATAAACGTTACTTGGCAAAAATTACTTCTTATCACATTGCTCTTAAGGTACATGTAGAAAGGCAAATCAATTTCTCATGGGAAAAGTTCATGACAGTATGCAGCAAATCAGGGCATTAATTTAAATAATGTGTTGTTAACCAAAATTAGTGATGGGGTAACATGAACTGTGAAGAACAATAATAAATTAATTTATCCTGGAGACAAATAGATTCTAGTGAAGTTACAGACACTGTAAAAAAAATGACACTCAGAATAGCTACAGATTACCAAGTAGCTTTTCTGCCTTTTATGCACTCTCTATATGGAGACACTATGATTTGACAATTTTGTGAGTTACCTAAAGATTAAATAGCAGTTGTATTAAAGAGAGGTGATTGTTGAATCCATGTTTTGTAGGGAGGCCAGATTGTACTATTTTTCCTTAACATGATGCCATGTTCTGAAAACAATTCTATCAGCTTCACTGGTACTACTTGCAGAAGAAAGTTGTTTGACATGAGTAAGGATTGCAGATAGCAAATACCTGGCTTTCTTCTTACATTGACAGAACCATTGCAAGAATATCTAGCGGAGTTCTGATACAGAATGGAATCCTTTTAAGTAACAAGATACATTCATATCATAATAACTCATTATGAAAGTAGCATTTGGCTCTCTGATGTTCATAAGAGATTAAAGATCAGATTTGAAGAGACATCCAACTCAAATTAGCATTTTGTTGCTGCTGGGAGTAGTCCTGTTTTGCCTTTTTTTTTTTTTTTCCTCTCCCTCCCTTGTTCTGATGTTAGTCTGATCCCTTAGTAAGTTGATTGAGGTTACCAGCTTCCAGAAGGCTCCTTCTGAATACATGAGCCTTCTGCAAGTGAATGGACTCATTGAAGGATCACGTGAACATCAGACCTAATACAAGGAAAGTATCAGGAATGTGTGGCTGGAAAGGTGAATGCTAAGAGAAGAAGGAACTCAGGGACTTGTTTTCGACAGCAGTTGATCTGTTACCTCAGCTCAGCTGAATTCCTGTTATTGCACCTTTGCATCTGACTGCTTTAAATTGGTCTAGTTTTTAAAATCCCAGTCTGTAAAATAATCAGTATATTCAGAGAGGTGGGACTACCTGAGAAATGTAATGACTAGAAAATAATTCAGTCCTACCAACAATGAATTACTCTGTCAAGTGGGAATAATGGACTTTCTGCTGGTATGGTGAAGGACTTTGACTTTTTGAAAGAAGTTTTGTTGTTAAACAGAAGAAACCTGTCTCTTTCAAAGCTTGTATTTCTTATTTGCTAGTGTTCTACCATTCTATGAAATGAATTCAGTTATTTCAGTCAGTGATACTGCGGCTATCATGTTGCAGCACAAAACCAATGTGTGTGCTGCGGTGCTGGCCCTTGCAGGATCATTCATGCAGCAGTCCTTCCTGGACTGGAAGAAATAGCAAAGTTCTGCTACATGTGCTGTAACTATATTGAAGAAATAGGCAATGTCTGTCTCCTTATGTGATCCAAAATTCTTTCATCATCTGCTGGCACAGGCTTTTTATGATTTCAGAGAAAAATACATATGCTTAGAATAATTTAAAATAGACTGTTGGGTAGGTTGTATTTATCCTAAAGCTCTTGAACTGGAAGTAAAAAGTGCAGAAAGCCTCAAAGGCTTGCTGTTCCTCAGTGATCTGGTTAACAGGTGCTGTCAGTGCTGTTGATTGCATTTGCAGTGGATCAGAAAAGTACTTGAGTTTATGGTGCCAGAGTTAGCTTTATCTTTTTTTCCAAGGCAAGATACAAAAGGATCAAGAGAGTCTGCTTTTTACTGACCTTCTAATTGTCTGTGGACAGGCAAGAAGTTGTATATTTCCCTTTTAAGATTTCAAAAATGGTCCTGTCCTATCTTAAGCCAGGATTTTAACATATTCCTCTGCCTTTATAGTTCAAGCACCACGCCTGCATTATACTGGATTGTAGCCCTGCTGCTGTGACCATGTTTTTAATTACCACTTTACTGGTTTTCTTGTTTGTCCAAGTATCTAGGACTTCTGTACTCCAGTTATGTGCTTCTCAGTAAGCATTTACTCAAATAAGAAAGCATGATAAATAATCTTTTGGGATGAGTATTTAAACTTAACATTTTAAACTTAGGGTGAGTATTTAATATTTATGTATGTGTTTATAAACATAAGCATATGTATTTACCCTTTTTGCGTGTATTAAAAGCTTCCTTCAAAAAGCCCAGACAAGTCACAGGTTTCTTCAAGTACTACAGAACAGGGATGAGCAATGCAGTGTTAATCGTGCATGTCAGCAGTGCAATGTTTCTTCTTCCTGTGGTGGCTATGCTGTTGACACCCAGTTAGGGATGATTGTTCCTTGCTTTTTTTATTGGACAAACGGTGGATTGTAGCTTGCTAAAGCCTTTCTCTAAGACTATTCACGTTTCCTGCCTATGCATCTCCTACAAACGAGCACCCTGTGAAGTCCGTCACGGTTGCCCAAATCTTTGATTAGAGGAAAATTTAGGTATCATCTCAGAACAACAGTTTGGGGGGGATTCCACAGGTAATAGTTGTATTTGCAGTAAGTAGAGGTAGCCTTGTAGTGACAGACTAAGAGCAGAAATCCCAAGGTCTGTAGTCTGCTCCTGCCTTTGTCCTAGACTTAGTTCTTAATATAGACAAGTCACAACGTGTCCCTGCTATGAAATAGGGATTATACCTACCTACTTAACAACAGTGTAAGTTTGCTACCCTCTCTAAAGAAAGAAGGTTGTAAAAGAAGTGCGAAGTGCCATTTCAGCTCTGTTTGTATTTCATTTGAACTCTGGATTTCCAGGGTGAAGGAAAACGAGTATTTTTTTTTTTGTTGTCTCAAACCCCCTTCGATCCAAAGTACTGCAGCTGGAAAAAGACTTGTTTTTTCTCACCCGAAGTTTGCAATTTTTTTTTTTCTTCCTCATGTGTTTTGAAAGCGTTCTCATGTTGCTGCGTCTGCTGCTGTCAGTTATGCCAATAAACTGTTTGCAAGGTGGCACTTCTTGAACTTTCATCTAATATAATTTTTTTTTAAATTTCTGAGCCACTTTAATTTCCTTGGAACTGAGCCTTGCCTGCTCTGCATATGCAGCAGTACAAGCCTTTGGGGCAACTAAAGTCATGAACCATTTGACTATTGGCAGCTGGCTTTTTGTTGTTGCTAGTTAAAAAATAGGAAAGGGGGAGGTATCCATGTTAGTGTCACTTTTCTCTGCTTTTTTTGTTGCTTTGTAACATTTTTGGTATTAGAGATTTTTATGAAATATTTAATGAAATTCCTTGGTCTGGCTTTTACAAAGTTTCTTACCCAGTGTCTGTTTTATTCAGTGCTTCAGTGCTACTTTGCTTTGCTCTGCTCTTTTTATTGGTTAGGAAGTGAAGACAAATAAAAGAATGATTAAAACATGGCAGTGTTGGTTGTACATTTGATGCCTGTTGGAACATGTAACACACAGTGCTGTTCCCAGCTCATCTTTTATGACTCATTAGAATCTTTTCTAGAGCCTTTGCTCCTGCTAGGCTGGGGGGAGCAAGGGGGATCCCTCTTGAGCCTCTCATGTGTTTTGGTTTAGTTCTCTGTTTTTATAATGGCCTGGTTTGAAGGCTAGCACCTTCTGGAAGGTGCCATTACCTATTTTTACCCAGTCTCCTTCCTTGCATTGAAGACTTAAAACTTTATTCCAGATTAACAGATGAAGTGATTATCAAGGCTTCTTGATGGAACAAATCTTTTCGGGTACCTTTACACAGTGTTAGTAAATTGCTGGAAGTTTGCTTCTTATGCTACTTTTTTTTTTCTTCTACGTTCTTTGGACTATGTTGATAAATTACCTGTTTCTGGAGAAACAGCCAGATTAACAAATTACATAAATATGAAAAATAACACATTGCTCCTTTTTTTTAAAGCTTGGGGTTCCTGGTAGGAGTTTAAAATAACAAACATCCATCAGTGTTGTTTTCTTGTTTCAAATAGCAACTGTTTGAAACATCTGCTGTCTAGCAGTGCGTGGATAACATACTTTATTAGAAAGTCACATGTCTGGAGAGTTGCATCTGAGCCAGTGTGGTTTTTAGTTTTTTTTTCTTTTACAAGAAGTCATGCTGCTAATCTTTACTGAAAAACTTGGCTTTTGGCTGATGTTCCTCAATGTCAAAGCATGTAATTTGGCTAACGGAGATATTTTCTGCTTCAATATTTGTGAAGCATATAGGTATGTAAAGAGCAGTGAACTCTGGCGTAAGTAGCCTATCATATTATTCAGTCATTTTGAGCTAAGCTTTTTGCTATTGATCTTACAAAGCACTCGTAGATCTTGACTAGGTCTGACTTTAGAAATGGGGGTCAGCACAAGTTAAATACAGGCTATGATCTGTTTTCTAACAGCTTTGTTTGTGCATAATTTTTCTACCTCCTCTGTTGGTATGTTAGTATAAATCACTGTAACTTGTTTGAAGGAAGTAGAGCAGTGCTGCGTAACAGCTGCTAAGGTTTCAGACCTTATTTTTTTCTAATGTGTTTGGTTTAGACAACAAAAGATTTCATTGTGAGAGAGAAAGGTAATATTTAAGCATCTAGTTTAGCATTTATAAGGAAAGGAATAACATGCAGAAACAGACTTTTTTTCTTACTGTGATAGCCAACCTCAACAGTAGATCCAGTGCTGAAAAGTTTGATGTAGCAAATGGTCTCTGAGATTCCAGTTTATATAGTTACTAATTGAACTGTTAAGTAGTGAAAAATCACTTTAATAAATTTTCACAAAGCTTTTAGTTGTGAAGAGTCAAATAGAAATATCTGTGGTTGTGAGGAACTTTGTGGGATAAGTAGAATAAAACAGTCTTTTGTTTGCCTTTTTCAGTGGTTTGGAAGAACCACAGAAATGTAAGTACTCATCATAATTTAACAAAAGTCAGTACCTCAGTTTTCCACCTGAGTCCAGATCCTACAGTGAGAATGAGTTCAATTCAGAAGAGGAGAAGGATTTATGGGGAGGATGGTTTTCGGCTGCCTTTATGTTGCCTCAGGCTGTTTTGAGTTTTCGTTTGTTTCCTCAGTGTGTGATAATTGCAGCAATCTTTGGCCTTTACCCAAAAGGTGATTGTGATGCTCAGAGATGATCTTCCCACTTCACTGACAATACACTTCATCTCCTTTCAGCTTCCCCTTCAGTATCAGGAGGCAATAGCACCCTGATGGTGAAATCCAGCCAGATTGTCGCTACTTTTCTGTACAGCAGAACCTTTCCAGGTGATAGCTGCTTTGATGGCATTGCCAGCTAGAATTCACCCTTGCCCTTTAAGCTTGTGCCTTCTGTTTCTTGTCAGCTGCTTTTATGGCTGAGAAGGAAGAGTGAGGAGCTGAAAATAAATTCTGTCTCGCCCTATATATGAACATCTAGCCCTTGTCCTGATGCCTCTGGAGGCATTGGCATTACTCTCATTAACTGGTTAATCCTAATGATGCTAAATACTTACAGATTCAAGAACAGTCTACAGGATTGTTAGTGCAGGTTCATTTTAATGAGATCTCACCTGTCCATTTTTCCTACAGCATCAAATGGTTACTTCAGCTCTTGGAATATGGCCTCCCACTTGGCCACTGTCTTTAGCTTGTAGGATGGCAGATTCTATTACGTTGAGAGGCTTGTGGCAGCGTTTGCTGTCAACTGTCTGGAAATACTTTGGTTTACATTGAAAACTGAGTTCGTGAGACTAACAGTTACAGTAGGCATAGTAAGCACTTTTTACTCCAAGGTTTTCCCAAAGAGCCCTGAGAATCCTTCTCCCTGGTGGTTCAATTGGAAGTGATTCTCCCTCTGGCAAGACATTTAAATGTATTTGGGCTAACCAGGGGAACTGTTGAAAAGAGAAGCGCTCAGTTCAGTGCAAGTCTGTTTTCTTGGTTTTAGCTGAGGTAGAGTTAATTTTCTTCAAAGTAGCTGGTACAGTGCCATAGTTTCGGTTTAGTCTGAGAATAATGTTTAATGCTTAAACCAGGACATCTATCAAGTTAGGCTTTAAAATGTTGCTAGCAGAAGCCGTAAATTGGACATCTCTATAGCACAACTGCCTTTAGCTTGTACTGCTTTGGTGTTTTGAATGTGCAACTGATGATTGGCAGGAGGGTTGGAACTAGATGCTCTTAAGGTCCTTCCCAACTCAAACGGTTCTATGATTCTGTGTAATCCTATTCATAATGCAGAAGTGTGTATTTTTGAGATAATCTCATTTGTACTTGCTGTGTGTTAGAACATGTTCAATGATAGAATAATATTTTGCCCAAAGACAGCAGATTAATTTTGCTACATCAGGACTCTTCTATCCTCCCCAGTATTATTTGCAGACTTCAAAGCTGAAGCTCTGCTTCAGCTTTCATTTTTTAGGATAGATCATGTAGATGTTAGTGCCATTTACCAAATCATTGTAAGCAACACTAGTTCCTTCTGCCATTTTGTGTGCAATGTAGAGCTATCAACCTGTAATCTGTGCTAGCTGTTCTCCTGTTACTGACTGTTACTTCTTGACAAGCCTAGGGAAGGACTATGTGGTCAGACTGTTCAGTGGGAGGCTGGCAAAGAATAGGGATTGAAGCTTCTTGTAGAGCATGTGTACAGACCCAGCTGTGTGTTGGAATTGTGCATGGCATTGTCCTGGTTGAAGGTGGGACTTATAGAACTGCAATACTGCTTCAAGATTTATAAAGGTGCATGTCCACCAGGACACCCGTAATATTAGTAGTAGCTTTTGCATACTCTTTTGGGGGAGAGAAAGTACCTTAGAAAGCTAATTGTTTAATCTAGAGAAGAGAAGGCTCAGGGGGGACCTGATTGTTCTGTACAGCTACCTGAAAGGAGGATGGAGCCAGGAGGTGGCTGACCTCTTTTCCTAAGTAACAAATGATAGGACAAGAGATAATGGCCTCAAGCTGTGCCAGGGGAGGTTTAGACTAGATATTATGAAAAATTTCTTCACCAAAAGGGTAGTCAGGCATTGGAACAGGCTGCCCAGGGAAGTGGTGGAATCACTGTCCCTGGAAGTGTTCAAAAACCATGTAGATGAGGCCTTCAGTGACATGGTTTAGTGGTGGACTTGTTAGTCCCGGGATAAAGGTTGGACTTGGTGATCTTAAAGGTCTTTTCCACCCTAGTTGATTCTATGATTTTATGATTGACCACAGCTGGCAGCTCTGTCACTCCCTCTGCAGAGGGATGGGGGAGAGAATTGGAAGGGCAGAAGTGAGAAAGAAAGTGTGGGTCAAGATAGACAGCTTAAGTGGAGGGGGGAACACCATGACAAACTCACTCCCACAACCTCCTCCCGAACAGTGATGCAAGGGCAGTCACCACCAGCAAACAGATGCCCAGCCAGTGTTTGAACTTTGGAAAAACTCCCCAGCCCTATTTTATGTGTAAGAGTGATGATATGGAATAGCTTAATTCAAGTCAGCTGCCCCAGCTGTGTCCTCTCCAAACTCAACAAGTGTGGTAGAGTGAGGAGCATAGAAGGCCTTGATGTTGAGTAAGCAGTGTTCAGCAGTGGCTGAAACACTGGTGTGTCAGCAACAGTGTTTTGCTCCAGTCTGAAACACAGTGCAATATGGGCTGTTGTGAAGAAAACAAGCTCCATCCTGGCCAGCCCTAGTACAGCTGTGTACTGTTACTGACTGTGAGGCTGCTTTACTTCAGAATTAACAGTAACAGGTGTGTGAGTACATACTGATGGTCAGTAGGGTTCAAGCATTGCTCAGACATTGTAGGCTATTCAGTCCAGGAGCTGAAATCAGACAAAATTCTTGGATTAAGCTGGGATTAACTTCTGGCATAGTCTATGCAGTAGTAAGGCTCTGAACTAAGGTTCTCAAGGTCTTGTAGTTTAGTCATTATTCAAACCTAACTGAAATACTTATCCTTTCAGTTTCAGTATCCTCAACTATGAAATGATACTGTTGATAACACAAAATTCTGAGGTGTGTGGTAGTAGAAAGGTAGTAATGCTAAAGGTGGGAGTGTTTGTAAGGATCCTTTGGAATACCAATAATTAAAAAAAGCACTGTGGTGTTATTCTTGGGTATTTTTTTCTGAATAAGAAAACAGTCTTAGAAGATCTCCATGAATTCTCAAGTTTGTCTTCATCTTGAGATATTTGACAGCAACTCTGAATAACACTGAAGCTATTGTTAGAAGGGAACCTGATATTGTTATTGTTCCACTTAAATGGAGTTGTGCGAGGAAATGCCAGCTCTCCTATTGAGGGAACTCAATCAACTGGAAGAGTTTTTGGTTTCTTGCATGACTAGCTGCCAAACAAATGAGAAGAACTGATTTAATCCAAGTGTGACAGCTTACTCAACAAGCATTTGAAGGGGTGAAATAGAAATGAATGTCCTTTGCAGGGGAGATTTCTGGAATGTAAATCTCAAGTGGGAAACATCAGTTTTGACATGGTAGATTTTATATACATAGACAAAAGCCTATATCTTTTAAAAGATTATTTAACTAACAATCTTTTGATTGTATTGCATGAGGCAATACAACATTTTACTTAGGTTATTGAGAGGAAGACCAGTTAGTTTGTATCACATGCCTTTCACGGAATTGAAATTTTATTTTATTCCAGAAACTTCTTGCTCTTCCTTTTACTCACATGTATGCTGGTAGGTAATACATGGCTTGATTCCCTTACAGGTCAGAGGAATTAGCAGCTTTGGTTGACTTGAGTGACAAAATACCTTGACATTGAACTGCATTTTAAAATTTGGGTTTCTTAGAACTGTTAGAGTAACTTGTGTCATCCAGTTACTTTAATTGAATTTAATTTTGGGGGTGGGGACTTAAAGCAAAACAAAAAAAAAAAAGGAAATGGTGTTAATGAAAACAGGGGAGTGGGAGGAGGCATCACTACTTAAATTTAGATGGCAGGAATTCACATAGACCAGTTTGTAGATTTTGGAGATTTGCGCAGTTGAGTAACGTTAAATACCTCCTGTTTAAGTCACACTAGCGCAATTTTTAGATGTGTTTCTGTTTACTTCTATGGCAGGTGTGAATTTTTTACCATTTAAAAGTAAATAAAGAAACATGGGAATATTTATGTAAAATCAGTGAGGTTTAAAATGTTGGTACATTGTACAAGTTTTAGCTCCTCGTATTCCTTCTTCAGTTTAATTAGATGTAATGTGAAACTCTATCCTACAGTACAGGGTAGAACTTCTTGCAAACAAAGAGCTTTGGGATGCATTGGCATGAGAAACATTGTAGAACTAAGGGTAGGTAGCATTGTTTGGTTTACACTGTTAAGAAATAAGTGGTTGGCTGACGTTAAATACAGCTAAAATAAAGTTTCAGTACTTTTGTGTATACTAACCAGATATAGTGTAGGAAGTGCAACAAACCAGGATTTTATAATCTAAATTGATTGTCAGTTTTGTAATAGCATTCATTTGACTGGAGCAAATTTCCTGAGGATTAAGGACCAGATGGAGTTAATTGGCTCCTCTCAGTCAGTCACTAATCTTCAAGGAGTTGGTTTCTGTGCTTATGCTGAATTTCATAGGATTCGGTGAATTTGTATTCTGTGGAGAAGGAGGAAGGATGAACACAATCTTGGCAAAGTTTCAGTAATGTTACTGATTATCTCCAAATATCTGTGCTGCAATATCAGCAACTAATTAAACTCTGCTGCGTACCTTTCTCCCTTAGTAGTCATATATTGCTTGTTGTGATATGGTTGTATTTCTCCGCAGATGCAGTGTGTCTCAAATAGGGAAAGTGGGCACTGTAATTTAGCATAAAAAAATAATAATCATCATCTATTTCTAGAAATGTTAATTGCATATTTCACTGTGTGCTTTTTTTTGCTGCCTGCACTACAGAACAGATTCCTCACCCAACCTGTATCAAATCAGAATGAGCTGGGCAAGGTTTCTAGGCTACTTGGTCCATCACGTGCTCATTGGACAACCAGTTCATTAGAACTGGGGCAGGTCCCAGAAACACAAGCCAATGATACTGGTTGAATGAGTCCCTACAATTTTTAGTTGGTGTGTTTGAGGTCAGGGAGTGCAGAAGTTCAGTATTTCTTGCCAGGTCCCATTTAAAGGACAGCTTTTATTTCCATATGATTGGAAATCATGGTTGAACAGCAGTCTTTAGTAGTAGACAGCGGGAGCTTTGGACCAACTGTGTTCCTTTGATAAACTGGTCGGAAGGAGGGAATTTCACTCAAGAAAAACTTGGTTTTCTGGCTGCTTCATAGTTCTAACTATTGTCATCTTTAAACAGATATAATTATATAGTTGTGGTACCCTAAATGCACTAAGTGTTTTGAAGTCCTTCCTATGAAAAATAACTCAGATATGTGAAAGGTAGGGGAAATACAAGTGTGTAGTAAGTATGATGATAGTGGAAAAAAAAATACTTGATAAGTAGATAACCGCATGAGGTGAACAGGTTTTATGGTTTCCTTGGGTTTGGGATTTTGATTGTTTTGTTTGTTTGTTTTGTTGTATTTTTTGTTTGTTTGTTTTTTTTATATAAGAATAGCCAGAGTAAGGAGTAACTTCAAGCATATCGATGAAAGAAAAAGGAGTTTTAAATGAGGCTAGGAGTGAGAAAGATGAAGAAAGGATTTTGTGGGAAGAGGACTATATGAAAGGCTGATTCTGTGAGGAGGACTAGCAGAGGAAATGTGCTTGGTTGGTTTGTCATCACTTTCCCTCCCTTTTCCTCTTCCTTTCCTTGTCAGCAGTGATTTTCCTTCATTCTCATTGATCACTCACAGCACCTGGAAAGATGCTGGTAAGTAGGCAGAAAGGTACCTACTTTTCGCCTGACAGTTGTCTTCAGCACTGAGCTTTTCTGGGCTCCCAGTAAGGATGCTGTTGTTGTTTAAGGAATAACCACGGCTCAGCTGGCTCCAGAGCTGTCATGGAGGATTCCTAGCAGGAGTGGAGTGCAGGGCAGGTGTGAATATCTTCAGGATTTCCTGCCCCAAAAGCTACTTGTTTTATGGAAGTAATTCTAAAGCTTTTCCTCTTGACTTTATGGGCAGGATTTGCAAGTGACTTGACATATTTTGAAGTATTTAATTTTTCAGACAAAACAGGAACTGTTTCATCTGTAGATAATATCACTGTTGACATCAGAGACAAGCTTCATTGCTGGTATAAGCAGGTGCAACTGTATTGACTTGAGAAAAGTTGCACACGTATTTGCCAGAGGTGAATGTCTCCTGTTTCCACCCACATAACAGTTGGGTAAATAATGATGCACATTGTTCTCATAAGGGGATTATAGCAAAGCCACAATGGAGTTTATTCAGTTTTGATAGAATCAAGTGACTTCACTTGGTAGGCTGATAATGTGATTTACCATACCAAGGATTCAGGTCTAAACCAGATTCAACTCATTTCACTTGTGCATGCAAAGCATTTAACTGAGTTTGAGATACGTGTTTTCTGTCAGCTCATTTACGAGTTTAGTGCAGGCATGTTTAGGATCAACCATCCAAGATCCTCTTGTGTCTAAAAGGGACTAAATTAAGAGCTTGTGATGCAGCAGTTTTTACTGGCATGGACTATATAGAGGAGTGAAAATGAAATAATAAACTTTTCTACAAGCATGTCTTAAGTCATATTGGTGTGTTTATTTGGGACTCAGTATGAGGGGGTAGGCAGGGGGGCTTGTCTTTCCCAGGCTCTGAGCACACTTCATTAGGGTTACTTTATTTATATTACAAGGTCAAATGTGATCTTGGTGCACAGGCCTCCGACTTAAACAGAAATTCCCTTGATTGCTAGTGAGATTTTTTTTCTTCCTCCCAAGTCACTTTCTGATGTCTGGCCTGATTGAAAACAGGCAGAAACTGGCACGGAAGAATATTATGTCATCCTTTGCTTACATTTCCTACCCACTCATTCTTTATTTTAATGTTATATGAGGTCTTCACCAGAGTGTGACATATTGTTATAATTACATCATTTGGAAATGTGTTTATCCCCTAGAGTCGTAATTTGATTTAGGAACTGTTTTCCCTGCTTTCAGTCTGTTATTCATAGCATGGCATGACCATAGGCTTCTGCAGCAGGGCTTGACACACCACTTTAAATGTTTGCAAACCAAAACACAAGAGTCCATTGATGCATGTGGGGAGGAAAGAAGGAAGGGGACATGATTTAAGATTCGATAAAATTCTTGCAGGTTGAATAAACTCTAATAATATTGTGGTAGTTTCTGTGTAGAGTATTAATTCATTCATCTCTCTTTGCCATATAAGCAAATGCATTTTTATGAGTGTTTTTATATGTTTCTGTAGGGTGCTTGTAATGGAACTGCATGTCTGGCCCTTGGCCTTGTGCAATGGGAAGCAATAGCTCTTGAGCATGTTTGTTGAGGAAAATTGCTCTGACTTTTAGCCATGGTTTTTGATGCCTGCAGAAAAACATATTTAATTAGAATACAGAAGTTGAGGAAACTTCATAGTAGTGTTCAAAAACATTTCAAGATCTGCCCTATGAATTGAACAGCTGTGTAAAAGTGGGAAACTGCCATTTTTATGATGATAAGAAGCAAATCCCATGATGTTCATCAGGCAAGGAAAAGCTGCCACCAGAGGTATCAAGACCCTCCAGAGATGTGAACTTCAGGCTCAGTCCACATTTTTGAGGCTTGCTGTTACACAAAACGTATGTATCTCAAGAATATATCCAAAGGCCCAGAGAAAAGGTATGAGGTATGCCTTTAGAAAGAGTAAACTAGAGGTGGTCCTGCAGCACCAGCTGTCTCTAGTGATCATTAAGGATCATTAAATTATTTGCTTTTAAACTTGCTGCTTAATAAATAGTTGTTGGTATTTATATTTATATATACAAAATGAGAGAGAGAGCATTGAAAACAAATTATGAATTAAGGCCCACTAATCTTATCTTTTGTAACTAGTTTGAGATTACTCATGTGAAAGGAACTTTGTAGGGCCCTACCCAGGACTATATTTTGGTTTGTACTGGATTATTAGAGTATTATGTGTATATTTCACTTGCATTCTCTTTCAAGGAAGAAACATTTCCCACATTTCGATCAAAACCTAGAGTTCGTATGTGGAATAAATTAGTATGGCTTCCTTTCCCTGCACCTAATTTTTAGTCTGGGCAGATTGCAGGTTGACTTAGTGTTTTTCAAAGATACCTGGCCTGATGTAAAGAAAAGTCATATAGGCACTCTGCAGAATGTTCTTAAAATGGCTACAACCCTCACAAGGAGTTTTGGCTGCTCTGCTGGCCTGATTCTGCTGTCAGCCTGCACAACTGTCAGTGAGAGTCCATCTCTCCTCACAAAAATGTATTCCTTCAGTCTAAGTTGTTACTTTACACAAAAAACAATGTTATGACCATTTACTACCTTTGTCCCATTATCCTTAGGGAACAGTAGTGTTTATTGGGGTCTAAAGAATGAGTCCCTCTGGGAGAAATAAAGGTCACATTCACACTTTAGATCTGCGTTTTGTGTTCTGGGTGCTAATTTGAGTCGTGGACTTGTGGTGTTGAAGGCAATGCAGATGGTTTGGTGTTTTCCAGGTCCCCTGCTGTCCCATGTCCAGCACTGGGGAGTGAGGGAGACTGGTTTCAGCAGAACTTGCTGTTGCAGTCTAAACTGCTGGATCCCATCAGCATAAAAGCATACATCTCGAAGAAATTTAGGTCAAGAATCTTAGGTTTTGTCATTTTGCAGCCTTTTAAGCTAGTAACAAAATATATAAATGTATTTTTTATATATGCTGCTTAGCAGGCACTTTGCATTTGTTTTGATTATCTGAATTGCTGAATTTTTCATCGTCAGGCATACATTAAACTTCCTCTTACACTATGTCAAACTCCTTTTGCTGGGTATGGTTTTGCAGTTTGCATTTATTTTATGTCTAAGCAAAGGAAACAAATTCAGGGACTTTTATTATCTTGTTTGTTTTTCAGTGTACTCTTACACACACTGCTTTTGCAGCATATTTCAGAACTTTGCTGGAGATACTTGTTCATGAGATTTCCAAGTCATGAACTGAAGAACTTTTTCCCATATCTGCATGGAGAAACCCCACACAGAATCCTGTTTTTCTTCTGTCAGAGCCTTGCATTCCAGGTGCATGTTCATGAATAGGCTTTGCCTTTGTGTTTCTTGGAAAATGTACAAAAGGTGTTAGGGTAATAATTTTGGTTTTATTGCACTGATTGCTTTTAGGCACATTCTCCATTCTGGAAAAGATTCTGCTTGCCCTTAATTCTTAGTTTCTCCCCTGGACTTTGTCTGTTCTTCACTGTAAGTTCAAACTGGTGCTGTAAATTATCTCTCTTTGTTCAACTAGCAATTTGCTTGTTTATTTTTTGCTTGGGAGATTGGTGTGAAAAAGCTTGACATGCTTGTATTAAATCTTGCCTGTACCTCTAAAGCTGGAGAAAATTAGTTATTCACAGTCATTTCACAGTCATTCTCACAGGGAGAACTTGAAGTGATTTTGAGAGTTACATAACAATGAAGTGCAGCACAGCTGCTGGAGAAGAGCTGGCTGGAGGCTGGCATTAATAATTTGGATGTTATGCTGGGTGGGAACAAGTGCGCTGCTTAAGAAGTGTTTTGATGCTGGAATAACATCACTGGATATGAATGTTAAAGAGAAATTGTCAAAATTAAGTGTAGGTATCCTGAAATAAGTTTGGGTTTTGGTTTTTTTAACAATAGGAAATAATGAAATCGAAAATTAGCATTGGTGTCATTGAAACTCACAGAATACTAATATATTTGAGTTTCTTATGTGAAAAATAAATACTTGTTTTGTAAACAACTCCCTGTTTCTCCCAAACTCTTGTATTCTCTTTTGGCCTTTTAACCTCACCTATTTTGAAGGATGAACATCCAGGATTATTGTAGTGATCTTTTATGTGTTCTGGTATTTTAAAAGCGGTATCTCGGCATGTTGGTTATTTGATTAATGACTGGCTGCCACATGAAAATCATAGTAGCTCAGATCCTTGAGCTTAAACTCTCCCTCAGAAGTTTTGTTTACAGGCTAAGGGACCATGAGCAAAACTGTTTCTTTGAGGCTCGTTCTTGTCTTGGGTAAAATGGGACACTGGCGTCCTCTTTAAAAAACCCTACACTATTAAATAGCTATTAGCTCAGTGTACTCTGTAATGCGATAGTGCATTTGCTAGAAGGTCATCAAGCTTTTCTTGCTCTGTTGCGTATCAATGTGAAGTTCATTCTGCTCAGATCTTAAATCTGCCAAAAACGTGTTTCATCTCAGAATATTTTTTCTAAATTATTTTCTCCTATGAAGTGGTGGTTTACATTAACATACGTAGAATTTGTCATTGTCACCTCGTTTCTGCTGTGCTTACTTGTGATAGGGTAGTTAAAAATTACTTGCTGGGGATGTTTAATGGATTTCATGGCCAGACCGGGTCAGCAAAGAGTGGGGTTTTGTGGTGTAATTTTTTTTCTTGTCTCTCATTTCTAGACTTAGATTCATGTTTATAGGTTGTAAAGTTGTAGCAAGTAATGCTGGATGATATATAGTTACAGGAAAAAGATTATGAAGAACGTGAAGAAAAGTTCAAATTGCAGAATGAGCTACAGATCTCACTTCTTCGTTTTGAGATAGGTGCAGATATGCTTTTGCTATAGTCAGCTTCTATGTATTGACCAAATTAATCTCTTGTGAAACAGTTCAATAAAAGAAGTTGGGGTTATATGAAACTTTATTTGATCTTCTGAGTCTAAGTGATAAATACATACCTCTGAGTAGTAAGATTGTATAAAATCAATATATCTGTTCTTTGTTTTTTTGGTTTTGTTTTGGTTTTGGTTTTTTTTTTGGTTGGGGTTTTTTAAGTACTCTAAAGTAAACTTTATTTCTCCATCTCAAAGTATTTTTTATGTTTGGCGTTAAGGCAGTGTATTTACTAGGTAGCAAAAGGGAGGGATGTTAGCTGCTTTCTGTTCATAAGTTACTTGAGAAACCTGAAAGGTAAAACAACTAGCCCTAGAAATGGAACTTCACTACCATTTAATATGAAGTTTAAGACTCCCTTCAGCTTCAGATTATCACTTTTCATGTAGATACCTACTTTACATTGAAGTGTTCTGGTATTCTGATGCAGAAGAGGAACTCTTCACTAGGGACTGTAGTGATAGGACAAGGGGTAATGGGTTAAAACTTAAACAGGGGAAGTTTAGATTGGATATAAGGAGGAAGTTCTTTACTGTAAGGGTGGTGAGGCACTGCAATCAGTTGCCCAGGGAAGTTGTGAATGCTCCATCCCTGGTGGTGTTCAAGGCCAGGCTGGACAGAGCCTTGGGTGACATGGTTTAGTGTGAGGTGTCCCTGCCCATGGCAGGGGGGTTGGAACTAGATGATCTTAAGGTCCTTTCCAACCCTAACTCTTCTATGATTCTATGATTCTATTTGCAAAGTTTTGTTTGAGGTCAGTATTCTGAAAGCACTGAGGAAGAGCAAGGCATTAAGTGTTGTTCCTGAGATGTTTACCTCATGGAAGAATGCACTGATCTAACAAATGCTGAAGAGGAATATGTCCAAAACCCCAAGCTTTTCAGCCTGGTGTTTATTGTCATCCTCAGGCTCTTGGCTAATTTCTAATTGCGTGTAATGTCTGAAAACCAGGGCTGTAATTCAGAGGTAATTATCATATGATCAAGCTGTAGTTGTTATTTTAGTCCAGATTTGGGAAATAAAAGCTGACAGCTGTGTTCCAGCTGCATTTCAGCTGCACTCCATTAAAAAAATAGACTGGAGAAGCAGCAGCAGCTTTGCAGTATTTTCCATCATTGCTGAGTTGGTGAAGTTGCCTTATCTGACTGCCCTGTGAATTATTTGCCATGTGTCTCTGGAGCCTAAATAAATAAAACAGGAAAAGAGGGCTCAGTAAATAGACAGAAAGATTGTAAGTAGTGGACTGAACACACAAACACATATATGTGCAGTTGGCTGTGCTGAATATGTAAAAGTTCAGCTATTAGTTCATGCCAGACTTTTGTGTAGGGTGGATCAGAGGTTACTAAAGAGGTCAGTTCCTTTAAATAAACCATGTTCAGGATACATTCAGTGACTTCCCTGTTATGCCTTATTAAAACCTGTTATATATCTGATATATAGAAAACAGTTTTTAAAAGTTTTACTAGGCTGTGATTTTTCTATAAGGGCAGTATCAGTTAGGTCATTAATTGCTAAAGCCAGAAACCCTGTTCCTTAGGCATAAATGAAGTTCTTTGCTGTTTGAGACACATAAGCACATGCTTATATACCCTTAATACAGAGTCCTGAATGAAACAGATTGTGCTTAAAAAAAAATAAAAATAATCAAAGCTGAAAGTTGGAGCTGTAACTGATGGCTCTGTAAAAACGCAGAATGCGCAAGCTCTGCAGATGAAAGCTGATAATCACTGACAATTTGGGCTTCTGTTCTAAACCTGATTTTTTCTTTCTGTTTAGATGTATTTGATCTTCATAGAAATAATGCTTTTCAAAAGTTGCCCATTGATTCAGGAGCTGCTGATATTAATGCAGTGTCCTGTAGGCTGTAATTATTTGGATGCTAAGTTTTCTAATGTTCTCTGGTTTGGTTTGCTGAATTTTTGTTTAGGTTGCATCTTAAGGCATGTCAAGGATAAGAGGGTTATGAGGGGCAGTCAACATGGCTTTACCAAGGGGAAGTCATGCTTGACCAACCTCTCCTAGCCTTTTATGAGGAAATAACATTGTGGATGGATGATGGCAGAGCGGTGGATGTGGTCTACCTTGACTTCAGCAAAGCATTTGACACAGTCTCCCACAGCATCCTCATAGCTAAATTGAGGAAGTGTGGCCTGGATGATCAGGTAGTGAGATGGACTGCGAACTGGCTGAAGGACAGAAGCCAGAGAGTTGTAGTCTATGGGGTGGAGTCCAGTTGGAGGCCTGTATCTAGTGGAGTGCCTCAAGGGTCAGTACTGGGACCAGTATTATTTAATATATTCATCAATGATTTAGATGAGGGAATTGAGTGTACTGTCAGCAAGTTTGCTGATGACACTAAGCTGGGAGGAGTGGCTGACACGCCAGAAGGCTGTGCTGCCATCCAGCGAGACCTGGACAGGCTGGAGAGTTGGGCAGGGAGAAACTTGATGAAATATAACAAGGGAAAGTGTAGAGTCCTGCATCTGGGCAGGAACAACCCCAGGTTCCAGTATAGGTTGGGGAACGACCTGTTAGAGAGTAGTGTAGGGGAGAGGGACCTGGGGGTCCTAGTGGACAGCAGGATGACCATGAGCCAACACTGTGCCCTTGTGGCCAAGAAAGCCAATGGCATCCTGGGGTGTATTAGAAGGGGGGTGGTCAGTAGGTCGAGAGAGGTCCTCCTTCCCCTCTACTCTGCCCTGGTGAGACCGCATCTGGAATATTGTGTCCAGTTCTGGGCCCCTCAGTTCAAGAAGGACAGGGACCTGCTGGAGAGAGTCCAGCGCAGGGCGACAAAGATGATTAAGGGAGTGGAGCATCTCCCTTATGAGGAAAGGCTGAGGGAGCTGGGTCTCTGTAGTTTGGAGAAGAGGAGACTGCGGGGGGACCTTATTAGTGTATATAAATATATAAAGGGGGAGTGTCATGAGGATGGAGCCAGGCTCTTCTCAATGGCAAACTATGATAAGACAAGGGGTAATGGGTATAAACTGGAACACAAGAGGTTCCACTTAAACTTGAGAAGAAACTTCTTCTCAGTGAGGGTGACAGAACACTGGAACAGGCTGCCCAGGGAGGTTGTGGAGTCTCCTTCTCTGGAGACATTCAAAACCCGCCTGGACACATTCCTGTGTGACCTTATCTAGGTGTTCCTGCTCTGGCAGGGGGATTGGACTAGATGATCTTTTGAGGTCCCTTCCAATCTCTAACATACTGTGATACTGTGTGATACTGTGATACTGTGCTTAGAGATCTCTTGGCATATATTTGTGTTTTAATTGGGGGAAAACCCAAAAACTGAACAACAAAAAAAAGCCCAACCATCAAACAACCAGTGGTCATGCCCTCTCAATCTGCCACTCAAATCTGAATTATTGCACATGGTGCAGTTGGAATATCTGTCCCTTTGATAATTGTATGAGGAGTTGTGGTTTGGGTATTTGAAGGGAAAGTATGAGATGTTTATTTTCAGAGTTATGAGTTGAAGTACTTGTGAGCTGATGGTACCGAACTGCTGTTTCTCAATTTTCTGTCTGATCTCTCCAGTGCAAAAGAATTTGTTTTCTAGAGAAAATAAGGATGACATTCCTTTGGGCTGCTCTCACATGGGAGTGAGTACTCCTGAAGGCGAGTGAGCACAGTGGCTCAGCTTTGCAAAAATGGTGGATGAATGTGCATCTCATGTTTCTTCTTGATATCCTGTAATTTGTCATCGAAACCGCAGAATATTGAGGCTTGAATCAGTGAAAGGTATTAATCTTCTAGTCATCTTCTAGTGCCATCTTTTACTGATGTGCTGCTGTGTTATGTGAGCACAGGGCTTTAAAAGAAACGCTGCTTGTTGAAAACCGGGAGCAACAGCATAGGCAAGTGCTTTCAGGTTACGGAACAAGTGAAACCACATAAGCAGGAAGTGTATGAGTGACACTTGAGCAACTTCGAACTTTGAGTGAGGCTAATCAATAATGTCCGCATCAGCATGTACTGGGGGTCTTGGCAGCTGAATGGCTGCTTCTGCATCTGTCTTGCTGGAGGTTGCAAGTTGCATCAGCAGTGGTGCTAATGGGTGGAAAAAAAGTGGTAAAGCTTAAGTTACCCCTCTCATTGCCTCATTAAGCACTCCCATCTCATGCCTGCTGACACAGAAAAATGTTGAAACTTGCATGGTTTAATAACAAAATATTAAGCCAAAGACACTTTTTACAGAGTATAATCTGTTTCCGTAGTACATGAAGCTGCCTTTCTTGAGAAATGTTGCATCATTTTTGAGAAAATTGTTGCTTTTTTTTTTTTTTTTTTTTTTTTTTTCCTGATTTGTACCTTGAATTGCTACAATTAACCTTAAGGGACTCACAGTTGGCTTTTTTTCTGTGTAAATCCTAAAGTTCTTCTGTAACATGTGTTTCATATTTAATAACTTGTAACTATGTTTTTCTGATCGACATTTCTAGTCTCAAGCAAACAAAGCATTAGGGCAATCCCGTCTTTGGAGTTAGATTTGTGATTGACCTGTTTGTCTTTTTCATGTTCATTATTTCCTGCCTAAAAGACAAATTAACTTATAGACAACATCATGTTGAATTCTAGTTTATTTATTTCAGCAAAACCTGAGATTTAGCTTTGTGTTGATAAATTTTTTACTGGGGGATTTTTTTCTTTATATACATACATACTTTAGTAACAGCTGTTTTACTGCAAGAGAATAACATTGGTTTGTGTCTGGGAGCAATGCCATGTCTGTTCTTCTTTATAAATTGTCTTTTGAATGCCACCCAGATGACAGAGTTAGTGATTAGAAAATCGATGGAAGGGGTTGTGCCCATCAAACTGAAAAATTAAAGTGCATACACATGGCTTTCTGCACAGAGTGTACATACTGGCATGATAAAGTTTGTGCTTTCATAAAAACATGTGAAAACATAGGCTTTAGAGAGAGAAAAAGGCTACAGGACTGAAATTCAGTTCTACTTTTTTTTGTTCCAGTCCCAGTCAGTCGAAGATTACTCCCAAAGTTGTTCTGCAAACCAAAATATCCATCAGACATTTATACAGATTGTAACAGAATCCTATCTAACTTTGTAGCTGGTTTGGAAAACTTTCAACAAACGTTGGGTTTCAGAAGTGAAACAAAATAGTTACAGTTGAAAGGTTAGTGCCAGCTGGACTAACTGTGTTTGGGTGGAGGCAAAAGGCATGCTTGGGTGGGAGGCTCCCTAAATGCTGTGGAAAAATACTAAAAGGTTGCTGCAGATTTCTTAAGGTAGTTGAGTGCTCTGGTTTATGACAGCATGGCCTATATATAATTTTCAAAAGTGATTCAGGTTGGAAATCCTAAATCTTTTAAGTCAGTGAGATGTTGCAAATTAAATACCTCAGCCACTTTTTAATTCTTCAGCCATTTATGGTTTTGTTATCAAGTAGTGCAATGTCTGTAACCTCAAGAAAGCCTGTACTGAAGAGTCTGGCAACTTAGCCTGAGTCTACCAAGTACAGAATCCAGTCTTGTGATAGTCCATTAATGACAAACTAATACTGGAGTTCTTGTATAGCCCTTAAACTCCAGACTAATAGTTGATGGATGCTGTGTTTCTTTGAACCTTTTGCCATTTACTTCGGTTTCTCCTTTTGAAGGCTTATGTATATTTCATGATAGGTTAGGTGAAAAGCAGGAGCAGCCTGTCTGACCTGAAAGAGCACATCTTGTTGTGTAGGGATTTTAATGAATATGTTGCAGAACATTCTCCAGCTGTTGCCCTCAATAAGAAAATTATCAGGGTCTGTTAAGAAGGCAGAATTATTTTCTAAACCACCAAACTATGTACTCTGATGCAAAGCAGACAAACAAGCAGCTTATTGTGCAGCGTAATAGAAACAATTGCAGTATCACAGATTCCCAATCAGAAGGTGGAAAATTCCTTAAATTTGTTTAGATCTAAACAAACCTGCTCCACAGCTCTTGTGGAGTAAAAGGATAGTTTCTTACAACTTTCTTGAAATTTGTCATGATTTCACTGGAGCTTTGGGAAAAGCGTGTGATGGTCAAGTCAGTCAGCACAAATATTGTCAATATTTTTGTGTGCGCATTAGGTACTGCAGCACTTCTGTAGGTAAAATCCTTGACGCACAGTCTAAGGAATTATTCATGTAGTCTTGGCAACATACTTTATCCTACTTTTTCATCTTGCTGTTTGTTGTCTGTTACAATTATTTATTGTATTTCATTTCTAATTAGACTGTAAACTCATTGTGGATGACTTCTTGTTTATATAGATGTTTAGATAGCAGCATAAAGCAGTCTTGTTCCTTGTCAAGTCCTTTTACTTGTGTAATGTAGATGTTGCATTTTGCTTTTCAGATGACCTAAGTTCCAGTTCAGTTTTAAATTTTGTCTGAACAAAGACCAAGGCCTCCAAAACTCTTTTGATATTAACATGTAACAAATGGAGTGTAAGGTTCTACCTTCAAAAGTCAAAAGGTCAGTCAGGAAGCCAGTTCTTAAGCGATCATTCCTTCTTATCACATGAGAAGATACTGCTGCTATTTGTTCTGTGAAAGTGCTTTATTTTTGCATTTGCAATGAATGACCCATCACCTCAAAACAAAATAGTTTCAGTGGTCATGGTAGACAAGGTGGAAAAATGGCAAAGCCGCATGTGTAACAGCCTAATATAACTAGAGCAGCTGTTTTTACTCATAAAAGGCCTTGTCACACTGGAGTTTTTATCAGGGTATAGCTGATGTTGCTGTTATTTTTATATTATTTTTATACTATGTTGGAATGTTAGGACTATGTCTAAGATGTCTCTTTGCATAGCTTAATTCTTTGGTTCAGCACTGATTCAGTTTAAAAGATAATTAAAATGTTTATGTGTGGGTGAGTAGAAATGGGTAACTAGCAGATTATTTGGTGTTTGTAACATTACACAATTTTTAAAGTTGATACAGCCTAAATTCCAGAGTTGTCAGAGACTGGTGGTAGGCTGGAGTGATTTTGAAACAGTGCTATGGGGATTGAGACTAAAATTGAGGAATATTTCAGCCTTCTCTGCAGAACTGGCATGACAGACACTGTTCTGTGGAAAATACCTATTTTTTACTATGAAGCATAGGGCTTTATAGTATGAGATGGTCCATTACTTGGTTTAAAAGCAAGAATGGGTTTAATAAACAGTTGAAGCCGGAAAACATTTAGCAAACATTTGAAGCAAGCTAGGAAATAGATCAGCACTAGAGTATTTTTTCAGGGTGTTAATTTAGGAAAAGGGATTCTTGAGTCCAGTTTGGCAGAGCTAGAAAGAAAAAAGGTTCAGAAGAGAGAAATAGATACAGATAATTCTCTGTCCACTACAGTGGTTTTGATACCTTATATATGTTATCTTTTCATTGCTGTTTAAAAACATCAAAGAAGCCCTTAGATAATTATTTGTGAAGGGTTTTTTCCTCCTAATATTCACCAACTAGATGACATAGTATCCCAGAGACAGCAGTGATTTTTTTCTTTAGGTGCAAATGAATCATAGTAATTAAAAAGAAAGATTATTTTCAAAAAACCCACTTTAAGCTGCAGTATGTCAAATAGCTAGTGGAGAAATAAAAAGATTCCAGTCAAGGTAATGTTTTTCTTTCACTGGCTTTAACATCTTTTTTAAATGTGTGAGACCCATTCTCATTCACAGGTGTTGAAATAATAATTATAGCAAGTTGCTTTGTAAATTTGCTATAAAGTTTTACTAGATCCTGAAAATTTTTGAAAGCAGTGGATATAAAACTAAGGAAGAGCAACTTCAGCTATCTGTGAACATTACTTAGGATAGCCTGCAGTAATACTGCCCTTGTAGGAGAGGAACCTGATGCACACCACCACCCCCCAGTAGGGGAAGAGGTGGTTTTATCACGTAGCATTCTGGTTTGCTCAAGTTGCAAACGTTGCACAATGTCAACACAACTTTTTGCCCTGCTGAAAAGTACTTAGAAGGGAAACTGGAGTGGTTGCACTAGAAATCTTTGGTCATCTTTTTACATTAAAGCTTTCAGGATGCTGTACAATGATGGATAATAAAGTATGATGGACTCAATACCACAAACATGTCATAGAAGCAGGTTGGATTTTCATATGCTTGGGGCAGTGATCCAACAATGCTTTGTTGGGATGGTTCACAGCAGCAGAGTCCCCATGGCTGCTTCTCTTTTATGTAGCCCATGAGTAGTTCTCCACTTGTCTGCTTTTCTGAGAAGCTGAATTGCAGGAGACTCTAGCTCTGCATTTTTTATGCTTTTTTGAAAGTATTATCACAAAGGTTTGGGTGTAAGCTGCTGTTACTCAGATCTCATCCTGAGAAGCCTTTCATCTTGTGAACACTTTTAGTCAGTGTTTCCCTTACCTTATATTTGCTTTTGAGAGATCTTGATGTCATAGGCAGACTGTTGCTGCATATTTAGCTGGAACAGTACAAGAAATTATCCCCAGTGCTTGTCTTTATCACCAAGATGGCAAACAGATGGCATGAATACCCTTTGGACTATTCATAGAATGGCTTGTGTTGGAAGGAACCTTAAAGATCATCTGGTTCCAACTCCCTTGCCATGGGCAGCTAGACCAGCTTGCTCAAAGCCCCATCCAACCTGGCCTTGAACAGTTCCAGCGATGTGGCAGCCACAGCTTTTTTGGGCAACCTGTGCCAGTGCCTCACCACCCTCATAGTGAAGAATTTTTTCATCAGAAAGTCACCTGTGTTGGTTTAAATGCCTAATACATGAGAGTTTGCACTGAAGAAGATGCAGAGCACTTAAATCACCTGATCCATTGAATCAGCTGTAGAGATGTAACAGCCACTGACAGAGGTTAAACTGCTTTCCTTTTCCTAAAAGGCAGGATTCGTCTTTGTCCTAATCTAACACTGACCTGTGCCTCCCAAGCTCTTTCTGACTTGTGAACAGTGAAAAGTAATTCTGCTGTGATTTGCTTCTCTGTACCCTGTTGGAGTGTGCCCATTTTGTAGAGGGGAAGATTTTTTCCCAGTTGTTGAAAACTCAGTTTATCATAAAATAGTGTAGAAATAATTCCCAAATATCGAGAGTATTGAAAGCCATGTTATGTTTTTGATTACAGACAGGGGTTTTATGAATTACTATTATTTAAAGGGCACAGTTTGTTTGGTTTTGCGTATCTGGAAGAAGTATTATTGCTTATGCAGCTGAAGTTAAACTATGATCTGACCTGGGGAGAATTTGGGTGTAAACCAAAGATTTTGTGGTATGACCTCAGCCTGTTGCTCAGAACAAGCGTTACTGTGCCAGGTAATGTTAGTGATTGCTGTTCACAGAGCTGCTGCTGTAGTTGTTTGGAGTATGTCTTCCATCCCATTTAACAGATGGATTTGACAACCTGTAGGGAAATAAAAGGATTAATTTTTTTTATTGTCACTTGCTTTATCCTTTGATACGTTGTGTGGTGCACTTTGTTCTCTCAAATTAATGATGAGGCTATATGTTACGATATAGTTTGATAGCAAAGCTTTTTCTTTGACTGTTTGTTCTGAAGTGAAAAATTAAAATAAAACTGCATTTTGTAGAATTCAAATTATTT
This sequence comes from Psittacula echo, assembly GCF_963264785.1. Taxonomy (NCBI): domain Eukaryota; kingdom Metazoa; phylum Chordata; class Aves; order Psittaciformes; family Psittacidae; genus Psittacula; species Psittacula echo. The sequence goes on along the minus strand of NC_137739.1, from coordinate 41,066,815 downwards.
TCCACACTTGTGTGCCGAGCAGTTGCTCAGCAATAATAACTGCTCATTGCTGCTTTTACCCTTTTCTTTTTCTTCCTTGTCCTTGCCAGCTATCCTTTCTCATGCTGAAAGGATAGCCAACTGGTGATGATTAGCTTGCAGAATTTGTTTCACTTGGAAGAAAGGATGCAATGGAATGAAAAGCACAGTGGTCATTTCTTAGCTGGTAAAAAACCAAACAAACAAACAAATCTGTTAGAACCTATGCTACAAGGAAATTAAAGTTTGAGGAATTTTGAGAGCTCAATCTTGACTTTGTGTTTAAGGCTCCTTCAGTATATTGAAAAGATACTTGGGTTGACTGTTACTGTTATGGGCAGCACAGACCATCTGCATGAGTCCTGCTGCAGAGCTCTTCTAAAAACTTTTCTCCATCCTCCCTTTGTAATACTTGTTAAAAACATTCTCCTTTCACATTTAAATTCGTGTATTTTGTATCAGTGGGCTTGAAAGGTTCTCGCTCTGTATTTTTTTACTTTTTTGCTTGGGGTGTTATCTGTGGTTCTACTTTCTTGTAATACGTACTCATTTTGTGGCCCTGTGTTATCTTCCCCTTTGAATTTAACTGCTGTCTCAAGGCTGGCAGATTTTATGTCTGTCATGTGCTATTTTATCTGGAATCTGAAACTTCCTGGACCTTGTACCACAACTTAGACTCATTTCAGTGTTGAAATCCTTGAGAATTTTGACCTGGCTCCTTCCCAGCATTATGGCTGTGCTGATGTGACATCTCCAGGAGACCTGAACAAATCTGGGAAACTAAATATCTACAAAAGAGTTAACCTTTGTCATTTTTGATCTGAAGTCCAGGGCTGCAGAGCAGCTCTGACCTGGATGCCTGGAGATCCCCCTGCTCTTGAATATGATGTTGCTCTTGGTTGTCTTTAGCCACTGCTTCCCATATGAGATTCAACATATATTTCATTTCTAAAGGGGTTTACTGCCAACCATAAAGATATTTTTCTGAAGACATGCTTAAAGTATAGTTCAGGCCCATATTTAGAGGTGTTACATGTTGCTCCTGAAAAGGCCCATGTTTGACTGCAACAGTGCAACAAATTGTGCTTCAGAAGGTGATTCGCAAGCATTTTGTCTGTCAGGGAACCTTCACAAAGTGTTTTCTTTATTTTTTTCCTTGCAAGAGTTAGGGAAACATTGACATAATAAATAATTATCTGCTGGCCATGTCTAGGCTTCACGTTCTCTTTTCCAGAAGTCTTCTCTTGGGAGTATTATATTATAGTTTTGGCTTTTAATAGCAGAACATTATAACAGTTTTTCCCTGTCAACTGCTATGGTTGTTTATAGTACAGAGCACATGTACATGACAGTTTTTGGTGAAATTTTCAGGCCGTTAGTGTAGCTGAATGTGTGATCTTGGCTCTCAGTAATTTTATATCTCAGATTCAGTTACTATTTTGTATGTTCCTCTCCTACTTCCATGCATGTCCACTTTAGAAGTTGTACTTTCAAGTAGACATATTGTGTGCATACACCAGCAATTCATGTTTTGCTAGGACTGTTCTGAATCCACTTTTTTCTCCCCATATTTTGCTGAATTCTACTTTATTTTACTTGTATTGTGACCCATTTCTGCTTTGTTTAGTATCATTCTAAACCACTGCAAAGTTTGTATTGCTTCAGCCCTGAGGTTTATGAATTTTGGCAAGACTTAAGAATGGGATTTTCCTAAGGTCTCAGTCAGGGAGTGCAGAAATGAATGGGGAAGAACAGCCAGAGGCTGTACCTTGAGTTATCATAACTATAGGATGGAGTAAGAAGTTGCACATAGATATATTCTTTTTCACTTTTTACCCAGACTGTTGTGTGCTGTTACTGTGAGCTGCAGAAGAGTTTCTGTGTTCAAATCCAGAGGTACTTAAAGTGTGTGTTTTCAGATCATTGGACGAGAAAGGTATGGCAGAAACAAAAGTTGCTATTCTTACTTTCACCCTCTGTATAATTAATTTCTCTTTAGGGAAGTAGAGCAAGGTAAGGCTATAGTTTGACCTCAACACTACTGAGGCGCAGGAACATGTGTCCCACTGGTCAGCATTACCCTAAACACAAATATTTGAAGGTGGTGGGAGCAGAGCAATAGCAAATGAACTGTGTGCTGTTCTGTCCTCCTCTGCTTTGAGAGCAAGCCACGTGTTTATTGAAGGAAATGGTTCTGCTGAACTAGTCCTGATGCTGTTCCAAGCCAATTGGTGATTACCTTTTCCGTGGGGATTGAAATGAATGTGTTATATTTTAAAATAAGCTTTTTAACTGCTGCGGCTATTCAGAATTTCTGTCTGTTAGGTGTTTGTTCAGCTGGACTTGACAGCTTCTGTCTTAACTGTGCAAAGAGGTGCTAGCTCAGCTTTAGTTTGGCTTAGGCTCCCCTCCTCTTTTTCCCATAACATTACTGTGCTTATTTTCTTTCTAATCTTCAGAACTGTAATGTACAATGAAGGATGTCTGTAAATACTAAGCTTGTGTTGATTCATTTTATATTTTTATTCTGCATGGCTGTAAAAGAAATAATGCACTGAACTATATTGCGATCCTGGAAGTTCTTCTGAATTCATGACTGTTTAACCCCATCCTCAAAAAAAAAAAAAGGTTTCTGGCCTGGAGCCAGCTAGTGTGTGATGTGGAGGGGAGAAGAAGAGAGAAAAAGGGAGGGGAGGATCAAAAGAGTCAAAGTCACATTTACTGAATGTTACTTCATCTACAAGGTTGAAATTGCCTAGGTTGGATCTGGAATGGAATAGAAATCTGAGTTTCCTCAAATTATGGGGGAAATGATTCCCTTTCAAATTAACAGGTCTGAATGTCTGAAAGAGAGTTGTAAGGTTCAAATCTGAAATCAGAAATACACTTTAAATGTTGAGACTAATGCCTACATTTTGGTTCCTGTTTTTTCTCTTTTTTTTTTATTCTGGATAGGTGAGACTAATGAAAGCATAAAGGCGTAGTCATAAGACTAGTTTGATTTCCAGTTGTTTTTCAGTGTTAGAGATTTATGAAGAGACTGTATGGCTATGGAAACCGAATTGTGCATAGGTTATAGTATATGAAAAATGATAGGAGCACAACAGGACTTTAAATGGAGTTGCATTTTTGTTATAGAAATGCCATTAAATGTAACAAAATAATATAAAAAAGCATGAAAGGTGTCAGAATTAATATTGGCTTTAGATCTTAAGTGTAAAATGAGTAATTTAATAGTGATTAGTCTTTGTAAGTGTCTTATTAGGCTTCTATAAGGAACTACACAGATGTTCTGGACTTTACTGCTGTTATGTTTACAGTGAGAAGGGTGCATTATGGTGTAAAGCACTAGGGCATTCTCATCACAGCAAGTGTAGCAACAAAGTGAATTCTGTTTGCTGCTGCTATGCAGCTGGTTGCTGGAGGCAGTAAAGCTGCCATTTAAGAGATCAGAGCAGCACTGCCTAAGCCTGTGGGATGTCTAACATCAAATATCCCTCCTACAGTTAAAGCTTCACAAGCACTTGAGAAAAGCTGTGGCCAAATATCCCTGGAATTTAACACAGAAGGTGAAAACACTTTTTTTCCTGCCAGAAGTTCATGGAAGTCTTTGTGCACAGTGATGCACTTTTTTAATTTGTCTTCCATACATTGGCTTGCAAAAGGGTGTAAGTTTAATCACCAGTATTCTTTCCTTTCACAAATCTAAATTTACTGGGAATTCATGGCCACAGATAGTTTTCATCATCCCTGATGGCTGCAGTGTAAAGCTCTATACGTAGTGGTGTGGGAATCTGGAGCATAAGTTTGTGGAGGGTGGTTCATTATCTTTAGTTCATGGAGGGGCACCTGCCCTGCAGAATTCAATTAAATTCAGTTTGAGCAGCACAAATGAGCGCAGCAGTGGAACTGGATGGAAGGTAACAGATTGTTGACACCTCTAAGCCCTCTGTTTTATATAGGTAAAGCAGCTCTTATCCTTAGTAGTTAAAGTAATTAAGGTGAAGAAAAAAATCCATCTGACTTCCTAAGATGTCTTCTTGAATGACTAGAGTACAACTTGCTTTCTATTAATGCAGGTCTGGCAGACCTTAAGCACATAATGCAAAATGATAGCTCTTTAATGTGATTGTTCTGTCTGATGTGCTAACTGGCAAAATTGGAACCATTTACAGTTTCCACATTCGTAGTATTTTAGTTGGAGTGAGTGTATTTCCTTTAGGAAATAAGTGCTGCTCCACCTAAGGTTCTGGAAACAGAACTATGTGCAAGAGTATAAAATAAAGGTGATGGCAATTTTTAGTAGTGAAGACTGAACTTCTTTTTAAAAAACAACAACAAAACAATCACTACTTGATTTCATAAGGTAAGGTCTATTAAGAGCATATTGACTGCAGCCCAAGCAGGTACTCTAGCATATTTCACTCTTAATGGACTTTAATATCTTTTTTAATAGAGAGTATAAAAAAAACCCCTAAATTAGTCTCAATTGCACAAAGAATGGAGTAATGGTGGCAGTACTTAGGAAATGTGTATTGTAACATATGTGCCTCAATATTTAAGGGTTAAGATATTCCCCAAATATTTGGACTACATAACTGTAATTCACATTAAGTACCTTACTGGGAGAGAGGAATTCAAAAAGCCTGCTCTGAAGACATGGATTCGATAGTTCGCATTTGGCATTTTCATTTTGTAAAAAGTTGGCCAGTGGATGTATATGTTGTTCCTTTATCTTTGTTGTTGTCGTCCATATTATCATACAGCAAGATCCCTGAATTGGAAGAAGAGACTGTGGGCTGGGATTTGCCAGTAAGTTTCCTGTAGCACAAACTGGAGTCTGCGCTGTCCTGGCATCCCACACCCTTCCTTTGCACAGCTGATTTGCTTTCCTTCCAGTTCTGCTGGAGGTGTTTGCAGGCTCATGTCTGTGAGTCAGGATTTATCCCACACTCAATACATTCCTCTAAACTTCTGGGCAGCACAGATGCAGCCCTGTCTCTTCCTCTCTTGCTTACTGACAATTATCTGACTGTAATAGTATCACTTTCTGGGTTTTAATGCTCTCCAAAGGTTGTCACTATATTCTGTCCTTTCAGACAGATGCTCCAGGAGTCCATAATACAGATGTAGGACCTGTGGCTTAGCTGCTGTTTTGGCTGAGTTGGGCAAAACTAGTGCATAGCTGTCTTACCTAAGGGATAAGGGACAATAACATTAGTAAGGTAAAGACACCTGGAATTAAAAAGATGACAGTCCAAAAGAAAACAGGAAATGAACTCAAAAGGGAAGTTACTGACTCTCCAAAACCCTGCAAAGTGACGGACATTGACAAAGACCGAGTGAACTTTTGGGAGTAGTGAGGAAATCAGTGACTTACACACAAACATTTGCTAGTTTTCCATATGACAATTCTCAGTGCCTGTGTGTTCGGTACTGATGACTGAGTACTCCCCTTTTTGCTTGCCTTCCAGGAAGTGTAATTTTGCAGAACTACCATGTCCTGGTCACACAGATAAAGATTGCATAAACTCATCTGTTTGATGACTATTACAAAAATACGCTTACTCTGTCCTTCACCCATTTTAATATTGAAGGAAATAAAACCATAGAAAACATTCTGTTTAGAGCATATGCTGACTGAAAACCAAAATCACAGGAGCATAACAGGTGAATGTGTTGCCAGTGAGAAAGTAATTTCTGACTGGAGAGTAATGATTTAAATTATTAAGTATGTAGCAGTTGTTGGCACAATTCTTTAACGAGTCTCTATTATAAATTATTTTGTCAATAAGGCTTTTTGTTCCCCGAATTAACTTTCTTCTCTATAAAGAGTACAGTCTAGGTCTTTGAGATTTTCTTTCTGTGCTTTGCATGTTATTAGTTGTAGTAGGCTTCTACCAGCAAAGAAGACAACCCAGTGAACTGAGGTTTTGGCGTAGCAATTCTCACTGTATGGGCGTTCCTGTGTAAATAGAGCTGAGTTGATTGATTTCAAATTCTTTCCCCATTATGATAAAATAATAATAATAGAATCGTAGAGTGGTTTGGGCTGGAAAGAACCTTAAAAATCATCTAGTTCCATCTCCTCTGCCATGCGCAGGGACACCTTCTGCTAGACCAGGTTTCTCAAAGGCCAGTCCAGCCTGGCCTTGAACACTGCCAGGGATGGGGCAGTCACAACTTCTCTGGGCATCCTCTGCCAGTGCCTCACAACCCTTAGAGTAAAGAATCTTTTCCTAATGTCGAATCTAAATCTACCCTCTTTCAGTTAAAACCGTACCCCTTTGTCCTATCATTACATGCCCTTGTGAAAAGTCCCTTTCTAGCTTTCTTGTAGGCCCCTTTTACGTATTGGAAGTATTAAACTCTTTGAAGAGTGTTAAAAATAATAATCCTGAGGTAAAAAATACTGAAAATCTCTACTGAGTTAACCTGTAAGAAAGTTTTTTCTTTTGTGGTGCTTCTTAATAACAACTTCAAGTAGCCCTATAATGTAGTGTCAGGAACTGTTGCATGTTACAGTGCAAACATTCACACACTTTTTCTCTAATACTGGCTTTTTTCTTTGCAGTAGGAGTTACCTGCACTAGTAGTGTGATGACATGTTATTCATGAAAATGTGGTATATAGGATTAATAAAGAAAAAAGGAAAGTTGTTTTTTTTTATTTCTCTGTATGGAGTCTGAACCCTTTCTTTTTTATCATACTCTTTAGTCAGGTATCATTATGATGTTTCTTGTTTTGGGCCTTGGGTTCAGATAAACCCACTTCAGATACTGCTGGTTGTATAACAGGGTTGCCTGGGTGTGTTGGTTTCATGTGGCAAGGTTTTGGTAGCTGGGGCAGGCTGCAGGAGCAGCCTGAGTTGAGCCCAGGGGCTACCCATGGTCAGACAGCTAATTAATAAGATCTGTAGCATACACAGAACTTGAAGTCCAAAACTCTTCTACTACTCTGCTGCTGTTGGTAGCTACACTTCACTAAATGGTTCCGTGGCTATCATTTACGGGCTTTAATGCTGTCCACAGAGGATAACATCTGCCACTGCTATAGTGTTATAGTTTTTCCTCAGTGCTCAGGATGTAGCTCCATACTTTACTTCCTACAAACAGTATGATGCCTGCTCTGAAGCTTGTTTGTGTCTTCATGGGATTTTACTCAAGACTATAAGATCTGTATGTTTCACAAACAGATTTTTTTTGTGGTATATTAATGGGAATGGGATATTTTCATCAGCGTTTTAGAAAAAGAAACAACTGAGACACATGTAAAGCAGGTAAGACTTGCTAATTTTGGAAGATTTGTGCACCCCATTTTGAAATTCCTTTGACCTCTTTGATTTGATTTGGGGTGGAGTGTGTTTATGCTTCTGACAAACTGAACTGTGGGGTCTTGAGTCAGGCAGTTAGTTCAATGAGGAGCAACAATTAGCAGATGCTTAAAGTTTGATCCAGGCAACTTTCAACAACAGATCTGAGGAACAAAAATAATAATTTGTTATTTACTAGGAACCAACTTGGAAATTCCCATTAAATTCTGTATGGCTTGTTGGGTTTTTTTTTGTTTTACTCAGCTGGTCTGCAGGTGTAGAGGATTTTAGCCAAAGTTTCAGTGCTTGGAGACTATAGTCATTGCTGAAACTCCTGGGTACACATTTCTGTTGGAATGCAGCTGATGTCATGGAAAAACAGGACCTTTGTGGTAACCCCTAACAACCAGAAGAATAGTAAACAGTAAATGTTAACCTCCACCAAGACGCTTGATTTTAAAGAGGCTTGTTAGGATGGTGCCTGTATGCCAAGAAATACAAACTTTTGCCGATTTAACTAGAGTTTTCCTAAAAGCACCAGCCTACTGCTGGGGCTTAGCCATGATTTTGATATGCCTAATAAAACCAGAAATAGTTCTGTTTAAATCTTCAAATACCCAGAATTTACAGTTCTTTCCACCATCTAACAGTTTTACGGTCTTTCACATCAGAAATCAGTGAAGGTATGTTAGTTACAAGGGAAATAGCACTGTAATTTTCATGATTTGCAAAACACAGTTTCTTTCCAAGCTGTATTTTCCCTCTAATTAAATGGGTGAACTGATTTTTTTTTTTTCCCTCGTAGAGTTGTGTGGAAATGTAGAACTGTACAGTTCAGGGGGTTGTTTTTTAAAAGGGTCCATTCTCAGCTTCAAGCTGTGCATACTCTTTTGCTTTCATAGGATTGTTTATGACTTCCAAGACAATTTAGAGGTTTGTCACTCAGAGGACATTCATTTCTTTATGTGATTTGTATGGCTCTGTTGATAGAAATACAGGTACCACACCTGTGAAAGCTCCACCACTTTGACCTTACAATATAAAGCTTTACTTTGGTTTTTAAGCAGACAGTAGTATGAAGAGAAGATTGAACAGCCTCACATACAGAGGACATGTTGTCTTTCTGAGAGCACCAACATAGCTCCTCATCCATTTTTTTCTGAATGGGTTGACCGTTAGCTGTTGTTATACTTTTGGTATTCTTTGGCTTAAATCTTGAGATGGCTGTCAGTTGCTTTGTGCTTCTAAAAGAGACGTCCCAATCTATAATACTGTTGGCATTTAAAAATACTTTTGGCAGGATTGAACTCATATGTTTTGGTGACATCTCCTTAAGCCATGCTTTCTTTGGCCTTAAATGAGGACCTACACCAACTTCCTGTATGGTAACAGTGGTATAGGACAATCTTTGTTACTGCATACTTTGAAAACTTGCCATACTTTTGATATCTCCTAAGATAACTGGGAACTGGGCTTTGGAAGGAGGAACAATAGGCTAAGAAAAAAATATAAAAAAGCAGCTGAAACATTTGGAAAATATACAGTCACTGTACATAGGGCTTGAACACTTCTGTGGAATACTAGGAGCGTTGAGGATATTTTGTTTCTGTAGTTCCCTGTGAGTTTCTTGATTTCCACTCAGATGTCCCTCTCTGAGATAGCATAAATCAAGGTGGTGTCATGCATCCACTGATACCTTAAGCTGATTTACATTATCAGTCTGTTTACCAACATTTATCCAGCAAAATCACGAAAGCTGATAATTGCTCTGTGACAAAGTCAAAATACTACTGATTTAGTGATCTGGTACTTGAGTCTACCCACCGTCTTGGAAGAAAATGTTCTATATTCCACAGCAGAGCTGTGAGCCTCCTCTTTTTGTTAGAATTAAAATAATTGTTTCTGGTTGTGACTAATTAAAATGTCTGGTTTCAGTTGTGACTAATCAGAACATGAAGGAATCCATTCTCTAACTTCTGGTGCTTTTTTGTCACTACTGGGTATTCTCATACCTTATAAGCGCATCATTTCCCCTGCTTACGCTGTTGGAATTTAAAACACAAAAATTTTTGAAATTAAGAAAGTATTTATGTTTACAGGCAGGGAAAGGAGGATGGGGAAGCTATTCTTGGTAGATTTGACTTGTTTTAGATACTACCTGTTCAGGTGGTTTTAAAGTTATAAATATTGGAAACAGGACTAATACTATTAAGTAGACTACAAGAGGGACAGTGAAATTCTGTAAGTAAATACAAAACCACATGTGTTTCAACTAGCAGTGTTTCTTTGCATAATTAAAACATCAAAACAAACTGCTGTGTTTTTCTTTATTGTTGTAGATTCCGCAGTATGCTGACCTCTCCCTCTTGCGCTGTTCTGAGGTGCAGTGTTACATTGAGTTTTGGATCAGACACAAACGTTAAGTCTATGTTATGCTTTGGAAGAGAGAGAGAGAAACATAGTTTATATCTTCTGGTCATCTTAAAATGGCTTGGGGGGGGAGGAGAAAAGGGAGCCCAGGAGAAAGCCTAAGAGTCAGCTTGACTTTCAAAAGCTGGCTTGGGTACTATCAGTTAGTACTTGGGTTTCTCTTTATCTTAACTCTGGTAGTTAGGAACTGTAGTTTCACTACTTGTAATTTTTGTTTTTTTCTGTTCAGACACTTTTCAGGCAGCTATTGGGACTTTCTGGGTATTGTATCCTTACCATTTTTGCTTGTTTACATACCTGTGAAGGACTATCTCTTCATCTCTATAATCTTGAAATTAGTTACCAATGGCTATAAAACTTACAAAAGCCCCTGAAACTCTTCCTTTAGAGACATAGGAGTTGTGCCAAAGGCACATCTCTTAAGTATGAAGGGTTTGAAAATGCCTGCAAGTGAACAGCAGTTACAATGGTGCTAGTGAAAATTGGCTCAGCTCTCCTGACTTGGTTTTCCTCAAGCTTCCTCAATGAAATAAATTGTTTCCTTCAGTGAAATCCATTCAGTAAAATTTGTGGTGATGAAGGGGCATGTTGTGTGGGGTTATGTTCTGCCAGGGCACTCTTTCCCTGTCTTTTTCTGAGCAGGGAAGGACTCCTGTGCAATCTTGCCAGCCTGCGCTCCTACTGGAAAGCACACACAAAGACAGGTCATCAACTCCAGTACAATTCCCTTGTCACCTTCCTGAAACATAATTGCTGACAAAGTGTCTGTTTTCCCTGTTAAGGGCATGGATATCTCCACCTCCTAACTTCAGAAAGAAGCTTAGCTGGTTCTAAAATGCAATTTTAAAGACTTTCGTTTGTTTGCTATGCAGGACCAAAGTATGGCAGAAGCCTTGTGAGAATATTTCACATGTGTGTTTCTCATTTAGTCCTCATTCTACCGAATTTGTGAAATTTCTCTTCTCCTTCTGTAAGGAGCTGAGGGACTGCTGCTGACAAAGAATGGGAGTTTTTTCAGAGTATCCAGAGGCAAAATAAACTGGGGTGAGCCTGAAGTTTGAGCAGTTTATATTTTCCTTTATTTGTGTCTCGCTCGATAATGCGTACTCCTTAAAGATAATAAATTGCTGTGGGGTTTTGTCAGTTTAACCCCAGCCAGCAGCTAAGCACCACACATATGCTCACTCGCTCCCCTCCTCCCCCAGAGGGATGGGGAGAAAATCAGAAAGGTAAGAATGAGAAAACTCATGGGTTGAGATAAGACAGATATAACTACCTTTAACAGGTAGAACAAGAGCTGCACACAAGCAAAGCAAACCAAGGAATTCATTCGCCACTTCCCATGGGCAGGCAGGTGTTCAGCCATCTCCAGGAAAGCAGGGCTTCATCACATGTAATGGTTACTTGGGAAGACAAATGCTGTTCTACTGCCCTTCACTGTAAATCTTCTCTTAGGTCCTTGCTATACTTGTAAGTATCACATGACTGCAAGCCTTAAGCAGTCAGAAGCTGAGGCAGAAACCTTAAAAAGTAATAATTGCTTTAAAAAATTTTTAAAACCTCTATTTTAGTCTCAGGTTTTTTATATTGTCACCTTTTGTGCGTTTTTAGGTCTTCAGACTTTCCATCTTCTACTTCTGCGTTTGAGGTAAAAAATGCTGAAAATTCCAGTCCTTGTGTTATTGGTGTTGTAATTCAAACAGGATTTAAGTATCACGAAAAATGTCAGGGGTCAAAGATTCAAGATTAAATGAGAAGAACTGGCAAGATAATTTGTAAGATGAATGACTTCTTTCCTTAATGACACCATGTTTCAGTTCCTTACAGGTGTTTATACATGACCATACTTTGTTAATATTTTCTAATAAATGTGTAGCATTTCTATTCTCTCTAGTTCCAGCATTACTTTTCACCTCTCTTTTCAGAAATCTTTGACCTTTTTTTTTTCCCATTTAATGTTTGACATACTCACTAAACAGAAAATTTCTGTTTTAATTCTGCTGGGTATTGCTTTTTGCTCTGTGGTCTTGCTGCTTAGACACTAACAAGTTGTACTGGCCTTATCTTCTCCAGTCACACTTTTAAGAAAGGAATTAATAGACTGTGTAAATCATGGCAGAATAGCAAGTAAAACATACAGATCTCTTAATTTGAGGTTTCCAGTTACTTCCCAGCCAGCCAATGTATTTGGAACTAGGATTGACAGCAATTATCCCGAATTTTCCTCCTACTCCCCTTTATGTAGGATAATTGCTTGCTGCTTCCTAAATGTTATCTGAAATGAACATTGTTTTAGAAAATGGTAGGGCCAGAAAATACAGCGAATAAGGTCATGTGACTTTTCTTTGGGTGAATTTTGAATAAAATGCAGGTATTTAGTTGTCAAAATAAGTCAAAATACAGTTTATTAACACCCAGTGCAAAAAAACCCCCCACACCTCAGTAAGAAAGTGACAGCCTCACATCTCCTTCAAAAAAAGAACAGAGTTCCATGAAGAGCTCTTAAGGAGAAGTGGGAAGTAGAAGAGAAGTCAGTTTATTCTCTTATGATTGGGTGTTCATTCTTCAGTCTAAATATTTTAACAATTCTGATTATGAAGACAAGAGGGAACATGACTAAATGAAGGTGTTCTCACTGACATTTTTCAGCTTGTAACTATGCATACAGTTACATGCCATACAGTTTTCTCTTATACTACTTGCTAAATGCAAGTAAAATGGAAAATTAATAAATGTCAATTTACTCATTACAAATATTTCTTACATAATATAAATATTATATTATAAATATTTCTTCCTTGAGCTGTATCTCAAGGAACAGTGCTGTTTTTCCTGGGTTTCTTTTGTTTTCTCTGTTCAGAACTACAGCATCATTAATTTTTTGCTGATAACCGAAGACAAAGTACCTCTGCTCAACTCTCTGTAGTTCATGCTGTCTATAATCAGGACAAATCATATGGATTATGAGCTTCAAATGAAAATATGCCTTTAAATTGTAGTCAGTACAAGATCTGAGGCTATAGGTGACTACAGAAAGAAAATTTTGAACAAGTACTGTTTGGTTAATGTGTTGGCACCTATGTGAAGCCCACGCAAAATCTTCTCTTGAAGATAATTAAGATAAACTTAGATGTACTACTAAGATTGGTGTTTTAAAATATATTAAAGTATATGATCAAATTGTTGCACGTTTGCTACTGGTTTTCAGGTTTGTCTCAGCTAATGACTTTCCTAATTAAGTTAGATCAAAGAGACAGGGAGTTTGGAGTTCAAGGTGGTTTGACAGGTGCCTGAAACAGAGGGACGGGTTTTCACAGTCTTTTCTGGTTTCCTGGTCTCTTTTGGCTGAAGTTTATCCATGAAGAAATGGACAACTCTGCAGAATTTGAGCTCAAATTTCTGGCAGTGGATATGTAACTGGCAGTTTTCCTATTGCTGCCTGAAGTATTTCTTTTCTTATTCCAGTGTAGGTCACTTCCAACTTTGCCCTATTCTTACCTGTAAGTGTGGTTGCCAAAATCTCAGTACTTCATTTTCTGATATGTTACTTTCTTTCAACTGAAATGAAATCTTTGAAATCTTGTCCTTTCTGGGCTTCTGTATTTCCAGTCTCTTGAAGTTGTTCTTTTACCTCTTCATTCTTTGTTTTTTTTTTTAGCGTGTCACTTGGAGTACTTTTCCCCTTACTCTCTAGCACTTTGTGAGAAGTTCTGACAGCTTGAGCCTGGAATCCTTTCTCTTCTCTGGATAATCTTTCTTCAATTTCTGTTTCTATACAGACAATGGCAAGATCTTCCACTTTTCCTAAGGCTTGTCTTCGTTTTCCGGAGTGAAGCCTCAGCTTTTTTTGCTGATATTTTGCAGGCTAAACTCTGGGTTAAAAAGTTCAAAAGACTCCTTATCTTTTCCATCTTCAGTCATCCATCCATCTTTAGCTGCTATGGAAAAAGTCATTGCTCTTGTTGTTTGGGCCTAGCTGCACCTTTGCTGGAGACATTTTTACAAATACTCATTAACTTGGACACATATGCATCTTGCAGTTATTTTTTCTGCACAGTTAATCATAAAGACTGCCAAGAAAGAACCTCCTGCCTAAAGAGCTACTTTGCCATGACACCTGTTAATTGCATAGTACAGTCCAACTGTAGATAGGTGTGTTTTGACCATGTTTCTGCTACTTTCTTTGTGGTCTCCTGTCTTCTGCTTAAGAATTGAAGCACTTTTGGGGTAGCTCTGGCTTTGCCAGGTGTTTGTGTGGCACTTAACACAGTGGTATTCTGGACCATAAACAGGAGTTCTCATTATTGTGGTGATAAAAATAATAGATAAAAGTAAACGTAATGTTTGGGGTAGGATACAAGGAACCTCTAGTATAGTCCACATAGTCCACATGCATGGTCTACAGAGGGGGGAAAGGAAAGGGGTGATGGTGTTTGTCTCTGTAGCATTTTGCTTAAAGATCAGTGGAATACCTATGGAATACCTATAGAACTATGGAATAGTGGAATACCTATAAAACTATGAGTAACTTCACAAACAGTAGACAGATAATGGACAAATGATGCCTAATTGGAGGACACAACTGAGCTCATGCAGTGGTGATACTGACTTTAGTAGTGAGTGATCTGAATGGTCTTCTCACACACTGTATGCTTTCAGCACAGAAGAAAATTGGACCATGCATCATCTGTTAGTCAGTATAAAATGAGAGATAAGATCAAGTCATAAGATTCTGAGTAAGATCCAGACTTCAAACATCCCGAGAGTCGATGAGCTTATGATCCTGTTATTTTAAGCTGAATGCAGCTTTGGATATATATTTCACAATCCAGACTGCATCCTGAGCACAATCTGAAGGTGACAGTGGTGGCTGGAGACAGGTTTTGCAGTAGTATTTTTAAGAACACGTTTCTGATGTGGTAGTTGCAGATCTGTTAAGTACCTTCCAGCCAGTGTAATTCCATTACTGGTAAACACCTACCAAAGGTCACATGTTCTTTTTGTCAGAATTATGTCTGTTTTCATATTTCCAATAAATAATAAAAAAAAAATGTAACACTGCTTTAGATTTCCTTCCCCGGGCCAGATACGGTATCTCAGACACCTAATGTGTTTGTCTTGGGTAAGTCAAATGAAGTAAACAAAACTAGTAGATCAACTTCATAAACACTATGATTAATTGTTAGATTAGTACTACAATACCTGAATGAGTTACAGGTTAAGTTAAGCAATTTCTATAAGGTAAACTTATTTGTTGAGTTAGGATGCTTCTCAACTTGCTCCAGCAGTGTGGGTGGCAGCTTCCTTTCCAGTGAATTTCTGGAGCAAAACGGTTATTTGAAAAGTACCACCAGCATTTACAGAGAGTATGTGTGTACATGAGTATGACATCTTAAAATGCAGGTGAAAATGTTCATCTTGCTCTTCGGCACTTCTACCCTGGCTAGTGCTATAGGGATCAGCTATGGGTAAAAAGTTGTGAGGTTGCTATTGCAGTTATCAGCTTTTGCCAAGACTGAGTGTACGTACTCCTCTTACCTTGTAGGAAATAGCCTTTGTATATCAGGTATATAACCTGTAGCAATTTATGAAAAAGACTGGTCAGACTTGAATTGTTTCTGGTCACAAAAATTTTATAGTGAATATTGTGGAAGTATTTACCGTCTTACAGCAGGAAGTTCTACGTTGGCATACTGGCACTGTGAGGAGGAGCAGTCGTTTTCAGGGTACCTTTCAGAGGTAAAAGGTACTTTCAAGTCTGCCTCAAGTCAAAAGCCAAAGCTGGTGTCATAAACATGAGGATAACCATGATATGTACAGAAGAGAAATGGTACTGTGTCTTCATTTCCACTGATGATTGTTCTAAATTCCTGAATAGTTAGCGACTTCTGCTGAAATGGTCACTATTAATGTATCTTTTAGGAAGTGAAGTGCTATCTGTAACTGAGGTAAGGATTTGCATGTCACCCTCTAAATGTTCTTACATAGTCTCTCAACTTAGTTGTGGAAAATCTTCATATAGAATGAAACATAGGTGTATACAGAAATATTTGGCTTTTTTTCTAGCCAAGTGGTTGGGTTTTTTAAAACTTAATCAAACCCTCCTATAGACGATATATCTGTTTTAAGTGAGGCTCTGAATGTTATTTCTAATTTTTATTAGATAGCTGCACTATTTTGGGGATAGTGCAGCTCGTGAGATTTTTTTATATTTAATTCTAAAATAAAAGTAAAAAGCTCAGAGAAACTATAGCTTTAGTAGTGGTCCACATCATTCAATGTATATCTCAAAAAGCACAACAAAATAAATTTCTGCTGCTTCCCAGAGTATAAAATGAAAAATATTTCACTTGCTTTTCAAATCAAGCATTATATGTCCTCTTCTAATAACACAGTGTACACTACTAAATAGAAGTCAACAGCAATCAAGTAGATCTACTGTAATCCAAAGCACGTAGGAAGCCAAAGCTGTAGTTGGCTGTGCTGCTGTGTTCTGCCTCAGCATCCCTGAGAAGTGAGTGTGTGTGTGTGTGTGTGTGTGATTTTAGGGGTCTGCTGTAAAGCACAGTGCAAGTGAAGATAATACCTTGCTCTGTTCTATCTGAGTTTTCCTGATTCATGCAGGTGCCTTCCACATACTCCCGTAAAGTCTTTGATGTTTATCTCTGGGATGTTTCTCTTAAATTTATGTTAGGTCAGACAGAGGTCGAAGTGCCCTGTCTGCAAGCCTGGTTTATGCACCTCTGGCAGCTTAATAAAAGGCTCACGTTGCATGACAGTTCGCTCTCACAGCATTATGTGACAGGCCAGGTTACACTGAGATGCATACTTGTTTTGTCGCTTGAATTAACTTCTGTGCACAGTAGTAATGAGCAGGTGTGTTGTTCTTCCCTATTGCAGGGGCTATTTATGTCTTGCTTACTGGCAGTCAGGATATTATAATGACAGTTGTGAACATGACTACAGGCAGAAGCACTGCCTCAGTGCTTCATAAAGCTGGATAACTGCTGTGAGATTGCTTTAGACTTCCAACACCATAAGTTCTCTAAATAATGTTCTTTGAGTTTAGAACGAACAAATGAGTGTTCTTGTATCTGGATTAAATATCTGATGAGGTTTTGTCTAAAGAGTATTTGGTAGATTTAGGAACACATACAGAAATATCGCTAAATCTGTATCACAGTGATTGAAGGGAAGTGCTGTCTCAAGTGGAGAAAAGACCAATGCTTAAGATATGTACCAGTATCTTCTGAAAGGTTATTACTGAAACTGTGTGAGATCTTGTAAGTAATGAATTAATGGAGGCAACTGCTGCTCAAAATGCCTGATTTACACTGACTACCTCTAGCAGAATGGTTTAAATTAGAATATTGCGTTGTGTTCTTTGGGTAAGGGAGGGATGGCCTATTTCTTCATTTGACTGCTATGGGTCCTAAAAATGAATGAAGGTAACTGAGAACTCTCATCACCCAGCATGTTGCAAGGTACTGAGCATGAGACTGCCAAACTCAATGTCTGTTCATACAACACTGTGAAAGAGACCATAGGTTACTGCAAACTTTCTGTCCTTCCTGTGAAGGTTCAGGTGCTGGTCATCACTAGGAGCAAGATGACAGATTAAGTGGTCAATGGCCTGGTTCCTGGGGTGATGAGAGTCATGAAGAACATCAGTCAGTAAAAAGCCGAAAGTTGTCACTGCTTTACATGTCAAATTTTGGTATGCATCTGTTTTTGTTTGAGTTCCTGAGCTGTCCATGCTGTCTTCAGTGTTCTGTCTGGAAATTGGAATTTAGATGATGCAAGGCAGCAGGTTTTAATTTCTCATGGCTCTTGTTTCTTTTTAAAACCCAGAACAAGCATATTTCAAGTTTAGATTCCCTTTCCTAGGTTGTCTGCTGGGGATTGAATGGAACATTGCTACATACCAGCAGAGGAATTCGCATTAAACAGCATTCATTTTCAAACTCTTGACGCAGAATTGTTTAGGCTGGAAAAGACTGCTTGAGATCATCTATTCCAACCCCATGTTTACCGCATCATCCAAATATTAAGCTGTAAATAGAATGATGTGGGCCAGATCTATTATCAGTGAGTGCTGTATGCTTTTTATTTACCCAGTCTTTACACTGGGCTCTTCAACAGACACACAATGATAGAAGCTATAATTGTAATAATCACAAGACTTTTCAGAACTTATTTTTGAGGTATCACAGCCACTTGAACAGTTTTTGATGCAGTTTCCCAAATTTACTTAGGTTGATGTAACAGAAGATAGGCGATGTATCACTGTCTTCAGTTGTAGAGATTTTACAGTCTTTGGAATTAAAGCCTTTTATTGGAAAGGATTTTTCAGTCTGCCATTTGCTGTATATCTCTTTGTAGATATACAAAGAGACTTGTCATCCACATCACTGGTCAGCTATCTGACAGCTGACGCAAAGGATGACCAGGTGATACAAATGGCAGAAGAAGGAAGGAGCTGTGCCTACTGGCTGTGGTGTGGTCTAATCAGCTTATGCGAACTTACAAACTACACCCAAACAAAAACATTTACAGTTGAACGAACTTGCAGTCAAACAAGCTGCTTCTGTGGAGATAAAGGGAGAAGTACTGGGATATAACTTAAGCATTACAGTGCTCTCTCCCACTCCCTGAGTGGATAATTTGGCACTGTGAAAGATACAGGCTTTTGATTTGAGCTGTGGACTTCTTTCTCCAGTACCTTTCAGTAGGTAGAGTTTATACAGTGTGCAGTACTTTCACCCTTGCATTTAGGTTTACTGGAGCTGTCTGCTGGAGATTTGCTGCTTTATAGCAGACAGTGCCTAAGATTGCAGGCATAATTCCTGGTCAGTTGAGAAACAATAAAAGAATGTTTGGTTTACATCTGAGGAGTGATCATTCACCAGCTGGACTGGCAACTCCAGCTGCAACGTTGTTAGTAGTATAGGCAATATAATTGCAATAAAGCACATAAAGGAAAGAAGTCTGCATTGTAGTCAGTCAGCTTTTAAGATAGCCAGAGATTAACCACAGACTTTGTGTACCGGCAGTTGATCATTTCCTGTGATAGTTTGTTTTAACGAGTACTAAACAATACCAAAAGCAGTGGTTTCTACCACAAAAACACTGTGAACTCTCAGACTTTCTTGTAGGCCATACAAAAGAAACAAATTTGGCATTTTCTCTTAATGGTGGTTCCTGGCACTGGTTGCCAAATGCTATTCATTTCCAGACCATGGTTTGGGAAGCAGCGCTACAGAGAGTGATTGGAAAAATGTTAGAAAGATAGTGAGCTTAAGTCTGTAATACAAAAATAAGAACACAAATACGGTCCTTGGGGCATTTGCCTTAGAGGGGGATTTGTGTCATTGAAGGTCATAGGTGGTATTAGATGGCCAGATGCATCAGCCCCCTGCTGCTCTGCTGACCTGGGTGCTGCTCCTTTCTTGCAAATTTGACAGCTGTAAGACTTCACTATATAATTAGTTACTTTCCTATATGCAGGTGAGCTGATCTGTTTCTCCAAGCTCCAGGAGGGTTCTGAAACAGCCGTTGCATTTGTTTTCTTTTGGAATGAAGTTGAATCCTTTGACAGAAACCCCGTGGAAGTCAAAGATGGTCACCTCCTGCACTGCCATCGGTGAATGCTCCTGAGGGGCTTTTATCCCCCCCACAGGTTGTGATTTCAGAATCCACTTCAAGAGCTTTTTCATCCCTCCAGCCCTGCTGCTTCTCTCTCAAGCCTCTTCTAGGAAATTCCTGATGCTTTGCAGGGTGGGTTAGATTTGCGCCTGAAACCTTCCCATTCATAGTTAGATGATCTCAAAAAGATGGATGAGATTGAGAGAGGGTGAGCAAAACAACACGTACATTCATACCTGCCCTTCTGTAGAGCTGGCCTCAGGCTAAGAAGAAGGGGTTGGGTGGTTTGAAACCTCATGGATGCCTCCTGAATTCTTTTCTCACTGTGTCATTTCCTCTCAGCAGTGCCTGGTCCTTCAAGCTCACCTGGGTGTGTTCACAGGTAGCCAGACCTGTATTGTGAAACAGAAATTAGACACTTAACCTTGGCAATAATTAACTCCCATAGCCTGGTTTGCTGCCTCTTTGTCATGCATTTATTATCCTTTGTTTGCTGACTTCTAAGGAAATTCTTTTTGGTATTTTATTAGGTTTTTATGAATCTGAGAAAGTGAGGAATTAAACCGTGAGGGTCAGGTGCAGGGGAAGGTTTTCTTTCTTTATTTCCTTGGCAGTTAACATGTATAAACATGTGTAGGGGAGGGTGGAGCTCAGTGGCAACGATAATGGAGTGGAAACATAGTAAACAGGTTTTGTGTAGTATTTCTTACTGGGAGCCTGCTTGAGAAGCCCCTAATTGTGTTTTTCAGACCGATAACATTCTTGTCCTCAGCAGGGTGAGGAGGGCTGCCTGAATTGATCTGCTCTTTGTGTCAGATGTGCTTGAGACCTGCAAAAAGGTAACTGGAATCTCCCCTTACCAATACCAACATGTCAGGGCAAATCACCCAAAAATGACAGCCCATCTGTTTAACTGTTGTGCTTCCTGACACAAAATGGTGAAAGCCATCATCTTGAATGTGCGAATGCTCCCAGTTATTTTAGTCCTTATTGAAAAGAGTACTTTTTCCAAGGTGACTTTTAAACTCCGGCCTCTTGCTTTGTATGTCTTCTTTGTGTACACACAGTGCTTTGCAAAACATTGATGCCTGCTTAGCAGGTACTAAATAGGAGCTGTTGAGGGGTACTTACTTAAGCGTCTGGGAGTGAGGCTTGAACTTTGTGATTTAAAGCAAGAAATATTTATTTTTAAGTGGAATGTCCTACATGGCTGGCTCTTGTGTACACAAGAATACTCTTTTTTTTTTTTTTTTTTTTTTTGCTTACTTTGCCGTGGGGACTCTATCAGAAGCCGGGCTTGGATCCTTGTTGAAGCACTCCAGATTGACTTTCCTATACAATCAAGTTCTTATCCACTGCTGCATGTTCAGCAGTGAATTACTTCTCTATAATTTCTCATAAACACGTTTCAAGAGAAGTCAGATGTACTTAGGCTGCAGTTTCAAAGGGCAAAGTGAGCTGATGTACTAGCTGTTCACCCAGCACTTTGCTCTTATGCCATACTTAGCTTTAGTTTCTGCGTTCACTGTACCCAGCAAGTAAAAAATCCTAACATCCCTGGATAGTTTGCTAATCTTCTCCCTTTACACTGTCTTCAGTGCTTATCTGGTCTTCTGCTGAGCCATTATAAGCACTAACAGAGAAGAAAGTCCATGCAACAAAACAAGTGGTTAAATTTCTGTGGGGTTAGCAGGCTGAAATGGCTGAGGGCCTTGCTCAGGGAGCAGGGGAGTTCGTATGAGCAAGTGAAAGCACTTGAGTAGGGATGATGGGAAGAAGATGTCCAGCATTTAAGGTGCCCTGGAAGTTGAAATTGATTCTTGGTGTTCTTGTTGATGGTGCTGTCAAAAGATGTTATTCTGAGATTTCATTTTCCTGTGTGAACTTAGTGGACTTACTGAAACTGCAAACACTCCTATCCTGTTTTGAAATGCATGTTACTCTAGATGGTATCTCATTGATGTCTTGCATAATATGATTTTAATTTCATTATTACTGACATTTTTCAGACACTGTCAGAGGATCTGGATGGTTTGTAACAGTATCTTTCAAGATTAATAGATCTACCTAAATTACTCTACTGCAGAGAAGATAATACCAATGTGATTTTAGTCCATCTAGTTATCTTTTTTTTGCCTCTGTACTTGTCTTAGTATTACTTCATACTGTTTATGTTAACTTCCCCAGCGAATGGGTTATTTTGCTTCTGAAATTCCTGAAATGAATCCTGAATCAAATTGAAGACTCACATTCTTGGTTTTGCTTTGAGATGGAAGCAGGTGATCTGACTGCAGTGTATCTCAGTACAATACGTACATGTGTACATTGATACAACTCTTTTGGAGGCCATCTGTGAACTGGGTCAAGAAACATCAACATTCAAAAAGCCTGTTTGAAAAGGTAAAAGGGTGGCAATTGTTTAAATTCTGACTAATTCCTGAGCTTGACATGTGGCACTGCAGAAATAGTACTGATGTGAGCTGCTCGGATTGTCAGTGCTGTGCGGAGGAGCATCTGTGGAAGCACTGCCTGAGCCAGTGAGGGTGTTTGGTAAAGGTCCTAAATAGCTGGAAGTGCTCTTTAAAACTTTCAAGTATTGAGAGCATGTGAAAAAATGGTGTATTTGACTGTACTTCTGCAGGTAATATGCAAAGGAAGATTTTCTGGCAGCCAAAATGCCATACACCCAGTTTTACTTAAGAGTTGGGAGTCTTAACATAAGCTCTCTGGGTAAGGATATTTAAGCAGGATGATGTGGACACACAGAGTAACCGCGAAGCATCTGACAGACCACCTCTTAATTTGTAATGCACAGCTCAGGCTGTAATATTTTACAGCCCCATTCAATATGGACATTCACTTGACTTCAGACTGTGTGTACTGGACACACAAAAAATGAGCATTGAACTTTATAGATCAGAAATGAAAAGACAGCCAATGTGTAGTAAAGCATCCTGGTTTCAATTGAAATTCAAGTATTTCAATTGTTAGGGTGGAAAAACAGATTTTTCACTTAAAACTCTTCTTACCCATCAGAAAAGTAATTAGCTAATTGTTGGTTTTGGGGTATTTTTTAGTAAAATATCATGTTCCCTTAAGTGCTGTAATTACTCAGTGTCCCAATTCTGTACTCAATAAATGTAACATTTCTCTTGTGAATGGGTGTTAATTGTCTGATATCCATGTCTTAGGGTGCAGTGGTGCTGCATTTGTTCAGAGTTTCATGTGTTTCTAGCATTTTTACTTTCTGCCCCAGTCTGTCCTGTGGTGTTTGTGACTGTAAATATGCAGAGCGTCAGCTTCAGCCTTGCTTCATGACCATTTCTATGGATTGATGTTTATCTAAAATAAAGATTGACTCAACATATTACTCTGGAAGTTATTAATGGTTTGTCTGTAGGCTGTTACATCATGAAGAAACCAAAGCATGCTTTGAGAGCATTTACTTTTTTTTCTCTCAGGGTTGCTGACATGCAAAATGCAGCTGTTCAGCAGTGCAGTACCAGGTAAAAATAGACAGTACAGGAGAAATACAATACTGAGTAAAGCTTCAATTTTCTGTTTAATAGAGCTGTTCATATCTCTAACTATAGATTTTAGTAAAAATTAATAGTATAGGAATGGGATAAAGTTGTGCATCAGAATTTCATGAACTGCTTATAACCGGTCAGTATTGCTGTTTTCTAGTATTTTCCATGTGATAAGTATTAATATTTTGTGTGCATCTGATTCCTGAGTCAGTGTATGTCACCAAATACCTACACTTAACACTTCATTTATATATATTTGAATGTGCAGTACACAGTTGATGCAGGTAGGATGCATAAAATGGAAATGTTGATTTAATATTAATTGCAAATTGTATTGTCTTATCCAGTGCTTTCCACTCTCATATCAGCTCCTTCTGTATCTAAGTTAAATGAACACATGATGGGATGGTGAATGTAGAAGCTTCTTTTGCAGTTACTATCTTGTATGCTTCTGTGTGAGTAAATATAGAAACCAAAATTGTTTTCATCCAGATTAATTTTTAGAGACATCTATGAATAAGTAAATTGCAAATGATGTCCTTTAATTGAAATAGTAATTAAAAATATCTTAAGCCACTAGAAGCTGAGCTTATTCCAGGCCCAGCTGAATCAGCTGTGCTGTGCATTTGTTCTGACTAACTGTCTCTGGTAGAGGAAGGTCTGTTAAGGTTAGAAATCAAATTATTCTCTGCTACAGTAAATCAGTTGCCACTTTCTGCTTGCCAGAGGCACTACTTCAAAACAAAACCAAACTAACACACAGGGAGTTAAAATATCTTTGTCCTAAGTCGTCATGTCTGGCCGAGGAGTGACCTCAGCCTTCTGCTCTGAATCACTGTTGAGAACCCACTTGCTCTAAATAGACTGAGGTAGGTTTCAGCCCCAGAAATTGTTTGTCTTTTCATGTGTCGTGGATGGCTGAATGAGTACAACCTTGACATTGTTAGAAAAGGCACAGCTACACCCAGTTACTGTAGGTGCAGTAGCAGATTAACCACTCTAACTACTTTCATGTGTGTAATCTTTCTAATCTTGATCAGGTGGCCATGTTGCTTTTCTCCTGTGGCACGTAGGCAGAGCTTGACCGTGGTTTTAATCTTAAAGCTTTTTTTAGAGTGATAGATGCAGACAAAAAGAAAAATCAAGGCATTAAAGTATTCTCTGCAGTGTTACGTTGAGAAGGTTAGGCTGCATTTATGTGAAACCCCCCAAACAATGTATTTGAATTAAAGGAAGTTACTAAAGTGATCCTTCAAGAAATGTCTGAGAGCAGTGCTTTTCATACTTAACCAAAATCTGTGAACTCAAATTAATGTAAGCCATAGTGTAGTCAGTCTGACAAAACCAGCAGAGTTTCTGGCAGTAGTCACATAAATACTTCAGAGGGAAAAGAGATGCTGGAAGCAAAGACATTCTTTCCTGATTGTTGTATTCTTGCATTTATGATCAAAACCATAAATTGCACAATTACAAAACTTACTTGCTGGTGAAAAAGTTGTTAATGCCTTCCCTTACTGTCACCCATTAGGCTATGAATGAGAACTTGCTTTCTTTTAGAAGCAGAAAGGAGAGCTGGTACTTGTGAATTACAGTAATTGTAGTGAGACTGTTTTGACTTTGCAAAGTGTGTGTATTTGGGGGTTTACTAGTTTTGTTTTCTTTTTTGGCAGCAAAGAAGAAGAGCTTAAGGAATTCACTGGTACCTTCTTAGTAGCTTACAGCTTTTTGTTTTCTTCTAGAGGTTTCTGATACTCTGACCTAAGTTTCATTGTCTCTGAAAGGGAAGAAGTTACTTGAACAGCTTTGCTTTCTTTAGATAACTTTCCTGAGCTTACAATTCTTTGTAATGGGACTATCCTCTGCCTCACTGTGGGAACACATCAGGATGGAAGGTATCACTGTGTAAGTGAACCTTTCTGCTCAGCAGGCCCTGAGAGACCACCACAGTGCCAGCCAGCCAGTCGGCTGTGGATAGCACTGGGGCAGAAGCTCCTAACGTCCTTTCACACAGTCCAGTGGCAAAATGTATTTGTAGTGTGGAGTGGGTATTCACGGAAAGGGAATCTGCATTAAAGTGTAGTAATGTGGATTATAAGAAGTTGCCATTGACTCTTCTGTAAGCAAATCAAACACAGCGTTTAGTGTAGGAGATAGTAAGGATAAGAGCTTTATGCGTAGAAATAAAAGATCTGGCTTTATCTTCTGCTTTTTTGAAGGTATAATTGTGATTAAGAACTGTGTATCTAGAGTGTTAAATAAGAGCACTGGGAGGAGAGAGGCTGCAGTAGGCTGCTTGGTGAAATTCTGTGTCTTGCTTCTCAAATAGCAGATCTCTTTAATGCAGTCCATCTGTTCAGCCTTGCTTGCGTTAAGGTGGTAGAGTTTTCATACTGGGGGAGGTAATAATTTGTGAATAACTGTTATTTTGCAGTTTAGTACTAAGATGTATGTGTAGAGTTAGCTAGAAAGGACTCCTTGCCTTTACACCGGGAATAGAAACCCCTATGGAATTTTGAGGGTTACTGTTTGGTTTGGTTTCAGTGGTCTCATTCACGCAGTGACACAAACACCCTCTTTGTGTATACAGTGCATGAATGGAAATGTGGACAGGACAGAAAGCAGGTGTTTGTGTTATGGAAGGGAAAGTTACAACAATATTTATAGGCTATTCATGTATTACTGAAGTTCTTTGAAGTTGCTCCGCAAAACAGAAGTTGAACTAGAAAATGGCGAAGTCCAGTTTTATCCAGATAACTGGTCTGATCCTGCTGCAAACCTGCACAATTAAATAATTCACAGGAGATGAATTATTTCTTCCTCACCTATTAGTTTTTAGCTTACTTGGAGTCTGATTTTGCCCCTTCCATGTTGTCTTATTCAACATTATTATTCAACTTATTCTTAATCATGGGTACTCTCCATAAACTTGTATGTAATGGAACTACTCAGCATGCAAAATACTCCTCAGGATGGTAGAATTGGATCCTTTGGTATTTTAAAAGAGGAATCCTACAGGTCACAGACTTCTGCCTGTAAATGCTAGCAATGGAGGAGCATGACTAGCCAGTAAATGGATTTGATGTCTTTGCTTGTCCTGTGCCAGCTGCTCTGTATGGAACTAGAGGGGGCGGATGGCACTTTGGCTTGTTCTTTTTTGTCTGTAATGTTCTTTCAGTTTGTTTAGTGAATGTATGTGCCAGAGCGAACGTAGGCAATAGATGAGTTAAATTTTAACTGATATGTATGGGTGCAACATGAATAGGAACTGTGTTAGAAATGTTTAATACTAGTCTTTCTCATTTAACAACAAAAATAACAGCATCAGTTCCTTCTCTCCCCCCCCCCCCCCCCCCCCAGTTTTTCTGGACAGGAATTAAACAAGTGTTGGTTTGGTCAGAAAACTAAAATTGATAATTGATAAACTTTCCAGCATTAACCAGGTTGGAAATCAGATATGCATGAGCATATCTTATATTACTTAAAACTAACTTTTCTTGTAGATGGGTTCAGGAGGACATGCACAACTTTAAGAAAACAATAAAGCCTGATTGTGTTCTCTTGCATGAACAAAATTATTTTTGAGTTGTAAAATCGTTTTGTGACTGGTCTGATGTTGGATATGTGACTCTGTGTAGGATTTACAGCCTGGTAGTATTTAGAAAGGACACCTGACCACATGGGTTTGGAAACTGAGTGTGTTAGACAAGAATCACCAAATATAAAAGGCTATGGAGCCTCCTCATGTCACTTAGCCATTTGGTTTTCTGGTAGAAACAGTAATTTTAAGATACAGCTAGGTTCCAGAGGGGAAGAATTAGCCACTTTTCCCAAGAAGTAGTATTTGAATTCTGAGAAGCACACCTACTTTACTTAAAGATTTGAAGAGACGATTTATTATAATTCTATACATTTAATATAACTGCTCAATATAAAATTACCTTTATGGGGTTGTTTGGAAAGCTGGTTAGCAGTGCAGCGTGTAAGTTTTTAAAAATCCTGTTCCTATGTGCTCTGATTTCCATGACACCATTCTTTAGGGACAGCACATTTGTTATAGGAGGCTGAATTGTTTCCTTTTGCAAAGCTTTACAGGCTCTGAATCTCCCACTGGCTGCTATCCAGAAAGAAAGATTTGTGAGTTCTGCCCAGTGTCTGCAAATGTGTGATGATATTTATATCCATTGAGTTGTTTTCACTATTGCTAGATCTGGTAAAACACTTGTGGCTTTACCACAACTAAAAGACTTGTGGTAAAGACTGAAAACTTTGAAATCGAGTTCTGTGCTGGAAGACATGTTCTGACTTCCATCACATCCCTGGTTACTGGGTGGGAAGGAGGATCATCAACACTTTTAAAAAGGGGGAAGTAAGCAAATCTTTAAAGAAAGAAGTAAGACTTCAGTTTTTGAAAGCATAATACTGTTTAAGTATGCACAAAAAGCAGAATTTTGGCTCAATTGGCTTCAAAGGTGATTCACAGTATTTTTTATTGATAGAGTCCTTAAAACCCAGTTCATGCTGCACAGCTGTACAGTTGTGTTGACTCTAAAGCCTTATACAGATGGGACTTCTAAAAGAAAAAGCTGCCTTTTTCTTCTTATGTTTTCCTAAACTGCTGACAGCAAAGAGAAGGGCCAACATTTCAATTCCATATGTACTTTCGTGCTTTCTCTCTCTTTTCTGCAAGAAGCTTCCACTAAGGACAATTAAAAAATAAGTCACCAAGAAAGCCTCTTTGTTCTGGGAAGCATTTCCAAGCATGAAACCAATACCAGTGTAATGCCTTTATAGCATTACTTTTTTGCTTAAACGGACAGTGATTCATTTGATCTTCATCGGAAATGTCTTCAAGCTATTTACCACTTCCTCCAGATACGGTTTAATAGAATGGTGTTCTTGGATTTTTCCATATGGTGTTCCTTTCTTAAAGAAGGTAAAGTTCTGACTTCATGCTTGATATATCATGAAGAAAGGATGGTCATGGAGCTTTGAAACGTCCTTGTTACCTTTGAGCTTGAAAATCCACAGTGTAATCAGTTCATTAGGGTACAGTGTAGGTTTGGCTCTGTTCCTGGCTTTGCTCTATGTTTTCTCTATAGTCTTAAGCAATGACAATGGTCAGTCTCTCTGCAGATTTCATAATCTCTGAAAAAAGACATAGAGCTACCTTAATATCTCCTGATTTCAATTTTTATTTGAAGTCAATAAAGACTGACTTAGATATCCTTAGAAAGATGTTTGTATATGGAAATAATTTCCCTTGAATATTCTCTTCAAACTTGGAGTTTTTAAACGGCTTTATGGCATTAGGTCTAGAAATAATTTGTACTGGATGAAGCATAAGTAGCATAAAACTTTTTGGCTCAGTTCTGTACATGTGACTGTAACTGGCTGAAGATCCAAGTACCAGTGGAAGGATGTGGTAAATTTTCCTTGGAGCTGGCAAAAGTTCCCATACTTGGAACTTTTAAAACCAGATGAGGTTGATATGCTGGAAAATATACTACAGAGAAGACAGTGCTTTATTGGTAGGAAAACAGGCTGGGCATTCCTGTAGGCCTCTCTGTGTGCAGCTGATGAAGTTGTAAATGATAGTTATTTTAATTTGCCTTCGATTTCCTGATTTTGCTGGATGTGCCCTGCAGCACGCCTGAAGCCTTCAGTCTCATGCCAATGAAAATGGCAATCGACATTTCCTTGTTTAGTTTCTCTTGTTAAATGCAGAGGGAAACTTCAAGGGTGTAGCTAAGAAAATATTGATTTTTTTATTATTATTTTTTTCCAGTTCCAGATGAAAACTTGCAGGCATTTGCCCAGTAGGGCGGAGTAGAAAAGTTATCTTGATTGTGTAACTCCAGTCTTTGGCTCTGCAGCCATGAGAGCACTTGAGCAATAGATGACTGCCTTTTGCCGTTGGCTAGATAATGTTGTTGTTTCTCCGCTGTGGTCTGCAGACTGACTTTCACACAAGCCAATGGCATGGGGCTTTCCCACACTTGCAACATCACTGGTTTTCCAGCAGTGCGACGCGTCTTATGTACACAGGTTAAATTTCAACTGAAATGCGTTCTCGTCTGGTTAGCCATCAGCTGGGCACAGCTCTGTTCGTTACCCAGCTCAGCAGCGTCTATCAGAATGAGTGTGCAAGGTATAACAAAATTGTTTTAAAATACTACACCACAGGGTTATGGCTGTGACTTTTTTACCTGCACATTCATAACCTGCTCCTCTCCATTTTGAGTTTCTGGGTCATCCTCCTGCAGCAAGTGTGGCAGAGGTAGGATCTATGAGCTAGAGAAACTGGGAGCCTGACCTAGTCTGCAGAAAGGATTTCAGTAGGTTTGAGTCAGATGCATGAAAACGGTGAATGCAATTGTGGTTCACTCAGGGTGGTATTTGGAGCACGTGGATGTTGGTGCTTTAGGACCCTCAGTCTGTGAGTTTGCTGAGAGGCCAGACACAGAGGTCTGTGGTTACACACATGGTGTTTGCAGTGAGGTGTTGGGGAGCCTGTGGTTTTGTTTGTCTCTGAAGTTAGAGGGGTGTTTCTTCATTTGCAGTCCCTCACTGTTAAAAATGGCAGATACAAGTCTTGAGGCTTTGGTGATGCAGAAACTGATTTAATCCAATTAAATCTCCTAGGAAGTTTATTCTGTGGTTAAAGCTACTTTCTTTTGCTTGATAGCATTAAATTAAGTGTTTTAGAAGGAAAGGAATTCAAGGTCTGCTCTGTTGACCACTGAAATTTTCTGTTGTGCTAGCCTAGGAAAACATTTGCAAGACAATAGCTGAGATTTTAAGTCTCAGTCCAGTTTTGTATTTTTGAGGGTTTTATGTAAGAATAAGTGTTCAAATAAGTGTTTCTACTTTTGTCAAACAGAAATAATACCAGATCAGTTGATACTGCTAACATTTGCCTTGACCTGTAAGGGAGTGAGGCAAGTAACATGAATACTAGAATAGTTCACAACTATTTTTTATTTTTACATAACCTGGTGTTATTTGGAGTTGTTGAGAGAGCATATGTCTCACTGAAGTCTGTGCTGTACCAGAAATAAAGGTGGAAGGTGAAACTGATTGAACACCATTATTATTTGAAGTAGCATGAATTAACTTTAAGTAGAGTGGATTTATAGTATATGTGCCTGTGTAGGTATGGTTACAAAGGGCTAGGAGGTAGAGGAAAAAGTGTTCTGAGTTGATGTTTTCAGCACTGAGGTAGGGGCAGCCCTGTGCCCCCATGAAGGGTGGTCTGGATCTGTTGTACTTCTCTTGTGCTGTTGTTGTGAGACAGACTAAGTCCCAGCTCTCCAAACCTCACTTGCATATAAATAATGCCTTTTGGGTAGTGATTGCATTATGTCAAGTTTTGTGTGCCCATCCTACCAAGGGATCAGAAAGTTCACTGGTCATCTTTTACCTATAGCTTTGGAAAATATGCCTGTGCCACAGAAGGCAATAATGCCACTCTTTGATGTTTATACTTGTTGCTTTGCCTTTTTAGTAGTCAGACCAGGAGGAAATGTGTTGAATTAGCTGCATGAGAGAAGCAGAAAAATTCATTAAAGAACATGAAATGAATTCTGCTCAAGTTTCAAGCTTCTGGGCAGGAGTCACAAAGCAGTAATCATCTTCCAGTTGTTTTTAATTTCTTTCGTGGCACAACTCTTGTTCATGAAACCAATATGTACTGCTAGTGTGGGTGAGAAAATGAGCAATGTCATTGAGGCTTTGAGCAGTGTAAACATTAACAAGTACTTTTGTGTTATAGTCTCTGATGCCTTTTTCAAGACCAAAGGAGAGAGAGTGGATGAATCAGAAACTTACTTTGGGACTACGCAGTCTTCACCTGTAGTTTGGCATTTCAAATACAACCCACTTTTGTAGCCACTGGAATACTTTATCAAGCAACAGCAATTTTCTGTCATAGGTGAAATTAATAAATGTTTGACTTCATGTCATAGAGAAACTCCATGAGTCTTGGAGCAACAGTAAGCTGTGGGGCCCTTCTTTGATCTGATTAAAAATTAGAGCAAGACACTGAATCTGTGTCTACAGACCATGGTATCACACACAGTCTGTCTGATCTGTAGCTGATTTACCTGCCAGCTTGAGGTCTATGTGGCACATCCTTTTTATGTCAAACTTCACATGCATTGCATAGCACATACATATGCATTAGCCCCTGATGTCTCTCTTCCCCCCAAGAAATAATGCTCCCTTGTATCTGTTTTCCCATAACTCTAAAGGAATCCTGAGAAGTGAAAGATCCCAAACCTACACCATTCACTTAACTACTTAGATAAGGTGAATCTGAACTTTACCATTCCCATATTTTTGTCCCTGTCTATAAGGGGGTAGTAATGTTTTATAACTGTGTAGGAATAGACGGCTGATTACTTAAACTGGATGGCATTTATGTAGTTCTAAAGCTGATGAATAATGGGCCTGTCTTGAAAAGGTAGATGTGCGAAAATATGAACATGTATTAGCTGTGCATAGCAAACATGCGTTTGAACCATGGATTCACCAAGATGACTGATAGGACTACAGACCCCTTATTGCTGCTGCAGAAGGTGGTGTCCATAGTCTGGGTCACTGATGTGGAAAAAGGCCACTACGTATCAAAGTCTGCGTATCTACACAGTGCTTTGGATTTTGGTTTCTCCTCTGGAGATAATGACACTTTGTTATGTAGATCCACTTCTGATTTTGTTGAATTAAGCAAGTTCTAAAGCTACAGTGTAGTAAGATATAGCAGCTGAGCCTTAGGGCTGCCTTGTCCTGTATCAGCTTTTCTAACTTTGCTATATTCATCCTGGCATCCAACTCTGTAAAAACTTAAGTCATGCAAAGAATGCCTTCAATCTGGCGTTCAGTAGCACCTTTATTGTTTTAAAGATGAAGTTTCTACATGCAAGTCTGTGCTAAACACAAGAACTGGACAAATGCTGTCTTACCCAACAGCAGCTTGGAAATCTGCGAATAGAGGAGTCTGCAAGTAGAGGAAGCCTTGTATTACTGATGGTTGAAGTGTGTGTTTGTTACTTTCCGAAGCAACTGTCAGAAGAATTTTAAATCAGCTTTTTCTTTCCATTATTGTAAACGAAAAATGCCTTAGGAGAACCCATACAAAAATTGGGAGATGCAAGTGAGACCAGGCAAATTCATGAACACATGCCATAAACACATTCTAAAGAGAATAGCTAGAGGTATGCCCTCTAACATCCCTAGTTTAATGATTGTACTTGCTAAGGAAGTTCAAGAGGAGTAGCTCAGACACTTTCTAAAATACAATGTGCTCTCCTGTTGTCAGGATCAGAGACAGGGTACTGGAGTAGACAAACCATTGATGTGACCCAGCTGTGAAGAGAGACTATTTCCATGTCCACTGCATGCAGTAGACACAATTGCATTGGACCTATGTGTGTAATTGTTCACTGAAGGTCTTTTGGAGCAGGATAGGTGGGTTTAGTGTGATGTCAGTATATTAATCTGTGGTTGTACAGTGGGGGTCTTGATCTGTGAATAGAATTTATGGATGTTAATGTAATGCAAATGATAATGGTGATCTACAGTTCTAGATGCTGGACTCCTGTAAGGGCCAGTGTGGCAGGAGTAGGGTCTACTGCAGGCATAAGGCATAATTCCTGAGATCTGGGAGAGAACAGTAGAAAGGCTGATTCTAGTCTATTAGAGCACTGTTTTCATCCAAAGCAGTTTTGTTAACTACTATATGAGCAACTTTAGATATTAGAATTGTTTTGAAAGTGTGTTCTTTCCAGCTGGTGACAATGGTTAGCCTGGGCTTACATTGTTTGGAACAACCACTGCTAATATGGGTGGTTTGTTAAAGTTGAGAAATACCCATCCTTCATTTTTATGCACATGTGACATAAGGGAAGAACAAGCCCCATAAAACAGAGTAGACAGCAAAGAGTTCAGTGACCTTGCTTTACCCTTCTTTCACAGAAAAACTGTATGTGTTGTAATAAATTGAGTTTTCCATTGTAAATTTTGTTACTTACTTAAAAAAATATTTAGGGTCATGATTGACCAGTCAGTCGTGAAATCTTCTAATCTAATACAATGAGATTTGGAGAAACTGTTTTTGTAAGTAGGAAAAAATACCATGCAAATGTGAATGCTGTTTTTTCTTTATTGAATTCCGATAAATGCTATCTCTTGTCAATATATTACCAATATATGTTTCATCTCTCCTTTCGAATTAATAGCTTCAAAGTAAAAACTGCTGCTTTTGAAATATGTGAGCCTAACAGATGGATTTCCTGATCAGTATTTATGGTATGTCTACAATACTGGTGCAGGCATAGTTACAGTGTGTGTGGGCATAGGTGAACCAGCAGCTTGCCTAAGTACCCAGTGTTCCCAGTAAGCCTGAGCAGCATGCCCTCTGGCCTCTGCCACTCGCATTGTGCTGCAATCTGATTGCAGTGAAGATGCAGCTTTAGCATTTAATGATGTATACGTGTTGTATACATCATTATATATGTATACCTGTTTGTTATTCCTTGGTTTTCTTTAGGAAGTCCGTGTCTAAAAAAGACTTGAGGGGAAATGTAAGTAAGTTAGGGTCTTCTTGCTGCTGGTCAAGCCTAGACAGGCTTTGACCAGCTTTGCTAGCTGTCTGCTACTGCTACACTAACATAGGTAAAGAAAATGTATTGTTAAAATGTCAATATATTTTAAGCACCTAGAAATATAGTATGTCCTGTGAAGGCTTCATCGTTGTTATGTATCATCAAGTGGATGAAAGAGGTTTTCTGTTGATTCAAGGCTGTGTACTGCCACGCCAAAACAAAAGAAAGCATAGCAAACGAAACCACAGTCATTTTACCTTAATGCATCTTAGCTTTGCTAATTTTTCATCATAGGCAAGTGTGTATTTGTACATTACATTTCTGTGTAGATATAACTGTTCTGCTGTACCAGTAACTTCTTTACCACACCTAGAATTCTTCAGTACACATTTACAGTGATGACTTCAAATGTGTGGTTATATACTGAACAGTAATTACAAAAACTCATGCTCTCCAATACACATGACCTTCTGTGTCAAATAGGTGTAGAGGTGTAGTCAGCAAGTCTGAAAATGCCCTTTTTTTCTGCTGGCATTACAAGTTCCCCTTGGGATCCTGAGAAGCCCAGGTGTATCCCTGACACCTGGGGAAATGGAGGGGCACAATAAATAAAATCCTAGCTTTGGTGTGTAAATGTTTATTCCACAGTTACTGCAAATAATATCAGAGATTAAAATAATAAAGAGATTATAGAAAAAAGGCTTTTCTTTCTTTTATTAATCTTACAGATTCAGTCAGATTAGTAGTTTTGTCTGGGTATTTGAACAGTGTTCCTGTGTAAGTTTTGGTTTGTGAAAGGCAAGCATTGAGAACTCACAAGATTATTTGTTTAAATTCTTTATTTCAAAATTAGATGCTACTAAGCAAATCCTTAAAAATAAGTAAATAAATATTTCAATATTCAGTCCCTGATGCTGGAAGCAGAGTACAATCCAGCTTGCCTTTTTGTAGTTGCTCTTTGAGCAAACAGGAGTTAGGGTTTGCTTTGTTATTCATTCACAGCTGAAGTATGATATAAAGTTGTTCAGTGAATTGGTACAGCAAATTAAAAATATCTAATCCTGCTGTTTCACACTATGACCGTATGCTAAATGAGTGTTCGTCTTCGAAATAAAAGGAATGTTGTACATATCCAGTCCTGAACCCTTTTTAACTTGAAGTTCAGAATGAAAGCATTCCAGGTTTTTAGGGAAAAGCGAGTCTGCCTTTACCATATGGTTTCCTTTAAAGGTATTTGTGCTTAAAAAGTCTGCAATGTATTAAATTTGAAACAACATAAATGCTGTAGTACTTGGCTCCTTTTCAGCAGGATAACCTTTGAAACATAATTCCATAATGTAGAAAACCCGCTGTTAAAGCATTGTTGCTCAGCTATAAATGGAGTTTTATAAAAGAGCTTTCACTTTCCACAGCTGTTATTAAAACCAATTTAAGTCTGGCAACAATGCCCAGGCTTGTGTCCTGTGTGTAGCTGTTTACCCATCACTCCGTTCAGCCTATTGTGCTAGGACAAAAATCTTTACTTTTTATTTCCCCCAAGATAATAACCTTATATAATGACAGATTAAGATTTTAGGATCAGATCTACCCAGAAAAAGAGATCAGAGTTGTAAATTTCGTGTCCCTTTCCTAGCTCGAAGTTGATATTCATGTCAGGATGAATTATCAGAGAGGGGAAGGTAAGTCACTGGTTGTACTTAGGGGTGAAATCTCTGCTTTCTGTATCCCAAACAGAAGGACAGAGCCAAAGGTATTGTAAACTTTCGCTCTATTATACAAGCTTGCTTTTATCTCCTCAAACTGTGACCAGTTCTATAGGAGGGAGAGGTTTAGTCTTCAGTTTTGTTTGGTCCTTTGCCTGTTGAAAGCCACTAACAAGAGCAGCGGCTTGTGCCAATGCCAATGTTTTGTTTTGTTTTTCTGTGATCCTGAAAAATGTGTCGTACAAACCGGACCATGGCCACCCACTTCTTTCACATGAGACACGAATCACTTGCCAGATGGCAAAGACTAAGGAACATTACTACAGCAGATCCGTCTGTCTTCTCCATTCTGTTTAGCCCAGAATAAGGCACCACCTCCTCCCCTGCCATACCCTGTCCTTGCAGTGGTGAGATGAGTGGGAAAATACTCCCTTGATGACTTTGGCAACTGTTTATATTCTGAGGTATGATATTTTGTTGTCCTTATCTGAGTTTTCATAAATACGGTGTTGGTTTTGGTTACAGTTAATCAGCTCTTTTCCTAAAGGAACACTGCATTATAATTTTGTCCCAAGCTGAGTTCTAGCAAATAAAATTCCTCAAGACCACCCCTCCAAAAATAAAAAAACCAACTTTGCTGGCCTCAAGTGAAAAGAAATATTTCATTGCTGTAAGGCTGAAATCTAAGTTAAACTGGAAACTTCAATATGCTGGGTAAGATCTTTTCAGTTGTCTAGGATCCTGATCCAGGAAGACTCACACTTTGAATTCAGTCAGCCTTAACATATGGTCCAAGTCTGTGCTTCAGGTCTTTTTCGATCATACTTTCTGGCAAGATGTTAGTATTTTTGCTTCACATCTAAAAAATGTAGAGAAGCAGAAGTATCACAAAATTGCTGCATTATAAACTTAATACATTAAGTTTTGCAGTTCATATTTGTTAGGGAAGAGTTGAGTATGTTTTTATGATCTCCTTATATTTGCCAAAAATAACTAAAAAAGAAAAGAAGGGAAATTCTGAACTTTTTCTGAAGAATCATATTTTCTACTATTTTGTCTTAACTATTTTAACTGAGGGATTTCAGTTTGCTGGAAGAATGAGAGCAGTGTGTGTGATAAGCTCACAATGAGCCGAGATACGTGTCCAGAGGCCCTCTGCAAAGAATAGTGTGTCGTTTTTCCTTACCTATATTGCTGCTTCATAATTTGTAACATTCTGTGGATGCCTGTGTCTCGGTGATCTTGTAGAGTATTATGGACTTCAAAGCAAAGCTTTGAAACCCTCCACAGAGGAGGAAGTGGGGTGCATGGCACATTCACATGGTGAGTTTTTGCTGGTCTTGCTTACCTTACCAACAGGCCATTTGGTAATTATAGTTGCCATGTAAGTCTCACCTTTGCTTCTAAAATAGAAGGAACTTGAGTGACGTCCCCTGGAGCTGTTTAAAATGCAGATAAATATTGGAACATCTTTTCCTGGTAGGAATAGTTACAGTAAAAATTGCCTTTAATCAGTTGAGAGTACTGTTGCAGTCGATAAACCTGGAATTGATGTTGAATCCAGCCAAGCTGGGAAGCAATTCTCTACATTAATTTGAGGGGAGAAACCCCCAGTAAAAGGTGAAATCAGCCTTTTGGCTAGCTGTTTCTTCTTGTATGTGTTGCCTTTGTTAAGATCATGATCTAAAGCTGGCTTTCTTTGTGTCTGGAAGGATTGCATGCTACTCAACAGAAGGTGCAAGGCATTGCAGGACACCTAGCAGCTTCTGCTATGGGTTTTGTGTGTCTTCACAGAGGTTTAGTCTGAAAAGGACCACAGGGAGTCATATCACCAGGCTTTCCCAAATACAGCCATGTATGCGTGTGTACTTGTATCCAAGCACTAATGGGAAGAGGACATGGGGTAGCGTTTTGCTGAATTTAAGCTCATCTTGGAAGAGAGATTTCCCACTGTGATTCTGTATAAGCAGCTTGTGAGGGAAATGGGAGACAATAAAACAGTGCAGAATTCATCCTTCCTGGTCCTCTGCACTGATCGAAATCACTTCACAATTTGAGGTGATGAAAACTGCCTGGAGCTCTTGCATTATAAATTCAGCCTTCCTTAAAGTCTCTAAGGAGACTGTTTCATCAGGGGCAGCTGTTAAAGAGAAGGATATAGGCCCATTTTTAAGTAAAACCATCACTACTGGTTTCTTACTGATTTTCATCCCCCACTGGTCGTGAGTCCTGAGTATCCCTTTCTTTAAGAGTGACCACATTGACCAGTGTTACGGATGGTAGGTCCCACACTCCAAAACACTATATAGATTTTCCCAATCTGCTTTTGAGCCTGAGTTTCTCCAACTTTTGTGAGCTATAAAAAGGGAGACTGCCAAGTTTGTAGGAGGTACGATTTTGAATCTGTTTAAGATTATGACCCCTTGCCATTTCAAACATAATTGTAAAGAGATTTGTTGAGTAAACAGGGCTACTGTTAGCTCCATTTAGCTAATATGAAGGATGCAAGGAGGAAGCAAAGAGAGGGCAAGAAAAACAATTTTCCTAAGTTTAAATTAAGAATCTAATCTTATCAGTGACTGTTCGCTCAGCCAAACCATAGTAAACTATACTGGATCACTGGTTATTGCCAGGTGATGGGTGCCCAGAAATTACTGTCATCTACTTCTTCTTTCATATTAGTGTGAAATGTGTTGGAGATCTTGGACCTTACTAGCTTTGCAAAAGTTATAAATGCCATCATTTATTCAGCACTTAAAGATTTAACGTTCACAGACAAGGAACTCTGCCAGAGGTAGTGTAGCAGCTCTGTGATAAGGTAGCATGGAAGGGATTATTGTGCCCTGTCCCTGCTGTAATTAATCTTTGTGGTGAAGCTCTCGTTGACTAAGGCTATATATAACAATGGCAGCATTTGGAAACAATACCTCTGCTTAAAAAGATATATGAAAGGAATTCCATATATAAAGTATAAATGCATATATATATATAAATATTTTTTAAGATTAACATGCATGTTACAAAATAGATAAATATGCAGCACATAGTGAGGGAAATTTTAGATAAGAGCTCTCACCACTGCAAGCTTATTGCAGCAAAGGAAAAGTTTTTCAGTTGAGGGACAAATAACTCTCGAGTTGTATTTACTTGTACCTAAGTGTGTTGCTTTGTTTCATCCGTGTTTCATTGTAGAGGAGCTGAATGCCAGCTCTCAAAACTCTTTTCTCTTCCCCTTAAATAATGTGGTGCTCCCTAGCACCTCTGTATTTTAAGAGACAGAAACTAACTAAAATCTACTGTCACTTCATTGCCAGGCCTCTCTTACTTCATTACTGCTTATAATACTGCTATGTGATTTGCAAGGATGCACACTACAATGATGACCTGCATCCTTTTTTTCTGATACTGGCTAACTCTCTGCTTTCGTTACCTGGAGGCTTCAGAGAGCATGGGAGTCAGCTTCCCTATCTGCTTTATTTCTTTTCAGCTGGGCAGTGGAGGCTGGTGCAAGGTACCCCTCTATTGTAACAAAAGTAAATCTCTCTCATTTACATGGGGTTTTTTTTGATACCATGTTGGTATCAACAGTGGCTCGCAGGTAGATATAGATTTGCTTTGCTTCTACTTTGAACTCTGACAAGATGCACTGTGTGTTAGCTTGGTCTTGGCATTACACTAACATGTCCTTTCTGCTTGGACCACAGGCACAGCAAGATTGTATTTGCCTTCAGAAAGTTGTATAGCTGTACCCCTTAGATCTCTCAGACTGAGTGTAGCATCAGAGACAAATACCCATTGTCTATCTGTCTACCACTCTCATCACAATGTTGAGAGAGACATAGCAAAGCGTCCCAGTACTATCAGACCATGGAAAGCCCCCACTTTCCTAATGCTGCAATCCTTGCTTTACAGAGGCTTTACTTGAGCAGTTTTCTTGCAGCTCTTAAACCTCTTCATGTTGGTTAATCATTTTCATGTCCTGACTCATTCCATCTTAAGGAAATAGCTTCAGGTTCTGGCTGTATTGCACTACAGATCAGGCAAGCTGGATAATAAATAGGCTTGTTGTTGATGTGTAGAGGAATGGAAGCACTGCCAGAAGTGTCTGAGCATGCTGGGCTGAGATGTTGGCAGACTGTTGCCAGGGGCTGCTGTGGATCAGCCGTGTATTCAAAACAGGATGTTAATTGAAAAGCCTTTTTATATATATTATGAAATGTTTGTTTGTTTCCACCTTTTTCAGCCCCTGCAAGATGTATTCATTAATAGGTTACTCCGTTTACTCTTTCATTAATGAAAGATGCATAACGTACAAGTTACATAGCTCCACCACCTCAGGCTGTGATTTTTGTCACAATTTACAAATTAAGTAAGGTTGAATCTGGCCAGTGAATGGATAGGCAACTGCTCCCTTGGGAAGGGTGCCTGTGTGCGTAGCAGATCTGTGCTCCACGAGCTGTTGCTGGCAGTTTGGTGAGAGGCATTCTTCTGTCTGAGTCAGGTCTGAGCCCATATCCTGGAGTAAGAGATTACTGCTGGAAAGGGTATCTGATCAATGAGATGCAAACCCATGGTTTCAACATCTTGCACTCTTCAAAGCACTCAGTGTTTTTTGCATGGAGAACGAGGTGTTCCAGGTGAATTCTGAAAGAACACCTCTCTTCTGTAAAACAGTCTTCAGATTTGGCTTGTCAGAAGGATTTTTGCTTTCCCCTTCTTACCTATTGCACTGCATTGTAGTTTAACAACTCAGTCACAGTGATGCATGGAGTTCAGCAGTGGTATAAATAATTTCTTGACAGTGTGCAGGAGTTGATATGACATAATGCAATTTGTCAGTGTACAAGAAATTATAGATTTTATATGTTTTTTGTTGCATTTGAATGCACTGGACATTAGCGTAGATCCATCTTTGTTAAGATCTCTAAAAAATTAATAAACTAATGGATAAGAGTTATTAAGTGTTTCTTGTGGACTTAGAAGCTGGTAGCTCCAGCATGGCCAAATCAAAGGGGAGATGGGGAAGAACTGTGATTTTCTTCCCAATGTGGTTGTGTTATGAATTACTTTACTGGACTCAGAAAGGGACAGTTAGCTTGGATTTCCTTTTGGTTTGCTTCTGTCAGTCTTTTGTTAACGCTCAGTTGAATGAGAACTGTCAAAAATGCCTTTGCTCTTTTATAAAAGTCTGTCATGGATAACTTCTGTCACTATCAAATGCAAGATAATGAACATTTTAAATCACAGGAGGGAGGAGGAGGAGACGGTGCGAGCAGTCCAGCCACGATACAGATCTTAGATGTCATCTGCTTGGCCTCTTTTTTTACACGCTGTCCAGGTGTGTTTCCTTTTAAAACTGAAATCCCAAGCGTGAGTAAAAACAGGTCAGAGAACAAATTAATCAAATCATAGGGTGTGGCTTTGGTAGCACATCTTGTTTTATCAATAGATGATCTGGCTTTAGGGGGAAAGTGTCTAATTATATGCCTTGTTGAAAAGGGCCAAGAATTATAAGAACAGGGTACTGCAAGGAATAACATTCCTTATGGGAATTCCTGTGGGAAAATACCTTATGGGGGGGGAAAAATCCCAAATTCATCATGTTAGAATGCAGCAAGACAGGCTGAAAGAAATGTTAGTTGGCTTCCATCTATTGCACAGACAAGAAAATGAGCTTACTGTAAAAACTGAAACATCTGCATAAATTCTTAAGGTAGCAACTGCATATACACATGCAGCAAAGGATAACAAAATCCAGGAGCAGAAAAAATATTGAGTTTGTACAGGATGACCTTCCATTTTAGTACAGAAAACATAACTCTGAAACCAGATCTAGTAAAAACACCTATTTAAAAATTGATTTTTATGCATGCATGTGTGGGTTTTTTTTGCAGGTTTATTTAGTGTTGATTACAAAGGAAAGACAGGCCAAGATCTGTATTAGGCTCTAGCTCTGCTAGAGATTTTGCCTGTCTTTTAATCACTTTTGCTATTTTGCTTCAAAATACAGGGCTAATAATACTTAGCACATATAAATTATTTGATACAGATGGAGGCCAGAGTTGATGAGTATATATAAATGCCTTAAGATCTAGTCTGAATCTCCTTGCCATGGTATGCAAATTAGAAATAGAATTTGATTTTGAAATTAAAAACAGTAATTAACGTTTCAGGTCTGCTCAGTGGGCTCGGTACTAATACAGATCTACTAGAAATCAAGGAAGCAAGAGGCTAAAATACTGCTGAGCTCATCTAACCCAGCCAACAAGTCCTTCTTCCATTTCCCACCTTGGCAGAGGGACACAGCTAATGTAGGGCTCCCTGCAGTGGGTGAGATGCTGTTTCACAGGGTAGCTGCTGGAGCACTGCCCTGAGAAGCATCAATAGTGGGGTGCAGAGCTGTTGTCTTGAAAACTAACCTCTGTACTTGTCAAAGGGGGAAAACAAAAATCGCTAGGAGGCTTCATTTGAAAGAGTGTGATGCTCCATGCATGTGCCGCGTGGAAAAGGGGTGTAAGCCTGTCTCATATGTAACAGGCAATAGGATATTAAAGGGCTGAACAGCCTGAGGAAACAACTGAATATTCATGCTAAATGGCAGTGAACAGCTGCCAAACTTTGCAAGGTGGAACAAGCTTTTAGTAGTGCTCTAAATAGTAGACAGAGTATGTCTTATGTTAAATGCAAGGAGTGGTTAACTGTGCTGTCTTGTCTTGTGATCCCCCTCCGGTCTCGTGAGCAAAGCAAGTTTAGTCCAATACTGCTTGGATGAGAGGCCACACATGGCTCTCCTGGACTGTTAATATGAGGAAACCTTTGTAGAACAGGGTAGGTGGTGGAGCAGACTGTTGCATGGATGTTCATTTTGCAAAGTCAGGGAGGGATTCCTTCTGGAAGAGCTATTTCTGTACTGTAGTTTGAGTAACATTTAGAGTGATATTTCTCGTGAATTACAGTAATTACAAATCTGAAGGCATTTTTCAAGTGAGTGGATCAGCTTTCAGCATCACTGTCCTGCCCCTAACTTCCCTGTGGAGTTTTACTGGGTGCCCCATTCTTTTTCAGTCTTTTCTCTAAGCAGTTCTGATACTACTTCCACATGCCCATGCTGGAGACAAGCATTTAAGAGTGTGCAAAGTGATTAGCAACAAAGGGACAATGTATGATGTAGCCACTCGAGCTCCATGAGAAGGTTGTTGTGTGTGGCTTGAGGTGGGGGGGGTGGAATTTGTCATTGCTATCCTGAAACTAAGCGGTGGGTGCTGCCCGCTGGCATGGAAGGCAGCAGCGGGGCTGGGTTGGCCACCTTACTGTCCTCATCTTGTTGGAAAAGGACTTTGTCAAATTTGCAAAATCCTAAGTTGTATTCCTGCTAGAACTGAAAGTGTGGAAGGAGTCACCTTTTCAATGCCTCTTGTATTTTCTCTTTCCTCCACTCAGTGAATGCAAGCTGATTCAGTATTTCTTTTAACCTGTTGAATTGTTTTGATACTGTAATCCAGCTGTGTTTGGGATCACAATTTTTTGGACTGAAAGGCTTTTAGACAGTTTTACCTGGGTGAATTTTAGAAGTTTCATGGAAGTACTTTGTTTTATGAGGTTTTGTAATTTTTTCATTTCATTTTTTTAAAACTACCGGGCTTTTCCTTTGCACCAGGCTTTCCTCCTCACCCCTGGCCCCCTCCAACTTGGTAATAAGCATCTTTTGGGTCACACACTTGAGAAGTCAACAGGAGAAAAAGTTTGTAATATATTAGTGATTTATAGTTAATAATAAGATTTTTTTCTCCCATAAGGATCCTCTTTTATTATTAGGATTTTTTTAAATTGAAAAGATTTGCATTGAAATATCTAGTATATCCATAAAAGCAACAGCAGGTGGCAGAATAACTTCACTGGAAGTTGATCTCTTGGCATGCGTAACTTTTTTCAATGAACTTAGTAAAACAGATGTATCTATGTGAGGTGTAACCAATTGTTACTCTGGATAGTTGTCTTAACAGGCAATGTTAATGTAACAGGCAATTCCCAAACATGCTGCAAGGTTTTCTTCAGTTTTTAATATGATTTTTTAACTTCTGTAGAACAGTTAAATGCTCATTAAGAAGGGTTCTGAAGAGTTTGCACGTGGTGCCTTGCTGTTGCAGAACAGGCACGTGTGTTAGTCATCAGCTGAAGTGTAGCAAATGGTATTTTTGAGGAATTATATCTCTATAAATACTATGTACATATAATCCTTTCCTTTCAGGGAAGAGCATTTGTGTAAACATACTGCCATGAAATCTATTGTTCTGAAGAGCAGTTTTGCTGCCATCTTTGAAAAAATAAGCTCCCTGGGAAATTACTAGTAAATCTTGACCAGGATTCTTCAACAATCAAAGACTAATGACTGTATCTTGTGGGTTGGGGAATGGTGAGAGTGCAGCTGTGAACTGCATCTGATGTCTCATGGTCTGTTTAGGAACTCCTTGGCTGTCTCCTCTGCATCTCCCTGGGAAAAGTTACAGTGTTCAAAATCATGAGCAGCTCCAAACAATACCACTTAAAATAAATAGAACAAATAGACAACCTATTAGGTCATGGCTTCCTTCACCTTTCTCAGACAGTATGATAATTTGAGGTATACATTGGGCTGTAGCCAATTCTTCAGTCATGGCTGGCTGATGTAAAATTTTGAGAACTACCAGGGCCAGAAACAAGGATGTAATGTAATGGTATTTTCCCTCATTGTAGCAATGGAAAAAAGCCTCATATAAGGGCAATTACTTTTTTTTTTTTTTTCCTTCTTCTGTAAAGAAGATCTGAGATCATAGTAGTGGTGGGACATTATCCTCTTAGTTTTGGTCCTGACATGACCTCTGTATTACGGTAGACTCTTTTATCCTGTAGTTCTGCAAAGATTGCACATACACATAACACAGCGTGGCTGCAGGAAGGAGTTATCTGTCCATCCAGACCAGGGAACTGCATCAGTTCTTCAGTCCAGTTTGGTTTATGAGACACACACACTTTTCTGCGTGGAACAGGCAGCAGTTCAGAGATGAAAATGAGAGACAGGAGAGGGCAGGGTAGCCGCTTTTTGTTTCAGTGTTGTCTTACACCACTTAAAACTTATGTGAAACTACAGTCTCATACAGTGGTTGTTCTGTGTAGAGGAGAAACCAGAAATGATAAAGATTAGAGTTGTGGGGTTCTTTTTCCATAATGAATGCCTATAAAGATGTCCCCAAGGAGCACAGGAACAGCAGCTGTGCCAGTAGTGTGTTTTCTTATTTTTTAAATGTGTCTAAAATGGTTTTATGGAAAAAATGACTTCCTATTCTGATTGCATTTGATGTTATCTGCAGTGGCCAAAAATGGCCTACACACACAAATGGCAAAACCTCAAAGATTAATACAGCCATCTCAAACTTACATGAAATCTTTAGAGTACAGCACATGTATTTAAATGTAAGATGTTTGCATGTAATAATATGCTGTACAAATTATGAAGTAGAACAGTTCCCTCCCAGATGCCTGGCTTCTGATATGTAGGCCTGAATAACATCACACTGTACATTTGGTGGATCAGATAGTGAGTTTGTGGAGTCCTAGCAAGGCCTGAGAACAGGGGAG
Source organism: Psittacula echo (assembly GCF_963264785.1). Classification (NCBI taxonomy): domain Eukaryota; kingdom Metazoa; phylum Chordata; class Aves; order Psittaciformes; family Psittacidae; genus Psittacula; species Psittacula echo. The sequence continues at coordinate 41,021,961 of NC_137739.1, read as the reverse complement.
TTGCAGATGGGTGTTTTATACCAATACATATTAGGGATTGGGTTTTTTGCACTCTGAAAAACAATAATGGTACAGACAGTAAGTGTACAGATGGGCAAAAATATGGTGCCTGTTTAGAGTGAGAAGAGGAACTTGGGTGTGTTTGTGTGTGGTGATGCAGCTGTTTTACAGGGCTTTTTTAATGAGTTCTTCCACTTGAATGTGAGCTTTGCCAGAAATCTTAGGTGTATTCCAGGCAATCCTGTTGACGCATTTCTATTTAACTTGCCACTTCAGTATCTTTTTGACCCCCTGGTTCCTGGCAATGCTTCATCTCTGTTACTTGAAAATAGCTATAGGATCAGCTGTTTGTGTAAGTTCTTTTTTTTTTTTTTCATTGAGAACTTCTTTAACACAATCATTGTTTCTCCAAGTGGTCCTTATCCACTTTCTCTTTTTCCTTCCCAGCAGATTCTTTGTTTACTTGCTTTAGACATGCTTCAGGAATTTGCTTGGGTTTGTCTTTCTTTATTTCCTTTTCCAATCCCATCCTAGCTCTCTAGATTTGATTCTTATATATTGACTGCTGTGATTTATTTTCCTTTCCATCAGCTGTATTAGTCTGTTCATTTTCTAAGATCTAGTTGTATATTGAAAATCACGTTTGAATCTTTCGCTCTGTTATTAAGGCTGCCTGTGATTTCTGAGATGTTGGCCTTTTGTAAAAGCTTCAGGCTTTTAAATTTACTTTTGAGCTGAAATGCTTTTAGCTTCACCTCTCTTTCCTGAACTTAGGAGCACTAGGCTAGCTTCTGAAGTTTTCAAATCATGGGCACTAGTGCCAGGTAGCTATGCACTTGTGATATTTCCTAGATATGCTAGGTATCTAAGAAATGCTCAGTTCTGCCCCTTGAGTACAGTTTGTAAACGAAGCAAGTAAAAAAACATATTAATACTTTTACTATTAGTAGTAGTATTGGTATTATTAGTCTCAAATTTGTATGCTGATTGTCTTTCTCCTGAAGTGTGAAACAGAAATATAGCTTTACATGTAATAACCTCATTACATTCTAGTGGCTTGGGTTTGTGTTCATGAAGATTCAACAATATGTAGTACTTTCTCTGCTATGCTGTCACTGTAACGTTACTTTGATCTACCCAAAACCTAGTTCCTTCTGTCACCAGATACTGATTTTTGTTCAATAACCTTTCTTCAGCATATCTAGTTTGACTAAATCCTGTTCTGTTACTACATCCAGTAGTTTGACACCATTTTCTTTAAGCTCTTAATATTGGTATGGTACATTTATACTTATTTTTTAAAATGTGCATATTTAAAATACTTGCTAGTTTGAAACTTGCTTGAAAACACCTTGTTTCTCTTATCTCAACCTGTCCAGTTCAGCCACAATTCCCTTTTCCTCTTGAAGTATTAATTTTTCTAACTAAATCTGGTAGTGCATTAGCCAAGCTAGTTGCAATTTACACTTAGAAGAACATGCAGCCTCTGCTTCATACAGCATTTTATCTTTTAATAACGTTTTGCATTGCAATATTAAGTGGAATGAATATGAATACTGCCAATTTTTTTCCATTAGCATCTGACTGAATTCTTTGGCCTCAACTCAAGAAAGCACTTAATATATTTTAATTGGTGTTTTAGGTGTATACTTAAAATTGAGTATATGCTTAAGTGCTGCCTTGAGTAGGAATACTTTTTCAGATTGATCTTTGGTTTTCTCTCTTCCTTCTGATGTTTTTGAAAAGAAACAAATACATGTGAATAAGGTACCATTAACTGTTTCTGAGCCTGACACTTTTTACCATCTCAAATGAACTGGGAAGAAATTTTATAAAAGTTTGTTGTTAGACACTTTCTTTATAGCTGTCTGCTGAATCTAGCAAGTGTTGTAACCTGTCCTGATGTTTCTGAAGGGAGGTACTCTGTCTGGTTATTGTTTACTGTAATGTGCAAATAATTTACTGACCAGTTGTAACCTATGTTAAAAGAATGCTTCCATTCCTGGTTGTGTGTTGTGAAATGTTTGTCTTTGTTCCAATAATGTTTCTGAAAGTAGGTGTAGTCAAAAGAATGATCGATGAGAAACAAAAGTCCATAAGGGCAATGACGGTGGCAGCACTTAATGCATGCCAAAACTGTGATGTTAACTGGGAGGAAGAGAAGGGAAGGAAGACAAATACATCCTTTTTGGAATATAGCTCTTGGAGTATTCATTATTATGCCCTTATCAATGGTTATCCTGACAGTGTTTAACTTAAACTTGTTTGATTTGAAGATACATGAATACATGTGAAAAAGAGCAACTTTCTAGTTTTTCCTGTCACAGTATCACACAGTATGCTAGAGATTGGAAGGGACCTCAAAAGATCATCTAGTCCAATCCCCCTGCTGGAGCAGGAACACCTAGATGAGGTTACACAGGAATGTGCCCAGGCGGGTTTTGAATGTCTCCAGAGAAGGAGACTCCACAACCCCCTGGGCAGCCTGTTCCAGTGTTCCGTCACCCTCACTGAGAAGAAGTTTCTTCTCAAGTTTAAGTGGAACCTCTTGTGTTCCAGTTTGTACCCATTACCCCTTGTCCTATCATTGTTTGCCACTGAGAAGAGCCTGGCTCCATCCTCGTGACACTCCCCCTTTATATATTTATATACACTAATAAGGTCACCCCTCAGTCTCCTCTTCTCCAAACTATAGAGACCCAGCTCCCTCAGCCTTTCCTCATAAGGGAGATGCTCCACTCCCTTAATCATCTTAGTTGCCCTGTGCTGGACTCTCTCCAGCAGGTCCCTGTCCTTCTTGAACTGAGGGGCCCAGAACTGGACACAATATTCCAGATGCGGTCTCACCAGGGCAGAGTAGAGGGGAAGGGAGGACCTCTCTCGACCTACTGACCACCCCCCTTCTAATACACCCCAGGATGCCATTGGCTTTCTTGGCCACAAGGGCACAGTGTTGGCTCATGGTCATCCTGCCGTCCACTAGGACCCCCAGGTCCCTCTCCCCTACACTGCTCTCTAACAGGTTGTTCCCCAACCTATACTGGAACCTGGGGTTGTTCCTGCCCAGATGCAGGACTCTACACTTTCCCTTGTTATATTTCATCAAGTTATTCCCTGCCCAACTCTCCAGCCTGTCCAGGTCTCGCTGGATGGCAGCACAGCCTTCTGTCATGTCAGCCACTCCTCCCAGCTTAGTGTCATCAGCAAACTTGCTGACAGTACACTCAATTCCCTCATCTAAATCATTGATGAATATATTAAATAATACTGGTCCCAGTACTGACCCTTGAGGCACTCCACTAGATACAGGCCTCCAACTGGACTCCGCCCCATAGACTACAACTCTCTGGCTTCTGTCCTTCAACCAGTTCGCAGTCCACCTCACTACCTGATCATCCAGACCACACTTCCTCAGTTTAGCTATGAGGATGCTGTGGGAGACTGTGTCAAATGCTTTGCTGAAGTCAAGGTAGACCACATCCACCGCTCTGCCATCATCCATCCACAATGTTATTTCCTCATAAAAGGCTATGAGGTTGGTCAAGCATGACTTCCCCTTGGTGAAGCCATGTTGACTGCCCCTCATAACCCTCTTATCCTTGATATGCCTTGAGATGGCACCAAGGATAAGGTGTTCCATGACTTTCCCAGGGATGGAGGTGAGGCTGACCGGTCTATAGTTACCCAGGTCCTCCTTCTTGCCCTTTTTGAAGACTGGAGAGACATTTGCTTTCCTCCAGTCCTCAGGCACCTCTCCCATTTCCCAAGACTTGGTAAAGATGATGGAGAGTGGTCTAGCAATGACTTCCGCCAGTTCCCTCAGCACCCGCGGGTGCATCCCATCTGGACCCATGGATTTATGGATGTCCAGATTGATCAACTGGTCTCTAACCCATTCCTCATCGACTAAGGCAAACTGCTCCAGTGACCTGACTTCATCTAAGGTCACAGGGGTACAGGGCTCTTCAGGACTGCCTCCGGCAGAGTAGACAGAGACAAAGAAGGCATTCAATAACTCTGCCATCTCTGTATCTTCTGTCACCAGGGCACCCATCCCATTCATCAGTGGGCCTACCTTGCCTCTGGTGTTAGTTTTATCAGCTATGTATTTGAAAAACCTCTTTCTGCTGTCCTTGACCCCTCTGGCCAGATTTAATTCTAAGGAGGCCTTAGCCATCCTAGCTGCCTTCCTACATCCTCTAGCAGCAGCCTTATATTCCTCTCAAGTGGCCAGCCCCTCCTTCCATGACCTGTAAACTCTGCTCTTCCACTTGAGCATACCCAGCAGTTCCTTATTTAGCCACACAGGTCTTCTGGTCCTCTTCCTACGTGTCGGGATGCTCTGCTCTTGAGCTCGGAATAAGCAATCCTTGGATGCCAACCAACTATCTTGGGCCCCTTTACCTTCAAGCAGCCTTGCCCATGGGATTTCCCCTAGCAATTGCTTGGAAAGGCCAAAGTTTGCCCTGCTAAAGTCCAGGGTTGCGATTCTACTTGCTATTGTACTGGTCCTACCACACAAGATCCTGAATTCCACCATCTCGTGGTCACTGCAACCAAGGCAGCCCTCAACCTTTACTGCTTCGACCAGACCCTCCTTGTTAGTGAAGATGAGATCCAGCAGCACTCCTCTCCTGGTTGGCTCATCCACCATTTGCATGAGGAAGTTATCATCCATACACTGGAGGTACCTCCTGGACTGTGGCTGGGTTGCTGAGTAGTCCTTCCAGCAAACATCAGGGAAGTTAAAATCCCCCACTATGACCACGGCCTGTGACTGTGAGGCCGCTCTCAGCTGCCTGTAGAAGGCCTCATCAACTTCCTCACCCTGATCTGGTGGCCTGTAACAGACACCCACAACAGTATCGCCCCTGCCAGCCTGCCCCTTAATTCTCACCCACAGACTCTCAACTCGCTCGTCCTCTGCCCCTGGACAGAGCTCAGTACCTTGCAGCTGCTCTCGAACATAAAGAGCAACCCCACCACCCCGCCTGGCTGGCCTGTCTTTCCTGAAAAGGACATAGCCCTCCATGACTATATTCCAGTCATGTGAGCTGTCCCACCACGTCTCTGTAATTGCCACCAGATCATAATCTCCTGACTTAACACAGGTCTCCAACTCCTCCTGCTTATTTCCCATGCTGCACGCATTGGTGTACAGGCATTTCAAGGAGGGAGCTGAGCTCACCGATTTCACCCTAGGATTATAGGAGGCCTCCCAGTCTTCATCAATCCTAGAGTGCTGCCCCACTGGGGCAAGCCCAGCTACAACCCCATCCCCCTTCGAATCTAGTTTAAAGCTCTCCAAATGAGCCCTGCTAATTCATGCCCCAGCATCCTTTTGCCTCTGTGAGTTAAACCTTTCCCACGTGCCATCATCCGGACTGGAGCCTTATAAAACCAGCCGTTATCAAAGAACCCAAAGCCCTGCCTAAAGCACCAGTCTCGAAGCCAATCGTTTACGGACTGAATTTTCCCATTCAGTCCCACATCATCATTGGAAGATGGAAGGAGTGAGGAGAAGATCACTTGAGCCCCAGACTCTTTCACCATCCGCCCCAAGGCCCTGTAGTCTTTCTTCATCCCCCTCAGACTGCGGGAAGCAGCTTCCCCCCACCTGTCTGGAAGACCAGCAGCGGGTAGTAGTCTGTCGGGTGCACCAGGCTGGGGAGCGCCCTGGTGATATCCCTGATCCGGGCTCCAGGCAGACTACACACTTCCCTATGATGAGGGTCAACTCTGCATATCGGGCCCTCTGTTCCTCTCAGAAGAGAATCGCCTACAACAATGATTTTTCTTTCTTTCTTATCAGAGGCAGTCTTGAGGCGTGAAGTCGACCGCCTTTTCCTATGTGACCTTGTAGTCTGGCCTTGCATCACATCCTCACCTACCTCTCCTTCAAGATCCAGGGCCTCAAACCTATTACTGAGGGGCACCTGGGGAAGCAGGGCAGGAAGGGAGGAGGGTTGCCCATGGTTCCGAACTGGAACTTGCTTCCAACCCTCATCATCTTTTTGGTCCCCTACCTCTGCGCGACAGCTACAGAGCAGGGGCTGTCTCGGGCCATCCCCCTCTGTCTGAGAGGGCAGGGGGTCCATCCCCTTTTGGGAGGTATCTCCCTGGAACCGTTCCTGCTGGCACGCCAGGGAGTTACTCCACCAGTCGATCTCCCTTTCACACTCCCTGATGGTCCTCAGCGTCTCGACCTCCTCCTTAAGTTCTGCCACCAATCTAAGCAGATCTTCTACTTGCTCACACCTCACGCAGGTGGAATGCTGGCCTCCCTCCCTCGGCAGCAGCAGGCTCTGGCACTCCCTGCAGCCAGAGACCTGAACAGCCACGGTTTGGGACGGGGTCTCTGTCTGAGTTGCTACAGTCTCCTTACTGCAAGCTCTCCTTCTGGAGGCGACCATATTGGTCAGCAGTCTGGGACACCAGCAACAGGGTTCACAACACGACCTGCTTGTTCCAACCTGCGCCTGGTGGGCAGCGACATGTCGCTGTTGCTGCCCTCTCAGAGGCTCTTTCAAGGCAAGGGGCAGGGGTGCGGTCGCCTTTACCATGGGAACGCCCCCTGCCACGTCAGCCGCTCTCTCGCAAGGGCTGCTGGGGCTTCGGGGATCGGGAGATGTCGGGAATCGCGATGTCTCTGCGCTATCCCCTCTGATTTTCCTAATCTCTGCTGAACCTCGTGGTCTCTGAAGCGTGCCGGCTCCGGCTCTAGCTGGGCTAGCTCCGATCAGGTGTCAGCTTGTTTCAGTGTCTTCAGTGTCCAGTCTGTGGTAGATGAAATGCAGTTGGGAGTGAAGATGAGAAGAATTTCTGTAGGGCTCTGACTTACCTGCATTTACCCCAACATGACCTCTTTTTCCGGCTTGAAACCTGTTAACTGTGAAGGAAAGAGTGAAATTGGGACATGCAGGATGGCTTAATGTCTTAGCTTCCTAACTTCCAAATAAATAGGCACTGTGTATGCTATGCTTTGTAGTGCATGTCCAGTGTCCTAGATGTGCCAGATTTGCTGTTCATATACTGTATAGCACATATTAATACTTTTTGTCTGTTAAAGATGATTTGTAGGTCCATTGTCTGCCTCTGGTGATATTGCTTCCTCTCTGTTCAGCCCCATATCCACTGTTTTCTTTGGGCAGCTGAAAGTGATAAGATAGACCCGTGCCACCATAATTTCAAGGTGTCTGTAAGGTATCTCCGTGATATTAATACCCTTGTTATTACTCGTTTGGGTTATATGAATTGCCTCTCAGTGTTCCTTCAGCTGCAATAATAAACAAAAAAAGGTAAATCAGAATTGACCTCTCTTTGTGAAATACTGATGTAGAGGATGTAGATTGTAGTGGTATATATAAACCTACTTGGGTTTTTTGCCAGTCTGCAGTTGCTTTTTTTAAAGCTGTTTGACACTGAGTATTGTCACATAGCCTCTGATACAGAATTATTTCAGAGATTACTTAGCTACAAAAGTTCTTTGTAGGCTATCAGTGAGTGATGGATAAAAAAAATCATTAAAGGGTAGAAGTCATTCTTTAGTCAGAGACATCATTATTTCATTATGAGAAAACAATACTCGAAAAGTTCTTTTTGGAGGTTTAAATAAGAGTATACTGTGTTTTGCCTGATCTGTTGGGTAAATGAGTGTGGTGTTCTCCTGAAGTACTGCTTTTCCTGCACAGCCACATAGTCCCAAATTTGATGCTGAACAATTTAGGTCAGTCTGTCTCTGAACTCTTTCCTCTGAAAATTCTCTTTCTTTGAATTTTTGAGTTCCACATTCAAGTAGAATCAGAAAGCTTAGTTGAAAGCCTAGGCAGAGCTAAGAGGTTTTCTGTTGCGCTATGCTGAAATAAAGGTTTTGGACTGGTTTGGTTAGGTGTGCAGGTCCTGCAAACTGTTTAACACTTTAGACTTCAATCCACTACAACTTTTTGAGGTGATGTGCTTCTGTCTTCTGCCTTGCATTCTGGGAGACAGATAAGAGTCTCCTTTCATTTTGTGAGTCATTTTGAAGAAGGGAGGGAGGTGCATGGTCATTAAGAAATTACATAGCTTGGTTCCCTGTAAAATTTCCCCATCAATATCAGACAGTGTATCCTTGCAGTTGTTCCCTTTAACCATTCTTCAGTTCCTAAAGTTTGCTGCCTTCTTATTGCCATTTATAAAGACCTGTCAGATACTGACGCGTGTTAATGCTGGCAAGGTCTTCCAGAATCCTGTTTCTGTTTCTGCTCTGTAAAATGTGTAATAGAATAGGAATAATTCCTGTCTATCCTTTTTGAGATTTAGGATCTGCCTGTAGTGTTTTGAGAGCATCTTCCAAAAAATACCATACAAGGGCACTTCTTCACTGTCTTCATTTTTTCTTTATTGTTTTGAGAAGATGTCATATGTATGTTTGTGTGTGTTTTGTGTCTCAGATCTATGTATATGGCTTGAATAACTGCTTGTATGAATATATAGATTACATTTAATTATTACCATCCTGTATTAGAATCATAGAATCATAGAATGATTAGGGTTGGAAAGGACCTTAAGATCATCTAGTTCCAAACGCCTGCCATGGGCAGGGACACCTCTCGCTAAACCATGTCACCCAAGGCCTTGAACACTGCCATGGATGGAGCATTCACAACTTCCTTGGGCACAATAGGACTTGAACTGAAGTTCATATGCCAGGCAGCAGCCTTGTGAAATGTAAACTGAGTTATAAACCTATAGAAAATGCATTTTATTGTGGAAATGTAAACTGTTCCCTAAGCATAGCGTGGGGAGTTGATGTAATAACAACATACTAGTAAGTAACATACTGTCTTTCATTACTAAAAGATAGAAGGATGTTGTTATTATTATTTAGTACTTATTCAGTCTGAAGGTAATTCCTGCTTCAGTTAGTACTTTTTATTACCAGTTTTAAATGCAGGCAAAGAAAGCAGCTGTCCGGGAAGCCCAGGTGACAGGGTTAGCAAAACATTTCCACTAATGGACAAACATAACTCTGTTGCATACTTCTGCCTGTGTCTGAATGTCATGCTCCAGGTTTGAGGGGGAAGATGGAAGGAACAGTTGTACTAGCATGGAGCTGAGTTGTACTGCCCTTACCCAGCCTAAACTGTCATACTGCAAGACGGGTTTTTTGAGTTCTGGCTTGACCCTGGGACAGAGGAGGTGAGAAGGGAATGATCTGAAGTAGCGTGCCTGGACAAGCCTTCTGACATGATCCAGATCTGGGGTAGAGAGCACTGAGCCTGAACATACTGTGTCTATATGTGTGTATATGTAATTATGGTCACAGGCTTCAAAATTGAGCTGTGTCATGGCTAGATTTCTTGGTAATTGGATTTGTAGTGCAAACAGACCCATCATCATTAGATAACTTTTTCCTATTTTGTATTACGAGTTCTCAAAGGTTTCATTTCAACGACAGTAGTGCTTGTCTGAGGTTTTTCATGCACTCTTGTTACTGCAGTGATTTCAGCATTATCACAGCTCAAGAAGAAATTTTAATCTCCAAGGCTGGAGAGAATTTGAGTACTTACGGCACAAACCAGAAAGCGAATAAGGATATAGTCCTATCCAATCTTTAACCCTTTCTTTATATCCTCAAAGTGCTATGAGTTCTAAGAAGAAAAATGGACATTGCTTGGCCTTGCTCATTTGCCTAAAATTTGTTTCTGGTGTTCTGGTCTCCAAAAAAGTAATGCTGCCCACCAGCAAGGTGGAATTGCCAACTCTCTGTATCTAGATTATCTTTTTATGACCTGAATCTGGTGCCGTCCCCACAGAATGTCAGAAATACACTTCACAAAAGCTTGTGGTTTGGTACTATCTATGGACTGCCATGTTCTATACATACCCATTTGTATTTGCTGTTGGGATTCTGGTGGTTTGCATTCATACAGGAAGTTTTGTATTCATTATTTGTAAATCATACTTTCTCTGTAGTTACTCCTGCCTCTTCCTTTTTCTGTTTGAAAGTGCAGTGCTGCAATGCATGCTTAGCTATTGGTCAAGCCATTGCAGGCCAGTTTCCCTCAGTAACAATTCCTTTCTTGCTCATAAGCCTAAAGAACTGTTGAGATGGTGCTTGGACTGAAATCTGGGTAATCTCTGATGTTTCCTCCAGCCTGGTGAAAAGGCCAGGTTTTACACCTGAGATGGAGTTTCTTGCTTCAGCGCTCACCTGCCCTTATGTTTGGTCTGTGTGTCTCTTTTCCTGTGCTTCTGCAGAAGCATGGAATACTTTTTCATGCTGCCTACACCAATGTATCTGGCTCCTCGTTGAGCTTTGTATTTTAATAGGAGTTTGAAGTCTGTATCTGTTGGTCTTGTATCACCCTGAAGAATATCTGTTAATAGTCTTTTACTGACACAAGAAAAATCGAGTTATCCAGTTCAGAAAATAAATTAGTAGAGGCCTGGTGTAAAGCTATGCTGCATTGCCGTTATTTTGTTGTCTTCACTGCTCTGGAACTATTCAACAGTCCCTGCTCTATAAAATAGCTCTTTAAACCACCCTCACTAAGCTCCAGAGACCAAAAGGTGTTCGTAAGGACAAAGTCCCAGCTCACATTTAAATAATAAACTGGCATTTAACCATGTATTTCCTTGTGGTTTAAATGCAGTGCTAATACTTTACAGAATGTTCTACAACATAGCAAAACTTGAACCATGAGTAATTTTTCAGATTTACACTTCCCAAACTTGTGGTGCTGTCAGTGATGCTGTCAGTCCATTACCCATTCAGGCAAAGGGGAAGGAGTTAAAAAAAAATGCAAAAAGAAAAGGAAAAGGCCATGGGTTTTCTGCAGGGAAATTTTAAGAGTTTTTCTGCAACACCTACAAGCCCATACATAGAATGAATAGTGGTCAACTACTACTGTTAAATTGCATCTGGACGTTGCCCAGCTGTACTGTTGGAAGACTCTGAGAACACTTGGTGGTTTTAATACTCTTAATTCAGTGAGTTCAAAGCATTCAGAAAGAAAAATCCTGAATCCCACAACACTCCTAGGGGTAGGCATTATGCTTGCTTTGGAAAAAGGGCACAAAGAATTTATTTTACCAGTAAGTAGTTGCAGCTACTTAGCATCAGAACCAGGATTAGAACACGTGAGACTGGACTTCTGCTCCCTCCTGTTCTCTCTTGGGAATGAATTGAGGTGAAGAGTTAATGGTAAAAGGAAAGCTCTGAGCTGGGTGTTTCTCTGCAAATGTATTTAGGGACAAAAGGATGAAGGTGGAAAGAGATAAGTCCATAATCATGTTTCATTTTGGTGTAACTCCTTTAGGGTAAATAAAACCAGACCTGCATTAAATCTTGCTCAGCCTGGAATAAAAACTGAGTGATAGTAATAAAATTTAAAATTAGAACTTGGCTTCTCAGGCTGCTTTCTACACTGAAGTGGATATCTAATGTTCTGGAGGAGGAGACAAGCCTAACAGGCAACTGAAGTATAACCCATCCATTACATGATATTCATTTCATACATGGAATTTTAGGGTGTGGTACAGCAGATAAGGATTATAAAAACAATAAAAAAGAGTACCATTTTCAAGGAGGAACTTACTGTAAAACAAGCCCCTGTCAGCTATCCTTAATTAGACTGAAGGAGTAGCCAATGGCAAAAGACTTTTTTTGAGTTAATAGCTCTACTGCTGAAAACATGTTTCTAGTTGATACATGATTTGATGATTGCAGGAATCAGACAACATAACTAAAGGGGTATATGTCATAACTGCCATTCTGCCGGCAGAAGCTATATATCTCCACACTGCACAGGGCATTTTGCAAATTAGCATCCATCTAAATATGAGTTTTTACCAAGTTTCAGATATAATTGGGCAATTATCTTGAATCTGTCACACACTCTGCTCTGCTACTGCACCTTGCTTTGAAGTCCAAACATCTTGCTCTGATTTTTTTAATCTTTGTTAGAGGAATCTTGCAATTACATCCTATACTTCCCCGAGAAAGTCTTCTGGGCCACTGTTCTACCTGCAGTACGTCAATCCCGGCATGTAGTATCCAACAGCTCCTATCCTCTTGCCCCATGCCTAGATCTGAAGATGCATTTCCAGCTTTACCTGAACCAGCTTACTGCTTTTTCATTCCTGATTTCTCATAATGTTTGCTCACACACCTCAAGCCTATCCAGAAACATTTTTCTGAGCTAGACCTGGTTTCCCATTTGTTTGCCCATGTATCTCACTCCTCACTGGAAGTAGCTATTCTCACCATGGGCCTGCAGGAAGTTTACTGGCACATATCTCCTCTTGACTGAAGCATAATCTGCTTCTCTTCAGTTTTTCTCTAAATTAAATTAATTAGATTAATTCCTAACATTACTATCTTTGCAATTTAATACTGAACTCCACAGTGGAGCCTTGGTTGTGGTTTCTTGAGAAAGATTTTGGATGAAACGGCTATGATAAACTCCAAGGAAAATGCATGATTCTGTGAATTTTAATAGTAAGTGTAGGAGATGATGTAAAAAAAATGCTAGCTGCAGTGAACAATTAATCTACAGCTGCTACAAAATTTCAGTTGATTGTCCAGAAGACACGAACTGTTTCTTTTTCTTGCCTATGTAGTTTTTAGGATGTGCAGCAAATATCGATATTTGACCCAACTCTGTTCACTTGGGTTAATGTGAATGCAGTGCAAAAAATTATTTAGCTCTGTTAAGTTTAATTCTTTAAGAGCAGATGCTTTGTAATTGTGAAATGTCTGAATTCTTTTACCATTCTCAAGGTTTTCTTCAAGTTTAAAATCACTGAAAGATGCCACAGGCTGTTTTTATCCACCTGACATCAATTCTCAACATTTCTGTAGTTCTAGTAAAAGTTGTAATATAATGGTGTACCCAAATAGCTGAATAAATAACTACTACTTCTTATTTATTTTAATATATATATTTACATAAACCAACCAAGAACAGTAATGCTGGCAGACCCAATGTCATTTCCAGTGGAACCAGTGGAGCTATTCTTAGTGATCATCAACTTCCCAAACAAATTGGTACCAGATTTTAAACCTTTCGGTTTGAATTTATTTGCTTTTGCAGGGATTTCACGGCTATCAGCCTATTAGTTTGATTTGTTTTAGTATTGGGAAAGGGTTTGCCAAAACAACCATTCTGGACTAATTCTCCCTGCAACACAAAAGAGATAACATGCTTCTACAATGCTGCCTTGTGCACATATTTCAGCAGTGACCTTGACCTTTCTCACCAAGAGGTGAGAAATTAGCTAAAATATATTTTCATGGGTCCATGATTTTGTTTTGTCAATCTCAAATACTATTTTTCTGTATTAGGCAAAGCCAAAGGAGGATGTGTCATGATGTGGTCTCAGCGCAAAAATGACTCCTTGCATTTTTCCGAGTTCATTTTCCATCTTGAGTTCTAACTTTCAAAGAGGTTCTAATGATTCGTATATCTAAGGAAAGTACACTTCAATTTAAGCGAGTTAGATAGGCAAATAGAAATTTGTCATTTTAAAATGTGACATAAACACCAAATTTATTGGGGAAATACTGACTAACTTTATTTCCTAGTGAAAGGGTTTAGAAGAAATAGGATACAGAGGCTGAGACAATGCCACTGAAATTCCAGGATATCTTGAGCCACAACATTACTTTATTTTTTCCCCCAAAATATGTTCAAGAGGAGAAACTTGGCTGATTTATGTCACCAGCACTCTTCTTTCTTCTGGGTAAAATCAGATCAGACGTTTTTGGAAAACAATTATGAACATACATGTAGGGGTTTTTTTCTGTTCTGTGGTGGACTTATACATGGACTGACAAATTTTGTACTGTGCTTTTGTGGAAGAAGCACTTAGGATAATGTAACTACTGAGTAGCAAGGCTTAATCCTGCATTTTGTACAGATTGCTTTTTGAGGGATTTGTTTTTTGTGTGGTGTTTTGGTTTTCTGTTTTGTTTTGTGGGTTTGTGGTGTTTTTTTAAGAAAAAATTCCTTCAGAATATCTTAGTTTACAAACATGTATTTGATTTGAGTGGAGAGATGTTAAAGTTTAAAGCTCTTACCATCTAACTTTGCAGGTTTAGGAGACAGACAAAACACACCCAAGCAGTTTCCCTTTGCATAATAGGAAAAAAAAATGCATTTTAAGGAAGGCTGAAGCTACTGATGATTTTGAAATACAATATTTCTGGTAGAAATAGATTGTTGGCTAAATTGCAGGTTAGACTTAAAAGGGTGCAAATGCAGTATATGGAAATGTCTAAAATGTAATGTGAATGTATACCTATAGGATGTAGTACATATAATTCACAGCTGTTTCTTCTCACTTCTTCTTTCATGCATCATCTGAGGCCTGGGTCACGGGGAAGTAAAACTGATGGTGATTTGGGAGGCTGTTTGTTTCAGCAGCTGGCTGTTTGTTTCACGGGATGATTTCTACTCTATTTTTACAGCCATTGCAGCTATAGAGGATGGTAACTGAATTTTGTTTATGAGAATACTTTGCATCACCAGAGGCATGGTGTTCTCTAAATGGGACTTAGTTCCACTGAATAATGCTGTCAGTGCCTAGTGTGTTCCTGCTTTCTTAATAGCCTTCTCCTCATTTTGTAAAAATTATTGGTGTATTGGTTTGATTGTCCGGCCTTCTGTGCAGTGTCAGTTACTCCCCTACTACTCTACAGACCTGTTAAATTTCCTTGGGCAAACTGGGGGATGGAGGTATATATCCAAAGTCCCTATTACCCTGTGCTCAAAATCTACTGACTGTTACATACACTGAAATTAAGCTACATGATTATCTAAGGGTAGCCATTATAGGTAAGTATAAAAATCCTGTCCATGTCTGAAATGCATTCAGTGAAAGGCAGCAGCTACCATAGCATTGCAAAAAAAGAAAATTTCTCCAACAAGCATTGTGTAAAGCATGCTGTGATCTCTAACATCACTGTAGGCTAGAAATTATTTGCTCCACTTTTATGATGCAGATAGAGTATGTTGCGTATAAAACAACATAAGCCATGTGATGCAGTTTGGTGGTGGTGTTAGTAGTTACCCTCCTGTAGAGGTTAAATGAATAGACAAGGGGGAGCAAATATTCCTGTAGTCCTCTCTTGCTGCCTGAAAAGTAAACAGAAAGGCTCGAGTGCTGCAGAGCAGGCAAGGAAATATGGTTCGCAGAGGAACTGAACACTGAAGCGTTGATGTGAATTCTAGCACATCCTGAAACTGCTTTCTGCTGCTTCCATGAGGCACTAAAGAGCAGTTTGAACTAACACTGCCCTCCCTCTAAAAATGTTGGCATAGGGTCATGATGTGGGATAAGGTGGAACTAGGAGAGTGTTTTAAAAACTGTTCAGCAAAGCTGTAAATTACAGTAGCCCATTGAGCTGTTCCAGTTTGCATCCAAGACCCAGCAAGTCTCCTGTGACCCGCTGCCTTGAAGGCTTAAAGGAATTAATTGGAAGGAATCTGAAGAATTAATGGAATTAACGATACTGAGATTGAGCTGTTCCTTATATGCTATACCTCTCCAGACTTGCATGTGTATATTACTATAAACAGGTTTTCTGATTGGCTTATCAAAATATCAAAATGAAATAAAAATGCTGGTATGCTAATTATCAGCTTGAAATAGTCCGTGAGCCTTGAACAGGCCTTTGTTAGGAGTATTTCAGTAGTTTAGTTCATATTCCTATTTAGTTGCTAGGAAAAAAAAATAAAAAATCTAGACAGGTGTAGAAAAACTAAATAAAATAAACACCAAATATAAAAAGAATTATAAATATTGAATTTGTTGGGTAGATATTAGATTGTTCTGAGGTATCCTAGAGTGCTCAGCCCTCCCAGCCTGGTTCTTTGTATCAGGGTTTAGGAGTGGTAGTAAAGATTTGTGGTACATTTATTCGGTTTTCTTGGTGTCTTAGCATCTGTCTCTACAATAGGTGTAATAATACATTCATTCCATCAGAAGGTAGTGAGATTTAATGTCACAGAATTTGAAGTGTTTTACAAGGCAGGTTAGGTGCACGGCAGAAGGTCTGAACTTGGCGAGCGAAAGGAAGAAGCCTTCAGTATGCTCTTTGATCTGCTGCCAAAAGTTAATGAGTACCAATAAACTAAAGTAGGTTTTTGTTGAGAAAAAGGTAAGCATAAATTTTGACTTCCTTGTAATCCTGTTAAAGAATAGATGTACTCAGCTCTCCTCTCAGCCTGGAGCATGCTGGAGCAGAACTCAAGTTCTGTACTGCTTTGCTGAGGTTCCAGATAACCCTGTTTCTTCCCCATCTTCAAAACCAAACAAATTAAACCAACTAAAAGCCCTGTTGCTAGAGTGAACTGTGAATTCGTAATTTTACTTTATTTATTCTTTTACAAGACAATTTTGCATTCATCAGAAAGCTTCTTTTTAAACAGTGATGTTTGCCACTTTGAGAATGCAGCAGGTTTTGGCTGCAAAAGTTGCCTGTGAATCACAGTGATTTCCTGTGAGGTACTCCGTGTTGGCTCAGCCAGCATCAAACCAGTTTCTTACTGTGCGACATTGCTAGCCACACACAGGAGCAAGCTTGATTCAAGAAGCCATCATTCTGCAGAGGCTGGAGGGGAGGGTGGAGGAGAGGGAAGGTCTGCTGGAAACTAACCCGGTGCTCCCAGTAACCGGCAGGGTACGAAGGCGGGTGCCAGTTCCTCTGGGGAGCTGTCTTACCCACGTCACTGCAAAACAGGTCTGTGCAGGCTGCTGGATGCAAAGGCCTTCCAGGCACACAAACCTTTCTTGCTGAGCAGCACAGCACAAGGGAGCTGCAGTGTGGATTTTGAAGGCTACGTTTGTGTTGGCTGAGTTCCTTGTTCACAGAGGAGGAAAGGCTGAAGACCTCAGGCTATTGCTGGGTGGTAGCTGTTTCAATTTGAAGACGTGTAGCTGCCTGAGAACAGCATGCTTTCGTTTTTTTGTTTTATTTTTTTTTGTTTGTTTTTTTTTTTTTTTTTTTTCTTTTTTCTTCTGGTGGAAGTTTTATTAATTCATTGTGATTATTTTTAAGCAGTTGGCAGAGATATGAATAGATGCTTTACTTCTCCAGAAGGCTTATGGCATAAAATTGCATAACTTTGTACTTTTCCTATGCAAAGTAGAATAAATTGGATGTAAATAGTCAGTCTCTGAAAGATTCCGTGGTTTCTTCCGACTCCTTTTTATACCCAATAAATCCAGTGACTATAAAATGACCTCTGCTGCCATGAATTGCCTGACTGAGGGAGGAAAGAGGAGAAGCTTGTGTAGAGGTACTGTGGCAAAGCAGGAGCTGGAAGTCCTGTCCTAGGAGCTCTAATAAGGTTGCAGCTAGCAGCAATGTGTCCTGAGCAACAGCGCTCTAATCTTTTAAATGGTGCCTGTGTGCGCTCCAGAAAGTTACTACATTCTTGCATTCTTATTTCTGTGCTGTTAGACTGTTTAATTGCCCCTCCCCCCTTTTTTTGTTTTCTGGATGTAATGAAAATGGGTACAGCTGAAATTCCTCTAAGGAAAGGCCAATGCTTGTTGCTAGATTGCTTATAGGATTAGGAAGTGTTTCTCAATAGGTTTCCAGTGATTTGTGTGTAAACGTGTTATTCAGGCAATTGTACCAAATTCTGGTGACATTGGTTAAGATGTGAATTCTAGCAGCTCCTGGCACAGGGTCTCTTCTTTGCCTTCGGTCAGGGTAGCTGCTATGCCTTTGTGTGTCATCTGTTTCCCTCTAATATGAGCATAACCGTTACAGCCTACGCCTCTGTCATGTAGAAGCAAGATGGCTGTAATGGGCACTTCTCCTTTCAACTAGTTTGGATTAGATGCAGTTGTTAAATGTGGGCACCTGTCTATTGCTTACACCTACAGTGAAGGCTTCATGTTTTCTTTGTTAGCTTCAGCCGTTTTAGTACAACATGTAAAATGACTTTTTGAGTATCTTTCTTAGTTAGGCCTTGATTAAACACCAGAAGTGGTGTTTGACTTTGAACAAGGGAATTTAATTTCTTATAAGGCTTTTTGCTTGTGATGGCTGGGCTCTGTAGAGTCCTTGACAAGATTTTCGTTCTTCCCTGCAGAAAACCGAGATGCTGCTCAGGTTGGGAGCACAGGGCACCTCCTGGGATAAGTACTGAGTGGTGTGGTGATTTGCTTGCATTTGAGATTATAAACTCTGGAGTTTTCTTATCTTTATGTGGGTTGTATGAGCCAAAATAGTTCACATTTTCTAAGAATGAAGATGTGTGTGTGTATATTTAGTATTCTGTCATGGTAATAGTTGTGACATAAATATGTTTGGTTTCATCCTGGTGCCCAGAAAAGTCTTGATTGTGCAGGGGCTTTTTACCCGAGAAGGCCTCACTCCTGTGAGGTGAGCCCCTGCAGAGCATTGCTGCAGTAGCCGGCTTTGAGTGCCTGGTAGCTGTGAGCACTTGAAACTCTCTCTTTAAAACTGTTGTTTTGTTTAGGTGCTCTCAGTATTGCAGTTCAGACTTGAACTTTTTCTGTCTGTAACTCCCTGACTTCACTGAAAATGCTCCGTTTTTAAGGAAGTTTTCTTCCCCGTGAACATGAGGTGCAAGGCCTGCTGAGGTCAGCTTTTGTGGTAAGTGGAAACTGATGCTGAAGAAAGTCTCCATGAAGAAACAGGAGTTGAAGAAAAAATTAATGCAGTGCGTAGCTTAGATGAAGATCACAAATACCCTGTTTCTATGACAGATGGTAGTAATTTGGGGTTCTTTCTTGGGCAAACTGATGCCAGTCTCGAGGAGCTGTAACAGGTTTCCAAGGAGAAGGCTGCGGTTCTCACAGCTGTTGGAAGCATGCTGCTTCACCCTAGTTTTCTCACTGTTCTCTTTTTCTGTTTTCAGGGTTGCTGCCTGCCCCATCTGGCTTTGTGGTGTTGCTTGGTGCACTTTCCTTTTGCTAGTGCCTCAACAATAGTCACCATTGTTTTGACCCATTACTGACCGCTTGAATGCCTCTTTAAAAGCTCTGTGATTCAGGGAAAAGGAGAGGTGCCTTCTCGGGGACCAGTATGAAGAAGCCTGGGGATCAGTAAAACTTTTTTTCCCTCTCCTCCTCCTCCAGCATGCTGAGTCAGCATTCCAGCCCCCCCCCCCCGATTGTCACTTGTACTTGGTGCTCTCTGATGACACTGCTTGAGTACAGTGAAAACCACAAAACACATGGGCTAATAAGGGCGGAGTAATTTAGGGTTATTGTAAGTGTCCTTGTGCTTACTTTCCCAGGTCAATAGGAAGCCTTTAATAAGAGTTTGCCTACATAGTGATGCGTGCGAAATAGGGGATTCTGCTCCATTCTTTTAACAAACAGCCATTTCATGAGCGAGTGGGGGTTTTTTGCCTCTTGGTACATTCCAGAAGACCTCATACCTTTGCTGGTTACTGATTGATAGTTTTGTGCTGAGCTCCCTTTAATTTTGCAATAAACTAACAAGGAGGCTGAGACCACAAGTTTACAGAAAATGACTTATTTACTCAACTGGATTTACAAGGATGACAAAGTCAGATTTAGTAGTGGTCCTAGGAAAGGCAGGAGGAGTGCTTGAAAAACTGTACTGTATAAATAACCAAACAAAAAATAGTTTGCTTATTCTCCTGTGTAAAGGAGTCATATTTCAGTTCTTAGGCCAACCCTCTCCCAGGACCTGCAGGGGCTTTCAGCATACACAGGAACTGTGCTATTCCCAACAAATGGGAGCGTTGGAAGTTTAGGCACCTTAAATAAGTGTTTTTACTTTTATAATGTGCTTCCAGAAAACTGGCATCTGCTGAAGTCACATCAGTGGAAGAAGATTCTATTTTCAGAACATGTAAAGATTTCAAGAGAATATAAGCAGCAGTGTTGCCTTCTGGATTAATCTTAGAAGAAGTAAAAGCCTGTCTAGAACATGAATGCTATTTTCCTTGAGAAGTTCCTTCTTGTTTCCTTTTTTTTTCCCTTTTCCACTTGAAAATGTGTTCCCGCTGTCTCCTTGTGTTTATCTCGAGGTTTTGTAACTGTAAGGAAGAGGATTCTGTTGTAACATTTTTAATGGTTACAAGGGGTTGTTATTTTACAATCTTAGGTTGCTATGCTGAAGTAAAAATCTTTATAAGATTGGGAAATTGTGTGGTCAGTCAACTGTGTGGTATTTTAAGTACTAGGCTTTTTCCCAGAAATTATTTTCAGTTTTCAATCTGAGTGAATTTCTACAGTATTTGTAGTTCTGTCAAAATTGGAAGGCTGAGGACTGTAAATTTTCCCTTGTTAAATAGCTAGCTTAACCAGTTGCAAGTGAATAGACTGAAAGGTTAAAGGCAGTGGTTCATTGAACTCCGTAGGAGACTGTGTGAGGCAAGTTTCCAGTGTTACTGAGCTGTCTAGCTGACCTTTTTGTCTTTTCTTTCCCCTCCTCTTTTAGCAGTGGAGGCTGTTTTCCACTTATGCGCAGTCACTGGCTGAAGAAGCCCTATGCTCTTTGTTCATCAGAAAGTAGAAACAGAAGGCAATCACATAACCTCCCTACCTGTTGCAAATGTCGGTACACAGTTGCGTGTGGAGAGATGTAAAGTTTTTTGTGAGTTTTAGTGCTTGGCAGCAGCGAAAGTACCTCTGGCAATGAAAATATTTTATTCTCTTAGTTGGTGTTGGAAATGGAAGTTCCTCTTAAAATACTGGGTATTTTATAAAATGCAATGTACTTAAAATACTATGTATTTCAATATGATAACATTAAAATATCACTTAGCAATATTCTTACTGTTGAGTGTTCTGCTGGAAGGTAATAAATTCATGACTGGCATTGAATCTCTTAAGTGGAAACTATGCTTGGCTGGTAATGATGTCCAGTATCTGTTAGAAGGAACCACAACAGAGGCAACTTTTCCTTACCTACTTAGACTGAGGACTTGGCAGGTCTCCTATACTAAACAGGGTAAACCTGATCTGCATGTTAATGGCAGATCTCCAACGAAAAGTTGAGGAAGTGCTATTGCTAATTCAGTGCAAGGCACTCTTTCTAGTAAGCCTGCTTGGACTTGTGACCCCAGCCTGTTCCCAGGCACTGTTTAGTGGTGAGAGGTGGTTTCTTTCAGCTGTGGCACCAACAGACAAAGGGAGACACTCAACCTTCCTGCTAGTGATCTGTAAGATACGGCATCATTAAAATCAGAACTGGCATTATATTCTGTGCACACACATATGAAGCAATGTGTGAGACTCAGCTGATTCTGTCCATCCACAAATGTGATTACTCATCAGAAAGTCACACAGCTGTTTTACACCAGATCTCCTTCGTCTGCCTGTATGTTCTCTCCATATCCCACTCAGGCTTAACTGTTCCCTCAGAACACCTATTTTCAGCTCTCTGAATATGTTGAGCCATTTCAAAGGGTAGCAGAATGGAGTGTAAGCATGTCTTTCAGGGGAAGTGTTACTGCATTCTTTAGATGTGACACTGGAATCGTGTGGTATCAACATTCAGGGCTTCAAGTTGAATGTCTGTAGGCTTGGAGACTCCTGAAAACTTAGGGCCTTTTTTGAAAGGCACCATTCACTGCCGAAGTATTCATGACCAAAGTTTTAGTCTGGGAAAAATAAATGAAAACGTAGCACTTCCTAGTAAGGGCATGTCATTGAATTTTTGAAGATAGATGTATGTAGTCAGAGGACTTCCCTCAATCCAAGTGCCTTAACATTTTTCTTTGTAAGTGGATCTGGGTAAGGGCCAGGTTTCTTCCTCTTGTTAGTGACCTGTAGCTTGTCTAAGCAAGTGAGAGCTGAAGTACTCTGCACACCTGCAGAGTGAAGTTCGAACTGTATTAGGGTAGCGTTTTTGATAATGGTACCTATACCCGATGGAAGAATTCTGCAGTAAGCGAGCCTGCAGAAGTGTGACAGGAATTTTGAAGCCAAATTTAGTGCTTAGCTAATAGCCTCTTGGCTTATACTTACGGGAGAACTGAATCTCTGTGTTGGCTCTGCAGGCTTGCAGAAATTAAGAATAATTTTCAGTTAATTCCAAAGTAAGCATTCTGTACATGCATATGGCTTCATCTCAGAGGAAGTGTGCTTCAGAAAGATAGTATTTAAACGTTTATTTAAGCAAACGTTTAACTATCAGTGAAGTCATGGAATAAGAATACACTCAATTCCCATCCTCAGAGCAAGCCAGAGGGTAAGACTATTTTTTTAAACAATGTAACAGGATGTCAAGGGTATTGTCAGTGTTGAATAGTAATTGAAGGACGCATCAGAAATTGAAATCTAAGTTCTGAGGTGTCACTTGAGTTAAACAAATGGTGAAGGCTTTCAGTCCTACAGCTAACAGTGCTGTGGAGTTCCTGATTGTAAAGGGAGCCAAAAAATCTGACAGATTTTTTAAAAATGCACTTGCATTATTCTTGTTATTTTTTCTTTTGATTTTTTGAAGGCTTTGAAGTTAGTTTCCATTGAAAAGGAGAGCAATATGAAATATGGTGTGCTTAGGTCTCTTTTTTTCTTTAAAAAAAAGATCCTTGAGCGCAGTAGCTTTTCTTTAAAATGTGGTGGATGCATAAATAATAAAATACGTGATGGCATGGTACAAAGATTATCTTGGCACAGGTCTGGGATGACTGAATTGCTTACACAGCTTTTGACATTAGTGAATAAGATGATCGTTGCGAAAGTGTGCCAGTGAAAACTTCATACCTCACTAGAACATGTGTGTGTTTAAGTTTGTTAGCATTTTCTATTTCATCACATCTTCTAGTGTGAGATTGAGGTAAATCTTCAGTGTTGTACCATATTGTTGGTGTATCTTAAGCCAGATTGCCAGAGTAGCCTCTGTGGATAAGCAAGGCTGTGGGTTTTGTGACACAGTGAAAAAGAAGTGAAAACGGTGTTGAGAAGGAAAATTCTCACATCCCATTCCTTATCCCTCCTCACTGTTGGCTGCCTACTCCTTTCATTTGCTTTGAATCAGTTCTGATGTTCATCCTATAACAGGGATGAACCCACTCACTAAAATGGAAGATAAATGCCTTGGCAAGAAGAAAGGAAAAAGCAAAAAAAGTGACTTTTTTCCCACTTCTTTGTTAGTAAATCAAATCATCTTACCTTGGAATCTGACCAACAGGACAGCCATCAGTGCCTGCAAGGGGCTGTGTGTGCCATGCCCTTTCCTATCTGCTTTTGGGTGCTTATAGCTGCACGCAGCAGCTCTGGGGGAAACAGCAGAGTGTGTGATGTGTTTCTTGTGTGTTGTCAGTATCACAAGTTGTACTTTAAGAGCCTTAGCCTAGGTGTAAGACCAAATATGGCTGTTATCTACTACATCTGTGTTCACTGCAGTGGTCATAAATGCCTGGTCCCAAAAGATGAACCCTGTGGTTAAGCTGGGCAGGGTGGTGATAGTCAGCAGAAGATTGTCCAAAGCTTGCAGTCATTAATGGAAAAGCACGAGGGACATTGCTATGGAGCTCTGAAGATCTCAAACTCTTGTTGAATAGATGAAGGTTTACAGGCTTTTCAGTTTAGTCCTGCTGAGACAGTCCGTAAAACTCTTGGGCACCACTGTGCCTGTTTACAAGCACAAAGTTGGGTGGGATGATATGAACAGGGAGAAAAAGTTGTGGTCTTACTAAAGGTTGCAGACTCCACTACGTTGTTGGTAGCTCACATCATGTTACCTGAAGAAGATGCAATGCTCCACGGCACTGCCACTGTGGTTACAACTGTGATCTGATACAGCTTATATGGGATCTTGAAAAACAAAATGGAGAGTCTGTCATACTGTACTACTGAAAGTGTTAGAAAGCAGGAGGAATTCATGATCAGAGGGAGGGAGGAGCAGTGGAGTAAAGAGCAGAGAAATTCCTCTTCATTTTAGCAATGGCTAACTGTTAATTTATTCCAGTAGCATCGTGAATCTGCATCCACAGAGTCCTGTGTAGGATTCCTTTCTTCTTGCCTCCCATGTCAAATAGAGCTGAAGACAGGCCATTAATTTCAAAGAGAGTTTGTTTGGAGCGGAATCTGTTCTTAGTGCAAGCAGAAGGATAATTTTGGTTCTTCTAAGTAAAAAAAAAAAAATTACAATGTTTTTGTCAGTCTGCAAAGCGGTGACCAATTGTAATTGAAGCTGCTTAGAGAGCCAAAGCATTAGAAGATAATTGTGTTTATACCTGTGCTGTTCTTTCTGTGGTGTTCACAGTGTTTGCCTTAATGCTTTCTGTTACTAGAAATAAGTACATGTTCAAAGGTGCAAGAAACTGTTCATCTCTTGCAACTAAAACTGCTGCTTATGCTATGAGAGTGGGTGTCACAGTTTGTCGTTTATCAGAATACTGAGATCCTGAAAAACGCTGTAAAATCCTGTGTAGAGATAGCCCTGCGAAATTTAGAACTCTTGTGCTTCAGCTCAGTGGGGATGTATCCCTGCAGCACTTTTATCCATGGCACTGTGTTTCAGCCAAAGGAAGAAAGTGGATAAGTTGTGCAGAACTTACTAGGAAAGTAGATTTCCTATTTGCCTGTGAAGAAAATTATGCTTTTTGTAAGGAGTGTCGAATTGTTTGTTGAAGAATGGAGCTCTTCCAAACAGTAGTTTCATTTTAGGCAACTGTATGTATCAACATATTGTTGTTTAGTATTTTGCTTTTTTATATACCTTTTCCTGCAGTCCTTGCAATTATCTCTTTCCGTTTCTGCACATAGTTAAGGGCTTTCTGAGTGCTGATTGCTAAAGGTCAGATATCAGTTGCCTGGATGCTGTGCCTGGAGGATCCTAGTCCTTGCCTGGGCTGCTCTCTACCATCCACTAGCTATAAAACTCATTTCCCTTCCCCCTCTCCCTGTCTGTTTGCAGGTTATCTTGACGAATCAGATTACCACATCGTTGAGCAATGGCCTTGTGATCCAGGCAGACCTGGTGTCTCCAGCTGATGATTTGTCCCTGTCTGAAGGTAAGAGATCCCTTCTATCAGAACTGAAACTCTACACTGACACAAATCCACATTGTTACTTGCAGTGTTCTGGTGATGTCTGGGAACAAAATTATTTCTCAGTTTCTCTGAAAATCCATTTATAAATAAAAAGAAAGTAAGAGTATTAACTAAAAGATCTTACATTTGCAAAGGGCTGGGGATGAATTTTCAAGCCATGTCAGTTTTATAATGTTTTTCAGCATCATACTTTCATTCACATGCATTTAGAGCATTATTTTCTGTCTTCTGAAGCTGCTGCTAGAGTTATAACACAGGCTAGGCTACAAATTTGATGTTATCTAATGATTATGAGTGATTCCAGGGAGAAACAGGAGGTCGCAAATGAAGGACAACAAATAGTTCTGTCCCTTGCATTATGCTTGTCTGGTTTTAAATACAGTGCCTCAAACTGCAGCTCTCAATGTTGTGTGAATGTAACATGAGGGTTTGTGTGATGCCATATAGTACTTTACATCTTCATGTTTCCTTTTTCTGCACAGAATTAGAGGGAAGCACAAATTCTGGGCTTATAGAAAGGACTTAATGTGCTAACAAAAAATCGTAATTCTGAATGAAGGTTTGTAAAGTAATATAATAATTTGACTTTTCCCAACTTGGAAAGAATGGTCAGAGTACTCTCAGCCAGGGACAGATGCAGAGGAATTTGCTATTTGGAGTTCAGTTCATGCATAAACCCAAATGTCTGATGTAAAGCAATGCTCATCTTTCCTGCAAAGGCATGATAATCGCATGAAGACTTCCTACTTCCTATAATATGAATATTTCCCCTCTTTCTTGTTGCACTTTCACATGCTTCTGGTCAGCAGATCTTTGCTCTGGCTGATCACAGGCAGCCTTCTCAAGCTTGTCTGACTTAACACAGGAAGAGCTTGCTGGCAAAATAATCAACTAAGCAGTGGTTAAAAATCTTGACATTATTTCTGCAGTTCATTTCAATGAACATAAGAAAGGGGTTGATGATAGATTAAACAGAATGTCGAAAAGCAGCACATAACTTCAGTGTAATACCTTAACACTGATTGATGTATTTACTTCAGAATTTTGTCAAGAGGAGCTTGAGCAAAGCAGGCCCATTAAATCATTTTGGAATTGTGCTTGTGGCTTTTTTTGGCTCCATCCCTTGCCAAAGTATCTCAGAAGTTTATTGCTTGAAAATCACTCCCTACCTCTGACAGAAAGAATTGAAATTTGGTAACGAGATTTGGAAAAGGACGGCATAATTTTTCATCTTTATTATTTCCTTCTTGGCATGAAGATATGGCACATTGTCTCATTAAATGCTCTTGATCACAGTACTTGTGCTTTTCTTTGGTCTTTAAAATTGCTCTGTATGAGCCACCTCTGAAAAGAAAGGCATAGCTGACTCTGAAGTGGAAGTAATAACAAAATATGCTCTCAGTAATACTTTCTTTTTTCCCTTGTGGTTAAAATACTTGAAAAGTGGAAAAAGTACGGAATAGTTCTAATCTTTCTGCATTTTCCTGCAAGTAAGAAAGATTCTCAGTGCTGTGTATGAGCCGTAGTACAATAGTAATCTGAAATCGGGACTATGAAAGAAATAGCATTATGATTTTTGTAGGAGTTACTGCTTATTAGTGAAGCAATCGTGTTGTGTCTAAACTCTCTACCATCGTTATTTATCACCTTTTAAAGAATGAGTTAAAATGTGTTGGTGCTTTTTGTGTGTTCATGGTTTTTGTTTCTCTCATTCCTTGTTTTTAATTAAGGGTCTGAAGTGGTAAAATGTGCCAGCATGACACTTGTTGAAATTGAAAACCTTTGTGTAGCCTCAGAACAAGAACAGTACAGAGAGCAGCAGTGCAGGCTCCTTCGGTAATTCCAGTTTTATCAAGGGATGCAGGGGTGAGAAACTTCTTCCTTCTCTCCCTTTCCTCTTCTGTCGACTAACATTGGAACAGTATTTACATGCGGTGTTGTATAATAGGAGAGGATAGTGCATCTCCCCACTATATGGTTTTCTCCTGTCTTTCTTATCCATAATATGGCTGCTTTGGATCTCCAGTTTGCTTCAATTTTAACCCATGCTGTTTACCTGTGGGGAAAAAGTGGAATTTCAGTCCCATTTGATATTTGATTTCCATGTTGATTTTGCTATCACAAGATACAGGTGTGGCCAGGGCTTTTCTTTTTTAGCATCGAGGTGTTGACCAGTCCTGAGAAAATTCCCCCCTAATTTATTTCATTTTGGCTATTGAACAGCCTGAAAGCAGCAATACTTCAATCTTCTGACCATTTTGGGTACTTTAAGAATCCTAAATGAGTTAGTTTTCTAGGATTAGTATGATATTCATAATAGCGCTATTTTACAACCATTGAATTTGCAGGAAAGAGTAGTTAGGTGGGTAGCCCTAGTGCACAAAGTTGCAGAGGCAGGAATAGAGGCCAGATTCATGACTGGGTGGTTCTTACCTCATTCTTCCTTTTCACTCATCACCAGCTAAAGCTGAATTTGAACCAATGACCTAGATGTGAAAGGACCCATAACACATTATTAGTCCTGTAAGCAACTCAGACCCTTGGTTTGTGTATTTCTAATATGTTGTTTTAATTCTATCTGAAATCAGAGTCCTGACACTGTAAATGGTTTGCTAAAAGGGTAATCTTTCTTAGACAGAGGCAGAAATGCAAATTTCAAACTGAATGTGCTGTTAGAAAGAAGTGGAATATTACAGTTGCTTTTGATTTTGCTTCTGATTGTGCTTTAGAAGGGAATTGCTTGGGTTATGTGTTAGATTAGGCAAGAAACCAAGGAAGCTGTTCGTCTGATGTGTGACAGAAAGTTAATTTGATGAACAAGCTGAAAGGACATTGTCAAGCTGTTTCAGGCTCAAAGCTTTTGTTCTGTTGAATTTTAATCCAGTGCATGAAAAGTTCTGTCCTAAAATTATGTTAGATTTTTATGAGAACGTTAAAAGCTGTATAAAAGCAGTACTGGCTGTAAAATCCTACCACTTATGTAGCAGTGTAAGAATTCTTGAATCGTTTGTTGGTATTTCTTATAGGAAATGTGTGTGTCCAGCTAAACTCCCAGATCTGTGTGTGCACACTTCTGCTGCAAGGCGGGAGGGTGGGGGGAAGAGAGAAAAAACATCAGTTTGCTAAAAATTAAAGTGATGAATACAATACAAAAGTTTCTGTACCTGTGGGCAGAGTCCTTGCATTTATTTGGCCTTTAAATACTTGCCAGATTATCATCTGAAGTATACTAGACTAATAATATTTTTCTACAGCTCTGAAATTCTCGGACACATTAGGCTGTCAGTTCTTCCCTAGGAACCAAACTGAGTTTTTACTTGTAGCTACACTTTGTATATAGCTATCTCACAAACCCTGTCATCAGAAGGGATAGACTGGAAGATGATGTGAATACTGCTATTTCACTTTATTCTTGCTTTGTGGAATAGCCTCTGTTGAGCTCTTCAGTCAAAGACAAATTCGAGATGCCTGAAAGTTACTTTAGATTGTAGAAATGGTCGGATAAGCCCAGGACTATCACTAAACTTGAAAATGTGGCCTGAAGAATTAGTGCTTCATTATTTAAACGTGTAAAAAGTAGCCATTACCCCAATTAATGCAGCTTAAATCTATTTTTATTAATTAAAAAAAATTCTTAATTTCATAAAGTGAACAGTAGAAATGGAGTGCAAATGGAGTAGAAATGGCCACAGCAAACTATTTTGTATGAATCATAGAATCATAGAATAGTTAGGGTTGGAAAGGACCTTAAGATCATCTAGTTCCAACCCTCCTGAATGTCAATGGATGTTTTTAAACAAATTGTCTGTGGCTGTGACTGTACTATTTTTGTTATTTTTGCAAAGGTCACATGACTGGATTTTACCTGATATGAAGAGTTGTTAGAAATTAATTCTAAGCCTGTGCGTTTGAACGCTGCTGGACAGTGAAATTTGTGTATTTCACTTGTGTGCTGTGAAGAGCTGGAACAGTGTGACCTACTTGCGGTCCCTTCTAGCCCACCAGTGCTTGTCCTATTCATAGATGTGCCAGCTGCAAGCTCTAACTTCCTGTCGCAAGCATCAAAGTCAGATTCCATCTTTTCTTGGAAGAAACTCAGGGGCATGTTGGTATGAACAAGAAGAGCATCTTCCTCCCAGCATGCACAGCATGACCAGCAGAAAAAAAGACTGCTGTCTCAGGCTTCTTCAGTCTCAGCTGGTGCTTTCAGTTATTTGTTTGGAAAAGTCAGAATTATTTAGTGTTTAAAATTGTCTGTAAACTTGCACTGCCTGTGGGGAGGGCAGTGTTCAATCTTCTGCATTCGTGTTCATCAAGCTGTTTGTCAGAGCCTAGTATATTTCTAGTGCATAGTGTGAGCAACGAGTTTAGTCTGACCTTTTCATCTTTGTTGCTGTGATCTTGAATTCTTTTAAGCTGTTGAGCAGAAGCAGAGACTGGAAAAACTAAGCTACTATAATATCTCCCACCCACAGGATTTTCCTACTCTAGTTTAGGAGCAGAAGATTCAAAGCTGGAATCTTTGACTTCTCTTCTTTGCTTTGCTCTGCTCTTATCTCCTGTCAGATTGTGGTTAAATAATTTTATTCCTCAAGCCTCAGTTTAACGGGTTTTTTAACATGGGAATATATTTTTATTTTAATATCCCCATGTTAAATTATTTTCTTTCTTAATATTTCAAGATATTCCTATGGGGAAAATAATGAATTGACCTGCTGTTCACTCCAGAGTCAGACCAGTTCTGTAGTTTATTACTTCTCTCCCTTTAAATTCCTTTTTCCAGTCCTGGTACTGAATGGAGAGAAAACACTAAAGGAATTACCAAGAGAACTGAGGGGCCCCCAGAGATCAGAGGCTGTTGGTTGGTTTTGGTTTTGTTTATTTATTGACTTTTGTGTACACTTATGCTTAAGGTTGTGTCTGCAGGTGACTTAAAAATAGAGTAGTCTGTGAACTCACACATACCTGTTTTGCAGGAACTGTGAACTTATGAATGAAGCAGCTGTTAAACAAGTTTCTAAAACACTTCCTCCTTGTAGTTTTAAAGCTAATACAGAATAATGCATGTCCTAGTGAAGTGCTCCAGCATGATATGGATTTAAACAGATTAGAAAGTATCATAACACTTTGGCATGTTTTAGACCTTTAGTATTTTATCTGAATGCTCTGTAAACCTATTGCAGGCTAGTTTACACAATTTGCTTGAAAGAGAAGATTGTCTTGGATCATTGAAACAGTGGTGTTAGTTAATTATAATAGGGTTTTTAACAGGACAATTCATAAATTCGTATCCTATCTTTTTAATATGAATCCACTCTGACTTTGAGGCCCAGTATTTGGGAATCGTTACCAACACCACCACCACACCACACCCCACCCCCACCCCCTTTTTTTTTGTTACCATTATGGAATAATCTGTATGGAGATTATTAGGCCTGTTCATGAAACTCAAGAACCATGTGGCATGGTTTAAGAAAGATCACTTGACTGTGACCCCTTATGTAGACCCTGTGAAGGTTAGTGAATTCTAGATGTGCCAAAAGGCAAGGAGTACAAATAACACTGGTGGTATTGCCAGAGTATTTGAAAGGTGAATTCCAACAAGTCCATGCCTGTGCATACTAAAGAATGAATTTCACAACTGAGACTGGTGTGCAGGTGTGAACCCTGAAAACTAGAAAACATCCCTGAAAAGTTAATGGAGTTCCCTTCTTGTTTTAATGACTTACCAAGATAATGAACTGCTAAATACATCTTTTGCCCTCTACAGTCCTATGTATACATATGTATCATACATGATGATATGGGGAAGTGTCAGTGAGATTTGCCTCTGTTTTTACTTTGATGTGAATTGCTACCTCTCACCTGGCAGTTTGGTTGCCACTCAGACCCAAGGCCAACTTTTTTCAGTCTGTTCTGTCTTTGAGTTACTTCTTCAGCTTCAGACCCTTCATGAAAAAGATAGTTAGGTCCACATACACTGAAAGGTGAGAAAGGAGTTAGTCTTCCTTAACCTAGAAGTCAGGATAGTATGTAGCACATCTTCTTCAGGATAGAATCATATAATAGTTCAGGTTGGCAGGAACCTTCAAAGGTCATCTAGTGCAATCCACCTGCAATGAGCAGGAACATCTTCAACTAGACCAGATTGCCCAGAACCACGTCCAACCTGACCTTGAATGTCTCCAGGGATGGTGCATCCACCACCTCTCTGGGCAACCTGTGCCAGTGTTTTACCCCACTCGTAAAAACTGTTTTCCTCATGCCCAGCCTGAATCTCCCCTCTTTTAGTTAAAAACCATTACTCCTCCTCCTATTGCAACTGGCCCTGCTAAAAAGTCTGTCCCCATCTTTCTTGTGGGCCCCGTTTAGGAACTGGAAGGCTGCAGCAATGTTTCTCCAGGCTGAACAACCCCAACTTTCTCAGCCTTTCCTTGCAGGAAATGTGCTTCAGCTCTCTGACTATTTTTGTGGCCCTCCTGGACCATCTCCAACAGGTCCATATCTTTCCTGTACTGAGGACTCCAGAGCTGGGCGCAGTACTCCAGGTGGGGTCTCACCAGAGGGAGATAAAACCATGATAAAACTCATCAGTACATGTTGGAGGGGAAAAGGAGGCTCTTCAGAACACGTTTTTTTTCTTGTGCTTATACTGTATTCATGTTTCTGATAGCTTTGTCCTCCTACGAGTAGTGAAGGCTGCACCCCAGTGCTTCAGTGGAAGATAAAAAAGCCCTTCTGGCTGTTGAGAAAGCCTGAGGGAAGTACATCATCATTGCAGGGCCTGGAACAAACGATATTAACCATTAGGGGAAATGATACTGTGATTGTTTCTGCATGATGCAGGGTTGTGGTGGTGTATGGAGCAGTTAGATTTTGTGATAACAGTGGTCATGTCAGCCTGTACTAATTTTGATGCTATATTTCATAAAGTGGGAAGTAGTGACATAATAACCTCCAGCCAAATTTTAACAGCTTTTCAATCAAATGGTAAATCTCTCAGTGAAAGTGTTACAGAGACTGTACATGTGTATGGAAGTTTCAGGCTGAATGACATATGCATAATAACTTGATCTAAACTATGAAAGGGTTGAAAACTGTCAGCAGAAGCATTCAAAGGCCTCTATGTATCAGTTTAAGAGAATCTCCATTCCTCATTTCCTAATTGCCATGATGACAGGATACAAAGTTTTACTGCTTTGTTGTGGTTTCTTTCTGAAGATGTGATATGACTTACAATCATTAATCAACAATTTGTAATCCAAAAACCCTTCAGGTACATTTGCTGGGAATCACTCATGTATATAATCAGAGGCATGATAACAGAAGTGCTTACAGTCATAGCTGAGTGGTGAGGAGTTACCACCTCTTAGCTGGTAAGTAACTTCCTTCAGCTGAGAAAAAGTGCAACAGAGTATGTGTTGCACTTTCCAGTGCAAAGTAAAATGGGCTTGCATGAATCCTGCTACCCACACTGATTTATTCCTGTTTTTCTTTAACTGCATAAGCTGAGAGTATACACGGGGCAATCACTGAGTTTCAGTAAATGGCATATTGGCTGTAAAGCATTGTAGCAGTATTGCAACTGGTCATCTCCTTATGCCCAAAAATGTTTAAAAATAAGATTAACTCATATTTCAGTGTGGGTAGAGACTATGTTCTCTTATATATTGGAATTTAGACTTTTGTTTACCATAAAAGTACTATTAAGAGACCTTGTTAAATAATAGATTAAAGAATTATAGTAATTTTTTCTCCTTTGCCCTTGCTTCTCATCCTGTGGACAATAAAAAAGCTCAGCCTGCATTTTTACTGTGGTCCTGCTAATCCGTGGTTTAAATCGAAAGATGGGACATAGTTTGGCTCTGAAATCCTTCTGCAGCCCCACATTGTACCTAAGAGTTAGTGGAACTGCTCCAAACTAACTTATCTTTCAAATTACAAATGTAAAAAATTAATTCAGGAGTAGTAAAGAGCTAAACCCCTGTTGTCCCCATGCACAATGACCAATTAAATTCTGTCTTAACTTACTGTGGGTTATTCTTAAATCTGTACAAACAGATTGAGGAAATAAGGCTGAGGAAAAAATATTACTAGAATCTTTGTCATTCAGTAGCATTCAGTCCCATTTCTTCTGGAGTTTATAGTACCAGTGGTGGATCTCTCTTGATCCGGGGAGGGATCAGAAGGATTTCTATACATGGGAAAATGTCAGTGTGGAATTGTATTTGGCTTGTGGCATTACACAAAGCATATGGGTCACCTGCAGAACTTGAACTGTTTAGGAATGACCCTAGGTGCAGGTATTATGACAAAAGAGAAAGCAAGGCCAAGAGGACGGAGGATGATTTTAGAGTCTGATGCTTATGTTCTAGTTGCAGTTCCAGCTGGGTTTCCTCTGGGTTTACTGCAGGATGTTTGAAAAAGCAACTGCTTGTTAATCTCAGGCAGCCTCTATGACTGATGATTCCCCTTTGATTGTAAAAAGAGCACATTGGTGTTTCTGCTCAGTTTGTGTGTATTTCCTGCTTTATTATTTTTATAATGATTTATTATCTTAAACGATGGCAGCTTTATAACCTATTAGCCTTCTTTGGAGGTTGAAGCTTGCTGCTCTGGCATGTGAATGAACTTCTTCCTGGTGATGGTCTGCTCCTAAAACATTACATTCAAACCCAAACGTAACATGATAATAAAAAGACAGTATATGGTTGCTGTGTTATCGCTTAATTTAATGAAAATAGGCAGCTTGAGTATGAGCAGATTTTGCATGCTCCAGATGGGCAAAATTCATCTAATCTAGATTCTGCTTTGTCTTCTCGTAAGATCAGTTATACTGAAAAATGAAAGAGCATTCAGAGGAGAGTAACCCAAGTGGTCAAAGTGCAGTACAGAAAAGTGGATGAAGAAATGGTAGAAAGAGCAAATGCCTGGAGCTTAAAACTAAAGGGAAGCTTTGTTTATATTGATTTCTACTCTACTAAAATGTCCTGCTGTTGTTCCAGTATCCCATGCAATCTGCAGTCTACAGAAGATTGCTGCCTGAGCTGGTGCTCGACTAGGTACATCTCTCTTCTGGGGAAGGGTATAAAAGACTGGCCCGAATATGAATAGCTCCACAGTTAACAATGGAAAATTTGTCAGGACAAAGCAAACCCCGAAGCAGATGCTACTACTGGGTAAGCAACACTGATTCTTTGGGAGTAATTTGCACCAGTCTGATACCTGGCAGGGGAGCTGTTTGAGGCTGGCACATGGATCTCTAAGGGAGTATTTTGGGCACATTTTAGCTGAATATCAAGAAGTTGTTTCTGAGCATGAAATCTGTTAAATCAGCTGTTCCCAAATGGTTTCTGTTTGTGCTGCTGTTTCTGGTGGTGAGCTCACCCCAGCCGAGCCTACGACCCTAAATACTAACATAAACAATCACATCTCTGTCAGGCCTGTGACCCCATTCTGTGCGGCTGTGACCCAGCTGGAGGTTACAACCCCTGCTTTGGGAATCGGTGGGATAGACTGTCAGATAGCTCTGCTGGGGAAGCGCTGATATGCCCCATCCAGGCTAGGATCATCACAACAAATGCCTTCAGATCTCACAGTAATTTGTAGGCCCCTGCCACCAGTTTGAGAGTGCAGCCTTTTAGAGCTGACATGTCACTTTGGTACATCAGGAACATCTCGGAGATCAAAAGGTCATAGTCCTCCCACGCTGACTCAGCCTTTCTTCATGGACTCTTCATCTTAATTCCCTGTCAGTTGGCTTGCACCAAGCTCCAGCTCCCTCAAGGTGCAGCTGGTTTGGCCACTGCTGGATATGTACCAGCTGCAACTTCTCCCTCTCTGCCTCCATCTTGCTGCTTCTCTCAGGCCACCCTTTCCAAAACAGTTCTGCCTGAATTCTGCTTGCCTTAATGCAGGGATTGATAACTGTGTGTCTCCGCCGAAATAATTAAAAGTTAGATTCAAAGTAACTAAAAGCTGTATAGGACAGTGCTAGTGAAGTGGGATAAGTCTTTCCCTGTATTTTATAAAATTAATTCTGTTACTCATATACTCATAGATAAGAGCACAATCTTACAGATGTGGGAGGCTGATGGAGATAAAGAAAAGGTGACCTCATGTGATTGCTGCTGTGGTCTGCAAAGCCTAGGGTCTTTGATAGGCATGCAGACAGCCTTTAAATATAAAATGCCATTACATTTGTCCTAATTTGAGGTCAGATTTTTAAGCTTTGCTCTGCTGCAATCTTAAATAGAGTTTATAAACAATAACAAAAATAGATTTCAAATTTGGTTTTTTGAAAGCATTAATTGTCATAATGTAAAATACTAACATTTTAATAGCTAACTGACTTACTAGTCCAAGGCTAGACTTCATAATTTACAGTCATGGAATTCGGATTGTGGCATCACTACATGAATCTGACAAGGGGAAGAGCCTGCAACAGATGATCTTTTTTTTCTTCTTCTTTATCTATAGATCCTGAAAATTGCCAGTGGTGATAGAAAGGAGAGAGAGGGAGATTGTGCATAAAAATATGACAATTGCTTATCATTTGGATAAAAACCTGTATTGTATAAAATTAGCCTGAATTCAGTCTGTGCAAGTCTTTTTTCAGGGCTGTATGTGGAGTGCTTTATTTAGAGATGTTGCTGAGCTGGTTTTCTGTCAGGCAGGTGCACAGAAAACATTCACCTGGGGATGGAACAGCAAAGTGAAGTTGTGGAGCGTGCAAGCCATGCAATGAAATAAGGTTAGAAAATCTTATGGTTTAGGTTGCTTGCTGTACGTGCCACTCCTAAATGAAAAAATTGTTTGAACTTTTGATTCTGTAACTTGATCATCCCTTAAACACTAATTACATGTCAGAAAATGGAGCATAAAGTCTCCTCCATCTGTCCAGGTTGGATATGGTGCACAAAGGAGCATATCCGATTCATAGTACCTCTTAGGTAATCAGATTAATATCTCCTGAACTGAATTTACCTTTTTGATACTGAGTCTTTCATATGCCATGTCTCACGTATCACGCTCTGTTGAAGCTCTGTGGCTTTTCAGTAATTTCCTTGAAATCTATATGTGGTATGTATGCACTCTTTTGAGCTGTTCTTGGGACGTGCATCAATTAAATATGTTTCTGGCACTTTTTTAATGGCATAGTTTCCCTGGAGTCAAAAACCACACCAAAACTTGTGAGATCATTTGTTTAATTTAAAAGCAAAAGGGTATGGAACTACAATTTCAAGCTTCAACAGCTATGCCGCTCTAGCTTTGAAGGAAGGGAAACAAATCTTAGTGTCTTACACACAAAATAAATACATTCTTGAGTTCTTAAAATATCTGATTTCATCCAATTTTTTCATTTCCCTTGCTTATCTTTTCATATTAATTCCTTTTTTTTGATGGTAGATTTTCAACTTCTTATCAAATTTCATTGTTTGTTGGTTTTGCTTAGCAAAGCAGTGGGCTGGATTTTGTCATCTGGGTCTAAGGGAGAACTGTAAATGATGCAGGATGGTTCTTAACTAAAATTACTGATAACCAATCTGAATCCAAAATTGTATTTTAATTGGTTGGAGCTTTTGGCTCTAGGGCATTCTGGAAATATATACTATGTAGGAGTTGACTGCTGTTTTTTCAAATATATTGAGAGTAGAGCTACGTAAGTTCCCATATTTTACCAGATCTCTCCAGTAAGATTCATTCTGTGTCTCAAGTATCTCTTGGCCTGCATCTGCAGTGGTGTTTTCATTTAGATTTTGAAGCAAGTCTGCAGTGATCTTTAGTTGCTGCATGTTTGTTCTTTATGTGGAGGGGTTTTAATGTGCACCAACTAGAGACCTTTTGTAGGAACTGGCTGTGGTAACTTGTGGTTACTGAGCTCAGGTAATGCTTGATCACAAGAAACGACAGCACGCATTTCAGCAGGATATCCTAGTTGGCAGGATTTGATAAACTCATTTGTGCTGAAGCCTGAGTTGCCATGTTTTTCAGTTATTGTTGTTTATGCTACGAAATAGGACATTCTGCCTGCCCTTGGCCTATAGTCACATCTCAGCTGCAGTGAGATATGCGCTGAGTACCAAATTCCTGGGTCCAGTCATCTGCTGCTGAATGATCTTTCATAAGTCCCATGCAACTCACTTCCTCCTTGCTGTTCCTCCTGTTTTTAACTTTAAACTGATGATGTTCTATTTTGACAGTTGAAACAGTGGCTGTCATGTTTGAGAGTTAGTGAATGCTGTTAAATTGGTACCCACTAGAAACTGGTACCCACTGAAAGACAAGTGGTTAAGAAGATAGATCTGCAATTTTTTTTAAGTTTTAAAAGTCTGTAAACCTTTTCCTGTTAGTGTTCAGTAGGAATGAAGTTTAGGATAAACTTCAGTGCCTTCAAGCTAATATTGAGCCTGTCAGTGGACAAATCTTAATCTCAAGAGGAAAAGTTCATAGTGAATTCAGGTTAAATGCCAAAAACCTCATGATCCTTGGAGCTTCCAGTTTGTTCTGATGATTGTTCAACCGTAATAACACAAACTAGCGAAGACTGGTCACATTATTATTCTCCAGGTTAGCATGAGGTAACTCTGAACCACATGGGATCAATGTGTCAAGTGCTTCACATCCCTAGAGTTCATTGTCTTGGTTTATGGTCAACAGCTGCCCCGTTCTCCATTTCCTGAGGGTGCATCTGCTGCTTAGTCACCCCTGTGATGGTCATGTGAGCTAGCGTGAAATGAGCTGTTGGGATCCAGAGGGTTCCAGCAGCAGATGAGTCACAGAGGCAGAGAGGTCAGCCCAGGGTAATTTTTCTAGTATTTACCGTGCACGGCATAGATGTTTCCTGAGGTGAACCTGCCTTCTGTTAAAATGAAATGTCTTTTTGTCTGGGTTGGAAGATCCTATGGGTTGAGAGGAGGCTGTATCACCTTCAGACCATTCTGACTGTGTAGAAGACTTGGAAAACTTACTTTAATGAGCTGTCGGTTTCCCTTAGGTAGGGATACCTTGCTTTTGTCACTCGCTATAAGAAAGTATCTGTGTCTAGCTGGCTGAATAGTAATCATGAGCAAGTCAAATGGCACATAATGGGGCAGCTCAGCCTGTGCAATTTAGGGCAGTTTTGAATTCAGCCCAGGATTTGGTTGTTGTTCTTTTACATCTGTATTTAAAGTGGTAGAAATTCACCTGCAGTTTGATGTACTGAAATTTTGAATTGTATGTGTTTCAAATAAATAAATGACTATAACTTGCTGTGTCTCTAAAGCTATGGATTTTCAGTGCACTTCAACATGATAATGTTTTTCTTATTTTGATTGTGCTGAAAAATTTTTGTGACAACCGTGGTTTTAACAAAAAACGCATTTTATCAGACGTGATGTGTTCTGTGGAGATGTGTTTGTGCTGATAAATAAAAATCCTCAAGACAAGAGAGATGATGAGGCTGAGGTTAATCAAAACTAGCTACATGCTACACAAAATATCAAGGTTATTGTCTGTGTGTTTCTTTTTTTTCTCTCTCTCAGCGTTCTTGTACCTCCCACCCAAAAAATGTTTTGCAAGGTTTTCCTTTTGCTAAACCAGAGAAGAATAAAACAAAAATAAAACTGTTTACCTGTTGGCCCTGCTTCTTAGCTACATATGAAATTATGTGGTGTTTGTCTTGCATTTTGCACAGGTACCTGTGGTAGTGGCATGCCATATTCTAAATCACTGCCATAAACAATTGCCTGCCAGTGATTGCCTTGCACGTAGTGGTGAGCAATCCCTGCGCTCAATGGTGCCATTGAAAATGTTTGAGAGCTTGCTGCCCAGTTTCAGCAGCTTAATTGCTAATGATGTGTTTTTGCTTCAGAATTTAATAGCTGTTTCTGGTTACGATAAAGTTGGTTTAAACCTGCAAGCTTTTTAAAACTGAATTTGTCGCTTCCTCTTTGCAGTGTGGTTTCCTCCTTTGGTAGCTTCAAAACATTGTGGTCTGGGGTGTTGGGTGAGATGACATGTCCTATTTACACTCGATTGGAAAAGACTGCGTCATGGGCACTTGCAACTCTGTGGGGTTTTCTTAGTTCAGATGCTCAGATGTGGCTTCCTGTCATCACCTGATTACTTTGAATGCGAAAATGGTTTTGCTAACTTCAGTATTGTTGTCTTAAACTTAAGAAGATGACAGGCATAGATTTCAATGTTATCTCTGTGTGCTTTCTGTTGTGGAGTGAGCACAGTGATGATCAAAATATTACATGGCATGCTCCATCATAGTTAACCGCAGAAGAAAGCCTACACTGCTTCTACCGCTCTTCCAGTTTTCTCTCCATTTCCAGAACCACAGTTCCATACATGCAATCATGCTGTTGTTGACACATAGGCCCTTCAATTATTAAATCAGGGCCTAGCTATTCCAACCCGTGTCAGTTAAAAAAGACTGGAGGGCCCAAAAGGAAAAATCTTTTTTACCCCTCAGACTTGTAGAATCATGCAGTGCCCTGACTGGTGCCGGACAGTATAAACTCTTCAGGCCAGGGATTATGCCTTTACTCTCTAAGATTTTATAGCCCTGAGCATCCGGTTACTATTAGGGAATAGAATAAAGGATGATAATTTTCTTTGGCCATTTTTATCTTCATCTCACTTGACCAGGTAGTGGCAACAGAGGAGTTTTTATTACAATAGCCTTCCTCTGCCCTGTCTCCAAGTGACACTAGAGATGTCCTGTTCTCACAAGTTCTGGAGTCAGAATGGTTGTAGCAGAGCAAATAGACAAGGAAACAAAACATAAAATATTTATCCAAATCTCTTAATCCAACAGTCACTAAAAATGTCCATGCCATGCTTTCCTGCTATTTCCCAAATTCTTGCAAAGGAAAGCATTAAAGCAGCCATATGGTAGATGTGTTTAGTTAGAGGGCTCTCAGTCAGCTTCTAATCTGACAGAACTACAGTGTCATTCACTGTTTATCCTCAAAATTTTAGCAGAAATGTGTCAAACACTGCTCAGCAGGCTCAGCTGCACCCTACCTGTTGGAAAGCAGCTGGTGATTTAGTTACTCAGGTTCTGGAGTCCATGTTGAGATGGCTTAAAGACTATTAAGTTTTTCTGGTTTGTTTTGGGTTTTGGTCATTTTTTTGTTTCAGAAAATCAAGCTTTTAGGAATCAAGCCTTTGCCATTAGGCTCCTGGATAAACACAAGTACTAAAAAACATTTTCCTGCATTTTTTTGTCTTCTTTTAAAAAGAACTCTACTTTCTTCCCTTATCCTTCCTTTTTCTTTCTATGACAGTCATTAGTATCACTTGCAGGTTCTTTTCTGCTTGTCTGTTTCTTTCTTTTCATCCACACTCTGACTACAGGTTGCACAGAGCAGTTGTGCTGTCTATATTATTGGCAGTTTTCAAAACCTGGGTGGACAAATACCTGAGTAACCTGCTCAGTAACGTTATAGCTGTCCCAGCTTTGGGTAGGAGGTGTGACTAGAGACCTCCTGAGGTTTCTTCCGACTTGAAGTATCCTGTGAGCCTATGATGATACTTTTTTGGTCTGTTTTGTACTTTTTCTTTCTTACTGTCATTTTCTGAGTATTCTCTTCTTTGTTATGCCACGTTTGTTATTCCTATTTATTGAACTATATGCATGGTTACACATTTTGATGAATGTCTAATATGTATTTGATACATTAACTAGGGGCTCTTTCGAAAGACAGGGATACTGTCCTAGTAGCTAATTCCTTAACTATAAATCTACTTATTTTGTTGCTGTTAAATGTGCTGATGGTTTGAAGATTATCCTTTCTGTCAGCTCAGGTTTGTAAATAATTAATAAGTTTTGAGACAGAATAAGACTGCCTGAAGACAGGAGGAGAAAAATATTTTCTATCCTGGAGCCCTCTGGCTGATTTTAGATTATTTTGAACAGAACTTGAAGAAACTGTTTTGGGTTTTTCTTGTTGTTTGTTTGTTTGGTTTGTTTTGTTGTTTTTTCTTTAAAAATTCTGAACCCTGCACATAGGATAATTCTGTTCCTCTAGAGATGAGCAATGGCTTTTTTAATGGAAAAACTACTTTTGTTGGTATGCTTCTGCTAGTGATTAATAGCATACATCCAGACCTAGAACATCGTGAATTTTGGCCTAATGAGAACCTT
The DNA here is from genome assembly GCF_963264785.1 of Psittacula echo. Taxonomy (NCBI): domain Eukaryota; kingdom Metazoa; phylum Chordata; class Aves; order Psittaciformes; family Psittacidae; genus Psittacula; species Psittacula echo. Next base: position 40,980,816 of record NC_137739.1, on the reverse strand, counting down.
GGCCTGCTAAATCTCTTACAGTAGGCATCTCCTCGTAACTCTCAGTCCTCTTCTCCCCTCTCATATTAATCCCAGGATAACATTGAACTACCAGTAAGTCATAGCCCTCAAATGCTGACATTCCTTGAAAAAGTAACTGAGTGTAACGTCAGTGATGAACTTACTGTAACTAACCAGATGTAACCAAGGTGTGTTTAAAGAGTGTGTTTTAAATCCCACCTCATGGTCAACATTAACATTTTCCTAACACGTAATACAGACTAGGTGAAAAGAATTTTGGTGCTTTCAGGATATTGACACAAACAACTGTGCCTTCTGCTTACATCTGTAGTTAGGAAGATATTTGCTAATAACAGACTGTACTTTTTAAATGGATTTTAGTGTTAGTGTAAGGCAGCAAGCTGACAGCTTGGCAATCCATGGTCTCTTTCCTCTTGTCCTTGGACCGTGGAGCACAAACAGTACTGGCACAAGCTGTTCTACTGGCCTATGGGTGTATTTCAGCTTTGATCTGGAGACTCCACATCCAGTCAGTAAGCATGGAAACTCAGGCTCCTATTTAGTCCTTTGCTGAATTTCTGAAGCTGTTGTGAAGGTCATTGATTATGCAGACACTGCAGTTTGTAGTGAAACTGGTAAATTGGTGTCGTGGTTTAAGCCAGTCAGCAAGTCAGCCATGCAGTTTCTACTCCTCCCCCCGCCCTCCCGGAGGGATGGGGAGGAGAATCGAAAGAATGTAACTCCCACGGGTTGAGATAAGAACGGTCCAGTAACTAAGGTATAACACAAATCACTACTGCTACCACCAATAATAATGATGATAAGGGAAATAACAAGGGAAGAGAATACGATATCGCCCCCCGAAAACGAGTCCAACCGACCAGTGCGTGCCCTTCCGGGTAAATCCCAGTTACATCCCCGGGCATGGCGTGCTGTAGTATGGAATACCCCTTTGGCTAGTTTGGGTCAGGTGTCTTGTTCCTGCTTCCTCCCGGCTTCCCCCCCTCCCTGGCAGAGCATGAGACTCACAAAGTCCTTGGTCAGAGTAAACATTCTGACCAGCAACTGAAAGCATCAGTTTTATCAGTACTATTCCCAGGCTGAAAGTCGAAAACACAGCGCTGCACCAGCTGCTAAGAAGGAGAAAAAGTGACTGCTGCTGCTGAACCCAGGACAGTATCCACCCCTTATTCCATACCATTCACATCATGCTCAGATCCCACATTTTCAATATACCCTCACTCTCATCTCAATGCACTGTTATCTTAGTGCATGGACCAATCCCCATAAAGCTGCTGAGTCCATCCGGTCCATGATGTTGGGTTCCATCTCTTGTAACAGTCTTTCAGAGCAGGAGAGGCTGTGTGCAGTGTTCACACTCATGAATAACCTGGGCAATAGTGTCTATTGCTAAGTCCACCCCTTGATCATTAGTCCATCTCTATGTTGCATCTCTGCCCTGACAGCCTGAAGTGTCATGGGTCTACCAGGCTCAAAATAATTCACCCTCCCCTTCAGCAGTTTCTGCAACTTGTTGTTGGGGACTCCGTACAGCTGCCTTCCATCTCCGACGCTTCCAAAGCACTGGAGGGGCCCAGTGGACCAGATACTTGCCCATACTGTCCCACACACCCTGCCACTCATGACTGTCCAGCCTTGGGGAAAACCTCTTGGTCCTCCTATATCATCATCTAATCCTAGACAAGGCCCAAACCCGACTCTGCTTAACTCTTGGGATCCGACAAGATGGTTATGGGTAAGACACACTCTGTATGTATGCCAACATGGTGATCCCCATCACAATCAGCAAACAGGTTCCAAGGGTACCCAAAGGCCATTCAAAACCTTTCAGAACTCTCAAATGATGCTGTAAACGGTCGGGGGGGGGGGGGGGGTGTTGGGGGGGCTGGCGGGGTAAGAGAATGTCTCCTTCACAGGTTGACCACCCGAGAAGGAGAAAAAAGATGTGTAATTGCTAAGCACTTGTATTATATACTTCCCAAAGTATAAAGGTGGTGACCACACTGGGAACATAAGCCAGATCAGTTTCATGATCAATGATTCTATTGTATTGCAAGTCATTACCATAAAGTAATGAGACAATAACCTTAGCCCAAGCCCCACGCTTGAAAAACACTAGCACAGCAAATACCGGCTCTAAGTGAGCTACGGCATATTGAAACTGTGAGATCAAAAACAACAACTTTGAGAGCCAATAAATCAGCATTGTGACGAGTGACTATTAATCCGAAACACTGAATGCTTATCACAAATACGATTAGACACACTCCGGTCAGATCTGTCATTATCTCAACCCTTCGTGCCCCACATTGGGCGCCAAAAAGAACTGTCGTGGTTTAAGCCAGTTGGCAAGTCAGCCATGCAGTTTCTACTCCCCTGCCCCCTCCCGGAGGGATGGGGAGGAGAATTGAAAGAATGTAACTCCCACGGGTTGAGATAAAAACAGTCCAGTAACTAAAGTATAACACAAATCACTACTGCTGCCACCAATAATAATAATGATAAGGGAAATAACAAGGAAGAGAATACGATATCGCCCCCCGAAAACGAGTCCAACCGACCAGTGCGTGCCCTTCCGGGTAAATCCCAGTTACATCCCCAGGCATGACGTGCTGTGGTATGGAATACACCTTTGGCTAGTTTGGGTCAGGTGTCCTGTTCCTGCTTCCTCCCGGCTTCCCCCCCTCCCTGGCAGAGCATGAGACTCACAAAGTCCTTGGTCAGAGTAAACATTCTGACCAGCACCTGAAAGCATCAGTTTTATCAGTACTATTCCCAGGCCGAAAGTCAAAAACACAGCGCTGCACCAGCTGCTAAGAAGGAGAAAAAGTGACTGCTGCTGCTGAACCCAGGACAGTTGGCAAATTCATTTTTCATCAGACTGTAGCAACTGTCTGACGGTGATGACATCGAGCTAGTACTGACCAGTACTCGATCCAAAACAGTGACCTAAAGGTGAAACATAATTTCTCCTAGAGCCAGTCAGTTTCTTGACTTGGGCCAAACTAGTGACCCAGCAGTGAAAACCATATCTTACTGCATGGCCAAAGACTGAGTCAGACTCCAAAAAAAAACCTCAAGTTTTTGAGCTTTAATGCGTTTGGGCAGAAACTGCTTGAAGATGTTGCAGGCAGAAGCTGGCAAATAATCCTAATTTTCTGATCATCTCATTCTAATTGTTCCCACCTGTAGGTTCTCTGTGATTCTGGACTTAAAGCCCTATGTGTTATGCATGTATATATATGTGCATGGATGTGTTTATACCAAGCTATTTTTTTACTTATATTAGAGTTATTTCCTTGTTAGTGAAGAAGGAATGTGTGTGTAAACAAAGGCTTTTGCTCTTGTCCAGACTGTTCTCCCAGCAGCATTGCTTATAGGGTAATCCAGCATCTGTAAAGTCAGTCAGAGATGATGCTGGGAAACCTGGGTCTGGCCTCTGAATAGATCTTGGAGACAGGTCACTGATAAGGGAGAATCATGCTGTTTATATTTTCATGCTTCTGCAACTGACATTGCAAAAAGGAGCAAATGAAAAGATAATGTAATGTAGTTTTTAGTTTGCCCTTTGGCTTTTACAGATAAATATCTGATGGACCTTAGCTGGACGGGGCAAGTCCATGTGTTACACTCCTCCTGGCTGTGTTTTCATTTCCAAGATACAATCTGTTCCCTTAGAATAAAGTTCCTATCCATACTGAAGGTGACAGTAAATGCTTGTGACTAAAAGCAATTAATAAAATGGGTGTGTACATTCCCCAAGAAGTCTGAATTGGTTCAGCTCTGAGTGCATACAAGAATGATGGGATGCTAGGATGAAGGCACACTTTCTTTCTAAATACCAGCAGCAGCTAATAACTTTTTCAAAGATTAGTTGTCACTTCTGAATTTAATGCTGTGGAATGGTGCCAGATCTGTTCCATTGGTGTGGTGGTTTCCCAGGCATTTCCCAAGATGGACAGCAGGACTGAAGGCTTTCCACTTTTTGACTCAAGAGCATACTCTCATGCAACTTTTATGGGATGTCTTCATGGCTGAATGGATTATTCCATGTATCTCCTTGTCTGGTTTTTATCTCCGTTTTAAAGATTATCCATACTTCTGTGTAGTTCTTCTCCAACCAAATAAAAGCAATATAAATGAGAGGAAAGAATGCAAGTTTGTGCATACAGCATAAGAAGCAGACTTAAACAGTGATCCAGCGATTATCATGGGGTGGGAAAGTAGTTGAAACTTCCTCAGCAGAAGCTGTCTTGCTCATCAGTTCTGGCAAAGAGCCCCTCGATGGGATCCTGATATGCTTTAGCAGGATTGCCAAGTAGAAAGGAGGAATGCTGTTTGTTACTGTAGCCAGGACTGGTAAACTTATGCTGGAATTTGTGTCCAATTCTGATTCTTAGAGTTTGGGGGGAACATGGAAATAATACTGGGGAGGGAGTTCAGGGGAGGACCACAAAACCCGCTCCATGTTGTAGAAAGGCTTTTTCCATGTAAGGCTTCAGGCTGAGAGGATGGTGAGGCACTGGAATGGGTTGCCCAGGGAGGTTGTGAATGCTCCATCCTTGGCGGTGTTCAAGGCCAGGTTGGATGAGGCCTTGGGTGGCATGGTTTAGTGTGGGGTGTCCCTGTCCATGGCAGGGGGGTTGGAACTAGATGATCTTAAGGTCCTTTCCAACCCTAACTATTCTATTATTTCTATGATTTCTATGATTTTGGTGAAAATGCAAGATTGCAGAAGTACTTATGCTTGGAATTGCTATTTGTCAGTTCAGTCTTCTTAGTTGCGTGGATGAACATGTAAGAGTGTGCAGTGTCTCAAAGAAGTGGTAAAATTCAGCCTTAGCAGATACAACTTACTAGCAGCATACATGACAACTTTGGGGTGACTCATCTGTGAAGCTGGTACACTAGTTATTGATATATTTAAGACCACATAAAACATCTGTGTAGAAACAATCTGTAACCCAGCTTCTTGGGATGCAGGCCAGTCTAGATGCTCACAGGAAACTGTTCTGCTTGTCTCTACTGCCATGATTTTACTGCAAAGGAAAATGGGACTGGAAAATGAAAGGCCAACTAAATGCAGTCCATTTGGTATGTTTTATAGAGGAAGGCAAAAACCTTTTCTGCACTGTAATCTTTGGGTTTATGAACAGCCTTGTCAGAACCTGGCAAAGAAATGCATCTGTGGAAGAAATTAAGATCTGAAGTCATCCTCAGGCATGAGAGAAAATGCATACTTAGAACTCTGCACTTCACTAACAATATTTATATGAGTTTTTCTAGAAGTTTTCTTGAAAAACTCTTCTTTCATTTTTCTAGGCATTATGCCTAAGGAATAATTTATTCATGCTCACTCTTAGCATGTGAGAATACTGTTAGCTTCTGCATGCAGTCACATGTAAGCTTGGTGAGGTGTGCAAAATAGCCTTGTGTACCTATGCTTTCTTTTTGAAATGTGCCCTCATGGAATTTACAGGATTTTGAGAACAGGAATGGATGAATGCAAGTTACAGTTTCCAAATATATGAAGCTTAATTCTCATAAAAATAGTTTTGTACTGTGTTGTGGAAGAGCTTACCTTCCTTTTTTACTGACTCTAAAGGCAGAAGTTTTCATAGCATCTCACTGGACACAGCTTTTCCTGGCCACATGCTGCTCAGTCCTTTGTGTTTGTAGTGGAGATCAAAAGCATAGAAAAGCTCTTTTGAGCTGTGGCCAGTCATATTTACAAAAAAACCCCACAATCGTTCACTGAGACGCTGGATGGCTCAGGAAGCTCTGCATGTTTGCCATTGTGCTGGATGCAGAGTGCTCAGATGAAGTCTGTGGGTCAGATTTGAAAGACATGCAGTAAGGTATGACTGCTGCCCTGTTCTTGTAGGGAATATTAGAGTTGTTGATTGCTGTCAGTGTCATTATGCAAGTTGTTCACTTGTGATATACAGACATCAAAAATATGTCCAAAGTAATACCTGCTTCCAAACCAAGAGGGATTTCTGCATAGTACTGAGGCAACCAGTGACTTCCACAGCAATCAGTAAAAGTGCTGACGACTGCTATCTGGTTCTGTATGGTTTAGTGGATTTGGCTTATTGGTGTGAAAAACACTGATCTGATACAGGACAAGGTCCTGGTGAGTTTAGCCACTTACATAAAGTGGAATTTTATTCCTTTCTGGTTATTTGACTGTCTGTAGGTTATAAAAAGTCACTTTTTTGAAGACAAGGTTCAGGTATCTTTTAAGCAGAGGCATAGTTGAGATGGAATAAACCTCCTGCATGCACCAGTAAATACTATGTGAATAACAAGCATGGGCCAACATCTCTCATCAGTCTCAAGAGCCCGATCAGTTACAGGAGGAGGAGGACCAAGAATGGGTGACCTGGGTTTTCCTATACAAGTCCTTTGAAGAAATGGTGGCTGCTGTAAATACCTTGACAATAAGAGTAGTGATGATGACTGCTGCTGTAACCATGGCTTTTGAAATATTTACTCTTCATCAGGGACTGTAGCGGTAGGACAAGAGGTAACAGGTTCACACTTAAACAGGGGAAGTTCAGGTTAGATATAAGGAAGATCTTTACTGTGAGGGTGGTGAGGCACTGGAACAGACTGCCCAGAGAAGTGGTAAGTGCTCCATTCCTGACAGTGTTCAAGGCCAGGTTGGACAGAGCCTTGGGCGACATAGTCTAGTGTGAGGCATTCCTGCCCATGGCAGGGGCATTGGAACTAGATGATCTTAAGATCCTTTCCAACCCAAACCATTCTATGATTCTATGATTTACCAATATGTGAGTGTCCTGATGCCCTGGTAAGGTTGACTGGCAGCCTAGAACCAGCAGGACTGGGCTGGCAGGCTGGAAGGTGATCTTCAGGGTAAAAGAAGGATTTGTCTTTAACATAGTAAGGTAGCATCCTGCTTCTAATGGACAGAGGATATAATGAAGACATATTTATGAGACGGGAACAGTGATTTTGGAAATACTTGTGCAGGTTAAGCTCTCTCAATGGGCTACAGAGTTAACTATAGTATAAATGTGTAAATAAGTGGCAGCAACTGGGGTTGTATGTACTCAAAAGAGTAGGTTCCCATCTTATTAAGGTTAAGAGCTTTAGGACTACATGAAGACCTTCTAGTCAAAGCCCAAACATCTTTTAGAACAGGTAAACTCTGGTGTACACCTATAGATGATAATTTTGTAATACAATTCACAAATTGGCATATTCCTTGAAATCTCCATTTAAGAGTTGGGTCTGGTTATTTGAAAGTAGAATGTTATGTTGGTTTCTGGATGAAGACATTTGACAGAATTTGGAGGTGTATAATAGAAATCTGTGTATTCTCCCATATTATGTCATGTCATGGTAGCACAAGGAATGTTTTTACCATGAAACTACCATTAAAGGTAACAGAAATGAGCCTTGAATCCTGATTGTGAGCTGCAGAAATACCCCATCAGGATCTCACTTGGTGATCCTTGGCTTTTGGTAAGACTATTTACAGAAGTGGAACCTTTTCAAATGAAGCACTGAAGTGATTAAAACAAAAGATGGCAAGTATAAGCCACAGGAGAGACCCTCTGGGTTTGTTTTTCCTTTGGGTGACCAGATTTCCTGTGTTTTGGATTAATAAGATGAAGCCTAAGGGAAGGTACTAAAAGGGAGAGGAAATTTTTGAAGTTGCTTCCCTTAGTTCACTCTGAGAAAGCACAGTGCAGTCCTTATGGTCTCTACACAAGTGTTTATACTTTCTGATTTGTGTAAGAACAGCTTTCTGCTTGAAGAATTTTTTTTTTCCTTTCTGAATCAAAGTTAAATACCAGCTGCAGTGTTGTTCACCTTTAAAATGTTGCATGAATGTGAATGAAGATGTCTGTTTTGGGAAGGCAAGTTTCTTATTTGTCAAGTGTTACTGTATTGCGGGGTTTTATTCCCAATAAGTACCTCATAATAGAAGACCCATCAAGCTTACCCAGCAGGAGAAAGTAAAGGATCACAGATGAGAAGGGATCCCCCTCTGTCCACTCAAGAGGAGCTGAGTCTTTCTTCCTCACCACTTCTTTCCCAACTTACCCAAGCCCTGCGATGTTTGTAAATCAGATTCGATTCAGATTAAAAGTTACCTTTCCCTGTGATTTTTATACCTTCAGAAGGAAGAAGTAATCTGTCTTGCAAATGGCATGTTCTTGCTACATCAGGCAAGAAGGCATGAAAGTCAGCAAACAGTGGCTGTCACTTGTGTCTTACTGTGAATTTGCATCTCATTTTTGGATTTGATTTCCTGTTATCGGCGAAAATCTCTTGTGTAACTTCAGTTCCTCCAGAAATAACTGTCTCTCCTGAATATCTCATGGTGAAGTGGTAGTTTCAACTTCCTTTTGACGGAGTTCCAACTCAAAGTATAATGGATCTTTCTGTTCTTTTTGATTGCTACTCTCTCTGCTCATCTTCATAGTCTTTTATTACTGAAATTACAAAAGTGGATTTATTTCCCAGTGCATGTAATGGTCTCCTCCATGTCTGGGAGGATAGTTTCAAACGTTCAGTTGCTAACATGACTGTGTTAAAGACTGTGTTCAATGCAAGTGCTGTCCAGTTCTATTATTATTTCATCATTGTTTATACCTGATCTTGCTGTAAAAAATTCCTTATAGAAACACACCATCATTCTGGGGGATCTTGTCAAGAACTCAAGCAAGTAAAAGTTGCAGAGGACAAAGCCATGCACCACACAGAATGCTATACATATATACTGTTGGAGAACACGCTTAGTATAGGTGGTTTGTTCAAATAAGAATTTTTTGTAGATGTTGAAGAATGGAAAGGAAAAAAAAAAGAAGAAAGTTTTTTAGTAAAATCAAAGCAAACTCTCAGCTTACATTTGTAAAGCCTGTCTGCTTAGCTGCTGCAGCTCATCTAAAAACATTTTAAATCCCATTTCCGTACTTGCTTAAGTCAGGTTTCTTCAAAAGACAAGAGTATCAAGTTCTAATGCACAGTTTTCTTTCAGAATACATATTCTCCAGGAGAGGAATGTCTGAAACAGCTGCAACTTTCACATTCCACCTACCTCACCTAAATAAACACAAAGACAATTCCATCTATAGTAGGAGAAATACATATCTATATGCCTGTGCCTATGTGTATAGATGGATTTATTGATAACCACATACTCAGAAGTTTTAAAATTGATCTATCAGGGCAACTTGGATGGTCATTCCCTTTATGTTTTTCTTTGGAATTGTTATGATTATCAGATCTTTTTCCATCTAATAGTGAAATACTTTAGGAAATTGCAGACTAGTCTTTGGTCAACTGTTCATCACAGAATTGATTGAAAAAAAAAAAAACCAATTAACCAACCCTCACCCCTTCACTCCCCCCCAAACCCCCTCGTCTTTAAAGCTGAAAGCTGGGTACCAGTAGCTTTAGGTGCATTTGCACAAGGTAGAATTTGATGGTAGAGACACTAGTCATAGTTCTGAGAAAATATGGATACAAAATATTGATTATGTGAGTGTTAGCAACTTGGAAATTTCAGGCATTGTCACTTGTTCGTTAGCTGAATTGTTCTTTAGCTGTTCATTATGGAGAGTATTTAAATCCAGACTGTTTCTATTTAAACATGGTCTGAAATCATAGACCTCAGCTGATGGAAAAGATTTTTGTTCTTTACTGGTATAACAGACTCAACGTGTCCAATCACAAAAAACACAGTGTCATCTTCAAATGGATAATTCAGCTATTCTTTTAGGATGCTGATTCAGCAGTGTTAGCAATGTTTCTAAACACTGACAAGCCAACAAAAGCAACTAACCTTTAGGGATCTAAACTTCAGTTTTGAAATGCAAGTCAATATTGTGTTCTGCAAAATGGCTGGAATTTTTCTGTTAAACTTAGGTCTGGTGTTGTGTTTTTAGGAGAGGTGATGAGGTCAAACGTCCAGATATTAATGGATGTGATAATATAATGCCTTCATAGGTGTATTTGTCAGAAGATTAAGAAGGCAGAGGGTAAAAATATTGGAGTTTATAAATACAGGTTTTGCTAACACTGGTATCAGATTTCTCTCTGTAAAACACTTTTCTCTCTGACTCTGCTTGGCATCTCATCAAATACAAAATCAGGCCTGATATTATATCAATCCTGAGAAAAAAAAAAAAAAACCACAAAGAATCTTCCATACTGGAGTTATTACACCTTATCTTTTCCTTTTTTCCTCACAATTTAAGAATTTCAGATTAGCTAATAGGTCAGATTTCTGGAGTTCATCTTCTGAAAACGTAAAGGATAATTTAAAATGCTCACAGTCAGATGCTTATGATTAACCCATCATAATGACTGTAGATTCTGCATCCTAGGGTTGTTGTGCTAGAGGAAAAATGAGACAAAGCCCATTTAAGTCCCAAAAAGTTTAGAAGTGACTTTTCTAATATATATCGTCTTCTGAGCACAAAGGGCAGAAAAGTCACCAGAAAAGAATATATATATTGTGAACTGGAAAGAAATCGGTGCCTTTGTAATAGTATCCCTTGCTTTGCCCTAAATCTGACTGCAGCTTTTAGCTTCTACCACATGTTTACACTGGAAATCTCTCTTTGTGCAGATAGAGTTTGTTCTCTTATGAAATTATGTCTCAGGGGAAGGATAATTTAAAGCCATTTCCATTTGTTATGTCTGCACTGAACTAGGCTATTAGGGGCTGTTAATGCTGGATAAACTCAAAACCTACAACTACCTTCATCTGTGGATTATAGAATCTGTCCAACAAATTGTATGCTGATATTTCCCTGCTCTTTGCAGGGAGTTTGGACTAGATGGTCTTTGGGAGGTGCCTTCCAACCCAAACTATTCTCTGAGTTCCAGAATAAGGATCTAGGGACAGTTTCATGTTGTAGCCATCACTAGCATAATTTTACCAGTGTAGCCAAATCAGGGTTGTGCTGATAACCACAGATGTGCATCTGGCTTCACTTTAGAAAGGCTGAGTTTTTAAAGGTTCATCTGATGACAATGTAATTATAGGTTTCAAGGTTAGGAGCTCTTGCTAGCCAGTCTTTGAGAAAACATGGATTGTAGGGATTTTGTAATTCTAGACCTAGCATCATCTTATTTTGCTTAATTGTAAGTTCAAGAAGAGCCCTGGGCAGGGGACAAGTTGTAAGCTATGCTTGAGGAGTAGCCACAGATAGCACTGAGGGTTGAAGGCACATTACTAAGCTGAAGTTTTAATTTCTTCTTCTATGCTTTAGCAAAAGCATGATCATGTAATAGTGTAACATTGGCTTATTTTAGCTATGAATTACCATTCCTTCATTACTTTCCCACTGGGAAAACCCACTATGCACCATAAAGATATTACCTTCATGTCATAAGATGCATACTTTTCATTAAAATATCTGTAAATACTCCAAGACCTGTATTTTATATACATTCTGTGTTTTAAACCTTCTAATTTTGAGCATATCCTTTCAACAACAGTCAGAGGAGGGCTGACATTGATTATCTCAGTTATGCTACATTTGTGTTTCTTGTTTGTAGATGTTAGCTCACTTTGAGGAAAATTCTTGAAGAATATGCATTGGGTAGACCTCATTGTGGCCTTTCAGTTCTTAAAAAGGACCTGTAAGAAAGATAGGATAGACTTCTTAGCAGGGCCTGTGCGATTGGACAAGGGGTGATGGTTTTAATCTAAAAGGGGAGATTCAGGCTGGACGTGAGGAAAAAATTCTTTACAATGAGAGTGGTAAAACACTGCCACAGGTTGCCCGGAGAGGTGGTGGAGGCACCATCCCTGAATACGTGCAAGGCCAGGCTGGACATGGTTCTGGATAACCTGATCTAGTTGAAGATGTCCCTGTTCATTGCATGCTCATTGCATCTTCATTCCATAGATGACCTTTGAAGGTCCCTTCTAACCTAAACTATTCTATGATTCTGTAACTGACAAGCAAATGGGAAACTATTTGCTTCTGTGTTGTTTTATTAATCAATTTTATTTTGGTTTATTTCATTTACTTTTATAATCACAGCATGATAAAATTTACCTTGTATTGTTTGAATTTTTTCCTTGTTTGAAGGCAAAGGCAATTTTGACAGAAAAGTTCAGTGTTGAATCTACTGGGGCCTCGTCAGGAGGACCAGGAGGACCTACCTCATGCTACATCAGTAAGAACTGTAACATTCACTTCAACAGAAAGTTGGGCTTCTTTTAAGCATTTGGAAATTATTTATTAAACCTTTCTGAGTTGGATTATACAAAATATACAAATCAGTATCGACTGTGATGTTTTCTTGTAAAAGAAATTTTAAAAACTCACGGAAGACAGGAATTTAAAATGAAATAGAAGCTGTACAGAAAGTTCAGCTGGAAAAGAATATTTAGCCCGTTTGCCTTACTCATTACTGCTTATTTGTAAGTTTCGAAAAAAATTACATACTCAGCTCCTGAAAGTGTGTCTTTTTAGGAACCAAAATGACAAAAAGAACACTGTCTTCTTAGATTCTTTTCTTTAGAGTCATTGTTTTCATTTGCTGTTTTTTTAATCAATCCAATACAAATAGTGTGGTGTGTCTGTATAAACTTACACACTTAACTTTTGGCATTCCTCTGTGTAGTGAGTGGCAAATGTGCATTTGCCAAAGAACGATAACCTAGATCATGAAACCCAGGGACTGCTTTTTGTATAAGGATGCTGCGTGCATTTTTGAACTTGTGTTCAAGGTAAAACACTCAAGAAGTTAATGAAGAGGGGATTAATCTTCCCTCATGCTCACTTGATAGAGATCACAGACTTCAGGTTTTGAGGAGACAGGATAAAAAAGATCTTTGCTGCCAGTGACCATAAGGCTGAAATGCTTTTATTCTCTAGAGAGCCAGAACTCATCTGCAGCTTCCCCTCATTTAAACTCAAGACACTTCAGTTTCCTGTTTAGTTTGTATCTAAGTGGATTTTCTTTTAGATTGTAGATTGTAGTTGTTTGTGTATTCTTTGCTAAGGGTTATTATTTTTTCCTTTAGCTGCTGGCTTGGGAATTGCCTGAACAGTGTTGCTTTATTGAAAAGGATTATGTGCTACCCTGGCTACGGAATACCAGAGGAAGCAGATACCATACAAAATCAAAACACAGTGTCTCCAGGTTGCCATTCACTGAGTCTTTTAGCAGTGATCTGCTTGAAGCAACCTTGTGGAAAATCAAAATTTTAGTGGTTCTTCATGTCTGTGGCACCACTTGCAATGACAGAACATGTTCCCATTAGTGAGACGATTGTAGTGGATCTTTGAGTCTGGCACCCAGCTGTTGATGGTGATACCATTATTTTCTTATTTGCTGGATTGATGTCCTCCATCAGTCTGTAGACCAGCTTAATTGAGTGTTTATTTTCCTTTTGTGGCCTTCATCAGCTTTTTGTTACTTTAGTAACAAAAAAGTAAAAAAAAAGGATATAAAAAAAGAAGTTATATCTGTGAGACTATCTCAAGTTTTTCTGAAGACATAAGTCTTCAAATCTGTCCTGGAATTCCTGGTGGAATGAGGAAGACGCTATTAACTATCTCATGACACCTGGCTGCAAGAAAAGAGACTGTTCTCCTTTCAAGACAAGTTAAAACCTCCCGTGGCAGCTGCTGGGTCACTTCTAGTAGATTTTTCTAGTGTATTAGCGCTTTGAAACTCTGTGTTTCTTTTCTAGAAGAGAAAAAACATGGATAATCCTGTTTCCATAGCTCGTGTTGCCATTTCTTATGGAAGCCTTATGGACAGGAATGGCAAAGATGGCAAAGTGTATTATTAATGTGTCTTTCCAGAAAGGAAAGAAGCCAAAAGAATGGCCCAGAGGTCCATGTTTCAAACTACAACAGGTGAGATTAGTCATTACTAAACTGTGATCAGAAAGAGGAGGAACTAGGCGTTTGCTTCTCGTTGAGATACACTTTTTTGCTTTTCAAGTCTAGAGCTGCAGCATGCAAGCTCACCTGCTCCTCCTTTGCTAGCTGATTCGCTTACCAGTACAAGAAGCAGAAATCTTGACCATTATACGTTTCAGTTTGACTTATGAGGCACACCATTGATATTTCTGTGTTTAATTCACTTCTAAAGAAATGAACAGCTGGTCTTGTGACAAACTAACATTTGCATGTATTATTATACCTTACATATCTTGTAATTATCAACAACAGCTGCAAGCAGACCAGCAGTAGGGAAAGGTCTCTACAAAGCTAAAGTGAAATATAGAGAAGAGCTCATACAATCTGTTTGACCTCTAAGCAAGAGCTATCACCGAAGTGTTTATACATTACTCTATTTCTAAACAAGGTAGTCTATTACTAAAAAAAAAAAACCCCATCATCCTCTCTTAGATTGCCTAACTTTATTTTATAGTAGATCTGAACATGTTATTGTGTTTCTGCAAATGCAGTGGGGAAAAAAGAAAGAAGACGTAGCCACATGAAGCAGGAAGAGTAGGATTTGGAGAGAGAAGAAGAAAGAAAATTGACCCAGGCCCTTTTGAGAGTTTGAAGTTTGCTACAGAGCCCAGTATATTGACTCAGGATGGAGAGGGCCACAGACTATAAACCTGGTTTCTCAAAAAGCATGCCTCCCTAATCCCTTACATCCGCTGAGGGCCTCTTAGTATTGTTGTAAAAGGTCTGTTTTCCAAAGTGATTTGATTCCCATAGCCATGGGCAAAGGCACCCAAGCAGCTCTTGTTTGATTAAAAAGCTGAATTGTTTGCTGGTGACTGTAAACACAAACAGCTGCTTTCTGAAACCACACAGAAATGAGACCCAGATTGGTACTTCTGCTGCAGGACATTGTTTTAAACAACTCACTAGCTATCTGTGGGAAGATAATTTGAGATGGATGTTAATAAATTCAGAATGAAATGTGAGTATATTTAGCTCACCTTTGCTCTGCCCTGATTATTTTTTATGCAGGCTCATCCTGTGGTCTTAGAAGAGAACAAAAGCACTTACCTTGCTTCAGGTAATGGTATTTATAGGGACTTGAAAATACAACTGAACAGAACACCTTACAGGATCAGTCAACACTCCTAATTTTTGCTTCACAGTGACTTGTCTGGGGAAGGAGAGAAGGCATGGTGTTGGGGTCCCTGTGCTGATCTTACTGCACTGAAGTGATTCTCCTTCAACTGGTTTTGTTGATTTTCATGGTAATGCTTTTCTACCTGCAGAGTACATAAGCAGTGCGTAACTGTGCTCAGACATGTGGTTTCCTGGGTTTCAATGTTTATATTTAATCTATTTTATTGTTCTTTGCATCTTGGTATTCTGAAGATTATGGACTGTCTTTCCCATGTCACTGTGTATCTACTGTCCTTAGCAAAACAAATATTGCTTCATAGGTTGTCCAGTCATTTTAATTAGCTTAGTCATTTGTAGGTTCTTATTGAAAAGACCATTCAAGATAAATAGAAAACACTCAGCAATTCCTTACCTGAGACTGCAGAAACCAAAAGGTTGTGAACAGTCCTGTTTACTTGTTCACTGTTTACTGTTCGTGTGGTTTGTTTTCCATTTCACGCTGAAGGGACAGTGAAAGACAGTTATGTAATTATTACTTACCAAAAGCAGTTCAAAAACTGTTTTCAAGAACATGAAAAGCAGTATGTAAAGCCATGTTTTATTATAGAAGTTTAACTTCCCATTTCTCAGATTCTAACTCAGACCTCTTTACCGTGGTTGGGTTCCTAAGCTTTCAGACACAGTCCGTGTCAGTAGTGACACTTATGCATCTATTTATATATAGATATTGCTTATATATGCACACAAGTATTTTCAGAAGTATTCTAAAATAACAGGCCTAAGCATCTAGAGACCTGGCTTCTGTACATGGCTTTACCATCAACTTCCTGAAGGACTTAAAGCAAAGTTGGGAAGTTCTTTTTTTTACACAAGTACATTGGACAGTACATAATCCTGTTCTGGGGAATATCACATCAGTACAAATCTGTGCTGTGTTGTGGATTCTGCTCGCCTCTGATGGATTGTAAGTGTTAGGGCTGTTGAGGGCTCTTCCAGCTTTTCACCTTCCTTGCTACTTGACTCTGTGTCCTGGGAAACATTTTATTACTTTTAATCCAAGTTTTGTTGACTTGAATGTGTTTAGTTATAAGGGCAATGCTTCTCTTTCCATCTCCATTTTTCACTTTGCAGAGTAACCTGTGGGTTATAACTACCCCAAAGCTGTTTTTCTGCTGATTCCCGTTTTATGTGCACTAGGGATAATGCAGCTTTTCTGGAGAGACCACAAGACTTGATTCACTGATGTTGTAAGAACTGTCAAAATCTTGTGACAGAAGCGGAAAATTTTGTTGACATTGGAGAGAGGTGGCTAGAGCTGTAGTCTGGGTTCCAGCTGTACGGGTATTTCTGTTAACTAAAAAGGATTCAGAACCTATCCTGAGCTGTTTTTATGAACTTAAAATAATTGAGAACAGTTTTTGTTTAGCTCTGGGTATTTCCTGAATGTGTTTGCAAGTCAGACAGTGTAGTGCTGGGCTTAAAAGCCTGGCTTCAGCCCAAGATGTATTAAACAAAATAACCAAAGAGAATTTATTATGGAAAAGTATATTAACTTTTGAAAACTTTCGTGTTACAATTAGTATTTCTGTTAGTAATACAGCTATATATTTTCAAATTTAAAAAATCATGTCTTTTAGAGGTATCTAAGGAAAAAAGCCTCTTACACTGCATATGTGATTATCTCCATGCAATACCAAAGTGTGTAAGCATCTCCTAAATATTTAAATACAGAAATAATGGTAGTGATGGTATTCTCCTCTTTTTCAGCTAGAAAAGAACATAGTTCAAAGGTTGTTTACTGCATGAACTTTCTGGTGGTGTGGTTAGAGGTTTCGAAGAAGTTCAGGGAAAGCTAAGTTGAATGTTGCCTATAGTTTTGAATGTAGTTATAGCTGTGCTATTCTCTTTCAGTCCAGGAGATAGTTCCCTTCTGGGTGCAGCCAGGAGCATCTTCTTCAGCTCTGGCAGCCTCGTCTGACTGTAGGCCCTGCAGAGAGATGATTACTGCCATAGTGTTGACTGGTCTCCAAATATCAAGACAGAAATCTTGAACCAGATGTGAAGACACAGTTTTGTGTTAATGTGTTAAGAGAAATTTATATTCCTGAACCAATGGACTTCACAAAAATGCTAGGCTTCACTTCTTGGTAGAATCAGTAATTTAGCCTGGAGGTCACAAATCCCAGTCTTGCTCTCCAGAGCAGTGTTGAATATAAGAGAGGATGGTCTTCTGTGATCGATCAAATGACTGGAAATAAGGTAATGATGAGCAAGCAAAAAAAGAAGAGAAGACCAGAAAGAATAATTGGGGGTGGTTTGTATTCAAAGTAGCTCAGTAGACTTTCAGGATTGCATGTGCTTGGGTACTGTTGAGCTCACCTTTGCTCCTTCCAGCATTCCTCATAACCAGAAAGTCAGTAATGGACATGGGATAAGAATCAGCTATAGGTACTTTTTTCTTTGTGTGCTGCACCCATCCTTCTTTCTCTCTCTTTTCCTCAGTGCTTAATTTACTTCCTGTTGGTTTCGCTGTTGTTTAATCCCTGTCTATCTTTCTTCCAAGTAAAGCAGGATTTTTTATTCCTTATTAATGGTACAAAAGTACATATCAAAAACAGGAGGTCTGGAACATTCCTTCAACCAGTAAGCTGGAATAACCAGCCAGGCAGCCAGGTGGGAAACCCCCTTGTTCCGGTGGGGAAAGGGAGTCTTGCTCTCTCTGCTGAGATTGCAGTTTTGTGGCTGACTCGGCTGCTGTAGGAGCTGGAGGCATGAGAAACATCTCCGTGCTGCACAGAGGAATGGCATGGTGGGGATGTCATTGTAAGAAAGACTGGACAGCAAGGATGCTGGCCCTCCCACAAAACAGCTTCTCCCTCCCCCTTCCTTTTCTTTTGCAGTTGCACACAGCACTGTGGCTCGGAGGTCATTTGTTTCCCACAGCTTCACAGACCACTGTAGCAAAAAGGGAGACAATGGTCCCTTACAAGGGGTGATGTGAAGCCTTCTTTCATCTCTAATAAGCCCCTTCACTTGCACTGTGAAGCCTGTTGTGTGTGCATGCACAGTTCCAGTGTGAACCACTCTGCAGCTTCCATTGATGTAAAGCCCCCAGGTTTTTCGTTTTGTTTTTCAAATGGATAACTCTTGGCATATTCCAGCCTGAGGTGGATTTTCTGTTCAGCACGAGCATATCAGGAGACGTCTCTTCTCCTTTTCACATAACTGTTAAAATCAACATTGGTTGGCAGAAGGACCAAGCTCAGAAAGCAAGGGGAGGAGGGGGGCAACTATCTTTAGCTCTCCTCTGCCAAACACAGGCTCTGAGGGCTGCTGACTAAGTGTGTCAGGAGAGCTCTATGAGAACAACCACCATGGCAAAGCAAGCCACTGTCATAGAATTTGCAAGCAGAGGTACAATTTGAAATTGGCCTTTTCACTGGATGTCTCTGGTGTCCAGGCTGAGTCCATGGGTGTATGAGTGAAGTCCATATTGTGAAGATGTGAAGTGCTTCTGTGAACTGGTAGACCAGAATTAGGAAAAGATTACTTGTATTTTGTTTTCAAATTCTCTTTACTGCTTTATTATGTGATAGATGAGCTAGACCTGTGGAAAGGTTTTTAATTATTTTACCAGAAAAACAAGCACTCCATCTGAGAAGACAGGTTACTATTTACTTTTAAGGTGAAGTGAGGAAGCAGTCTTGAAACTTGAGGACCTCCTGTGAAAACATTTGTCCTTATGAATAGGTATTTAGTGACGATGTACCGTGGTTTCCAATTGATATCTGCAGCCCTGTTAAAGCACAAAAGGGTCCTTCTCCATTATGCAGAGCTGATATAAAGGAGGACTACAAAAACTTCGACAGTAGATTTACAGAGCATGATCAAATCAGTGTAATAAAAAAATCATCAGAAACTTATTAAAAACTAGTGTAGTTTAAGGAGTACATGTGCAGCACCTAAATATGTCACTGTTCTTTGCTGTGTGGAGTTTCAGGGGGTCTTTATCTCTTATGCTTTTCAGCTGGCATGCTAGCATCTTTTCCCCAGGAGGAAACTGTAAGAGTTGCTTACAGCTGTCTATAAATTATGCAGTCTCACCTGAGAGACTTTTGGACTTTCCTTTGAGCAGATGAGAGGTAAGAGGTGCGGTGCCTTGTGCATCTGTACTTGGTTCATTTTTGCAATATTATTATTCTATCCCAGTCCAATTTTCAAATATTTAAAATACACTGGTTTAATGGCACTATAAAATCTACAGTGTGGCTTACTTACACGACACAGAGTGCAGATGCTCATTGCCCTATGCTGCCATGTCTCCACCTCACGAGCTTTGCCAGCTCCAGCCTGTTTGCCGTTGCTTGCTGTTGCAGAGCTCAGCACTCCCCACCCCGCTCCATTTCCTGCCGCTGACCCCATTTTCAGTCTTGGCTTCCCTCTCCAAATTTTTGTCTCCCCTCCCCTCACTATTGGTGTATCTTCTTTGTTAAGCCATCCAAAAATAAAGTAAGTGGATGTTTGTGCAAAATATGCATTCCTAGGTAATAGCTGGCTATTAGCTGTACCATGAGAGCAATGAGATGTTCACAGTGCAAAGACAATTGGTAATCTGAATACTTTAAAAATTTGATTACAAATGGGGAAAAATGAACCTGTTTTTAGTGAGAGAGCTTGAGATATCCTTGGGACAGCAACTTAATCACAGACCAGTGACTTAATTTCTTTTTTCTCTTTATGCATTGGGCTGGGATCTACAGACAAACAAAATCCTCCCCTTAGGGTGTTTTCCATCTAATCCATCCAACAGTCCCCTTCACAGAGGATATGTTTATTTTGAGCAGGGTGCATGTTTCATCGTTCTTGGGAGATGAGGCAACGTTTGGTGCTGATCTCAGACAATTTATCTCCCACTTCCCTCCCCACCCCAATGCATGAAGCAGTTTTGTACTAGGAAATTACATCACTGATCAAATCTTTTAAGGAGAACATCTACCAAGTTATTGCTTTCTGTGCCATAGAGAATTTTTGCTATCGGGTAATGGTCAATTTATTAGAAGCTAGTTTGGACAATGCGGCAGATACAGTAGATGCTGGGAAGTCTTACTTTGGTGTGGAACTTCACTGAAGCCAACAAAAAGTGATCTTGTCCTGGGTGGGAGTGGGAGAGCTGTAGGAGGAAAGTGAAGGTACTACTACATATGTCTGAAAATTCAGTCACGCTTCAGATGCCTTGAGACTGCAGTTTCTTTACCTGAGAACCAGCTACCTAAGAAGAATCTAAATATTGTCATTTTTGAAAGAAACATAGCTCTTTACCTTACAGAAAGAGTGGAATGTAGTTTTCTGCTGGGAAATCTAACACACGCAACAGATTTCCCTAGTGTACTGGAACAGGTGGGACTTACAAGTCCCACGCATGTACATTTGATGTTAATGTTAATCAATTAAATGAGGCATATAGAAAGAATGAATAGTCAAGTCATTAACATTCCTGTCTGTTGTCCAGCACTGTTCAGTATGAAAGGGAAATAGTTGTAGCTGAGTTGATAAATATTTATTTCAGAGCTATTTATTTCAGTGGTTTCCTCAGATGAAGAACATGTGCATCCCAAGCAACGCGTTCATCTGAGCCAATACTGGAATGGTGTGTGTCCTCCACAGTGAGCCACTGCTGCTAGATGCATCAGCTTTAACGTGGAAAGCAGAACTTACAAGAACCTTTAAGATCATTTAGGAACTTATGCTAGCAAAAGAAAAGCAGCATGTTGATTCCATTAATGTGGTGAAACTCCCATATGGGTAATAACCAAGACTGTGCAATGTTTTTGCCAGAAAACCCAAAAGGTACACAGAATTTATTTGTGTTAGAATTCATTGCAAACTCAGTTAATCTGAGGGCTTGTTACAGTGTACTTAGAGCACTCTCTGACTTTATGGCTTTATTTGGTTGTGATTCTATTTGAATGAAACTGTATTTTTCAAAAGAACTTTGGTTTAGGTTTTCCAGGATGTTTTTGCATCTATAATTTTGAAAGATAAATCCAGCAACATCTGTTGATTATTGTAGGTTTAACCCCATAGTAATGCCTTTGAAGAGCATACTAGTACAATTAAATGTATTACGGTCATTCAAAAACTGTTTCTGTAACTTCTGTAATTTTAGCAAAATTGCAATGTTTATTGCTTAAATAAGTCACTATGTCTGAAGAAAAAATCTAGAGAAGCTAAAGGAGAATAGCTAAGTTTTCATGAGTGTGTTCCTGTATAATTAGCTGTGAGTGTTAACTGACAAATGACTATGGTGCCTCTGGCTCTAATCTTGCTGTATCTTGTAAATAAAGTAGGATTGGGCTGAAAGCAGCCTGATAAACTTTTGTTGGGCACAGAATAGCATTAGTTGTTCTGTAAGCATCTTGTTTCCTGCTAGGCCAGCAGTGAGACAGTCACTGGAAGAGACATAAAGAAGCTGTCATAAAATGACATAAAAATGCTGTCTTTCACATGGAGCCCAGGTCTGTTGTTTTCACTATTTGAACTCATTGAAATCCCTGTGACACTTCTCAGCAGAGGTAGGATATAGCATGTCTTGACTGAATTCAAAAACCTGATTATACAAGCCCAGCCTTTATTTTGGCATAGGTAAAGTAATCCATTTTTTCTTTGTCAGTGCTTGCCTTTAAAATAAGGATTATATTAACCTTGCCTGGTGAGATCCCAGGAAAAGTTCTTGATGTGGTAAAGTTTGGTAGTATCCCTGCATAATTTGGGCAGCCCTTCCTAAGCATTATGTTGTCTTTGCCACATAAGCTTTGAATGGCAGCTGTGTGTTTGAGCCATAGCTAGCCCTTTATTGCATGTACTAAATGTTCACATTTAGGGTCAAGGTCAAGTACCATGGGAATATTAGAAAGTGCCAGTTCTTTCTGAGGTACTCTAGAGGTATGTTATGTCTGTACATAAGCAAAGGTAAGGGTTGATAAATTTGTCAGACATGCAGTACCACTGTTTCTGAATTTCTGTCAGACCTTTGATACCGTAAATCGGTCTTGCAGATTGCCTCTTCCTTCTTGAAGAAGAACGTTATAGTATTAGAGGCCTTTGTACACTCTCCCAGCCAATAGTCATCAGATGTCAGAGTAGGGAGGCTGGTCAGATGTCCTGGAAGACAGTTACGTGATAGTTTCCCAAACGAAAGGTTACGGTATGTCTCCAGGTAAGAATGAAAATTTCAGTGAGGGGAGAAGGGAGGAAAAAGGGAAGCAAAACTGAGAGGCAGTTGATCTGCTTTCCAAGTAAAGGATTAAGCCTGTGGTTGGTTGTAATGGGAGTGGCTGGTAAATTATATTTCTGTTGTGCAATAATTCCTGAGTTTTCAGAAAACCTTTCTAATTGGAATGGAAAGGCAAAAAAGTGTCTTCCCAGAGTTGCAACACATTGCTTGAAAAAATGTGAACATGAATGCCCTCCCCCATTCTTACACCTCCTAAGCTGTTCCTTGGAAGTCCTGGGTGGGCTGGAGGACAGCATGGCTCTGCAGGAAATCTGCTTGGCAGGTATCAATGTGGCCTGTGTCTGTCAGAAGATTTACTGGCATGTACATGTTTTCACAAAACATTTAGTCTTTAGCAGATCAGTTTTAAAAATCAGGGTTTTTTTGGTTTGGGTTAGGTTTTTTTGTTTGTTTGCCTGGATTTTTTGTTGTTGGTTTTGTTTGGTTTGTTTGTTTGTTTGTTTTGGGGGGGGCGGAGGATGTTGTTTGGTTTTGTTTAACTGGCTTTGGTTAGGAAATATTACCAGCCTAGCCAGTGTTGGGAGTGTAGAGTACCCAAGTTGTTAATTTGATTCAGTGGGTATCAGTGTAGGTTAGCCGGTGCTGCAAGATGTTATTATGCTTCTGTTCACCAGAAATGGCTGAAAACTACAGATGTGAACTATTTAAGTGACTAGGCCCAAATCTGCCACCACAGATGTCCTTCTACCTACTGGAACAGCTAGAAAATTAGAAACAGGTGGAAATTAGAAAGTTGTAATACAGATCTGCAGTTACCAGCAAAGTTTTGAATCCAAATACCCCATTTTTGTAAACTGAGCAAGTACAAGAGAGTGCTTTCATCTTCTGGCTTTTGGTGCATGAGCTGTTTCTTTGGCAACAAATTGTGTTCAACTAAGTTGAAAAGGTACCTCCACTGGGTACCAGATAGCTGGACATTCCTTATTTGTGAGTGAAAGGTTTGTCAAAGTACATACGAGATGCTTCTTATCATGGGCACTCCCACTGACAATGTTGGAAAGTATAGAATGTTGTAATGATCAACAGTATCCAAGAGGCACTTTCCTATCTACTACTTCCTAAACAATTTTCTCATGTTTGTAGCATGATAATTAAAGTAAGAATGTTGCTTAATTTAGTATTATAGAAGATATAATGTATATGGCAAATGGTTATGTAGAGGACATTCATTTTACATGTGAATGATACCAAAACAGCCTACTTAAACTATCACTAACCTGAGATCCAGCATCTATAAAACGGTCACAGCATTGCCCTTAGCAAAAATGCTTGCTTGCTTTTGTCTATTGATTTCAGAACCTCCACACAGTGCCATTGCCTCTGTGTGCTTTCCTGGGTCTCCTGGGGCTTGGTAGCAGGTTAGTTGTATTTCTTCATGCAGCATCTTCAGAGAGCAATTCTGTATATGCCTTTATATTTTTCTCCTGGTTGAAAATGTGAGGATAATAAATACAACTTTCCACTTTCCCAGACCCCATTTTACAGGGGAAATTCATCTTTCCACATTATTCAGGCCTTCAACATTTTGTTGACACTACTTCATGCATGAGATTGGATGGAAGTTTCTGTGAGATGGCTCTGTGCTGCTGTGAGTTAGCTCTGAATCTCGCATTCAGCTCATGTAAGCCACTTGTCAGCCTTTATGTTACAGAAACTTTTGACCAGTTTAGAGCTTTTCTAAGAGCTTATGTTAGGACAAAATTGGTTTCACAGAAGAAAAATGAGTTGTATAGCCACATTCACTAGGACACTACTTAGTCCATATTTAGTCATTTCTTATGTGTATCACGTTGATATTATCTTTAATCATGTTATTATTTGGTAACAAACTTAATATAATTGTTCTAATTTTTAAATAATGTCCTTGTGCATTTGCTTTTCAAAGTCAAGGGTTTGGTACCTTGGTACAAGTTCTGCTTGAGAAGCATATGTGGAATTCCCTGTGACTGTACTCTTATCGTAGTGCTCAAGTTATTTGTTTTACATACTCCTAATCCAAGTGTGAAGAAATTTGAATTACTTCAAAGTGTAATGTAATCAAATCCTGGATTTTATGCCTAGGATAGGATAGGTAGCTCCAGAAGAGATAGAAAAGCAGCAAGTGGCAAAGACAAACACTGCAATCTCTTGTGGAACTGAGCTCAGTAGAAATGGTGAAAGTAGTATATGTGGAGCCTGCTTTTGGAAGATAAGCAGCAATGAAATCTAAAAGGCATTCCTAACCTGTGGAAAACACAAAGGAAAGCACAAATCCTGCTTAGTAGAGTTAGGACAGAAATGCTGCACTCAAATGTGCCTCCAGCTCAGAATTGTGTGATCATCTGAACTTCTGTTATGGAATTAATTTAGTGAAGTCTTCTTCCTCAATCTGCAAAGGTCTGTATGGGAAAACTGCCATGTTTGTGGAGGTGGAATTTCAACTCCAGGATACACTATAGTGGAGCACTGGCAATAACATCCATATTGGGGAACATGCTCTGATAGTGTCAGGATTTGCTGACATCTGCCCTTCCTCTCTGGAGTCAAGTGTATCTCAAAGGTCCCTTGCTGCTGTCCTGTAGATGCTGTCACAAGAAATGGGCAAATGAGAATGCCATTGAAACTCCAGAGGACATAATGTAAGTCCTTAAAATAACATTTTAGACTACTATCCTTTTATAGGAAAAGCCAGTCTCCTCTGTGTTATTCTGAAGTGATGGTGGGAAGACTTAATCCTTTTTGCTCACTACAAACATTGTCTGATTTTTACATGGGGTTGGAAAATTCAAAATAATTGCTATAGCTTTGGGCTTCTGTGACTCCTCTGCATGCTCTTTCTTAAAAGGAAAGACCTTTAGTGAAATGTAGGAGATTTTGAGCATTGCAGACCATATTGTTAGGTATAAGCTGGAAGTCTAAATCCTCACCAAAACATCATATGCAGTTTGTCACATCATTTGTTACATCTACCAGTGCCAGGAACTGACATAAGAATGGAAACTCAATCCCATGACAGCTCCTGAATGTGTTCAGAGGCTACAAAATCCTTGGCAGGATGAGCAAAAGGAAACCTGCATCAGAGCTGTCTGTTTAACATCTGGACCCATCTACCGAAAGTACTTATTGTCTCGGTGCAGAGCGGATTTTCTGGCACATGAGAATGCAGAAATTCACACGCGTGAGCATCACTCTCAATCTTGCTATACTTCCAAAATAGTTTTTTTTTAAAGTACACTATTCACAGAGAAAGGGATGAATATGGTTATACAGGTAGTTCCCATGGCAAATACATTAATATCTCTGGAGGATTGCTGAAGAAGAATAATCATATGAATTATGCTGAAGGAAAATTTTCCCTTTAGTGGCAGTATGGACAGTCTGTTAAATCCACTAATCTTTATCTACCCAGTCATCCTAAACACCCTCATCATATCCTCAGTTTTGAAGTAAACTTACTCATAGCGAACTGTTGACTTTTCTTCTTACTTCTTTTTTTAAAAAAATCCTGTGTCTTGCTGGTTTACTTGCAAATGTTGCCAATTTGTGCTTGAAAGGTAGAAGAT
Organism: Psittacula echo; assembly: GCF_963264785.1. Lineage (NCBI taxonomy): Eukaryota > Metazoa > Chordata > Aves > Psittaciformes > Psittacidae > Psittacula > Psittacula echo. Next base: position 40,954,909 of record NC_137739.1, on the reverse strand, counting down.
TGACATTATTTAGTTAAGCATCTATCAAACCTATCAGCATTTTAAACAGATGTTTAAGTTTAGCTAGCAGAAGGCAGTTTTTTTCTTTAATTCTGTGATAAGACACCAAAACCACAGAATTCTTTTGGAATTAATACAAGGACAGGTAATCTTATCTATGGTTTCCAGGCACATGGAGGTTAGATGATGATTGGAAACTGCCAGCCTGGATTTACCAAAGGCAAATCATACTTCACCAGTCCAATTGTCTTGTATAATGAGATGACTGGCTTAGTGGATGTGGGCAGAGCAGCTGATGTGGTTTAATCTTCCATTTAGCAAGTATTTTGACATGGTCTGCTCTAGTGTCCTCATAGTGAAGCTAGGGAGAAGTAGACTGAAAGGACAAGCTACAAGGTAGTGGAAAATTATCAGGACCTCTGAGCTCGAAGAATAGCTGTTAGTCATTCAAATTCCACCTGGCAGCTGGTGGTCTTCCTCGGTGGTCACTACTGGGGCCAATGCTGCTTAACATTTTCCTTAAGGGCCTGTTGAAGAGTGTTGCGGTTTAAGCCCAGCCGCACAGTCTCTCTCTCACTCCCCTCCCTTCCTCCCCACCCTGCTCCTATAGGGATGGGGAAGAGAATGGAAAGAATGTAGCTCCCACGGGTTGAGATAAGAACAGTCTGGTAACTAAGGTATAACACAAATCACTACTGCTGCCACCAATAATAATAATGATAAGGGAAATAACAAGGGAAGAGAATACAATTGCTCACCACCCACTGACTGATACCCAGCCTGATCGAGCAGTGATCTAGCCCTTCTGGGTAACTGCCCCCAGTTCTACATCGTGGGCATGACGTGCTGTGGTATGGAATACCTCTTTGGCTAGTTTGGGTCAGGTGCCCTGTCTCTGCTTCCTTCCAACTTCCCCTCCTCCCTGGCAGAGCATGAGACTCAGTAAGTCCTTGGTCAGAGTAAACATTACTGAGCAACAACTAAAAACACCGGTGTTATCAGCGCTGTTCCCAGGCTGAAAGTCAAAAACACAGCACTGCACCAGCTACTAAGAAGGAGAAAAATGACTGCTACTGCTGAATCCAGGACAAAGAGACAGAGTAGAGTGTCAGATGAAGTTGGTTGAAGGTACTGTAGACTCCAGACCAAACCATCTTACGCAAAGAATAATATGTGCATATGCTAAAAAAAATGGGGAAATGGTCCTTAATATTTATAGATGCCATTTGTCTTTCTGGAGATAGTCAGGAGAGAACTTAGTAAGTTATACAGAGATGTTGTCTGCCTTCAGTTTTGAGAAACCTTACAGAAATGAAAATTATCAGAAAGTTGACAGCTCATTCTGTTGCTGTGGGAGGTTGGAGAATTGAGGACTTGGCTATTTTTACTCTGTCTTGTTAGAATCATAGAATGGTTTGGGTTGGAAGGGACCTTAAAGAACATTTAGTTCCAACCTCCCTGCAATGAGCAGGGACACCACCCGCTAGAAAGTGTATTCTAGAATACAAAAATACATTTTAAAAACTGTGAAGGTTTCTAGCATAGGAAATAAGACAAAAGTATAAAGTGCTGTGCCTGGTGATATCTGCTGCATTACCTGGTCTGAGCTGAAACATACAGAAAAAATCTTACAAGATTTACAGGAATTCATTGAAGATAAAGAAAATTTGTCTATCGTGCTGCAGCTAAGCAGATTCCAAATACATAGCAACCTCATGGTGGTTATAGTCATGGTAATTAATGCAACATTCATGTCAAGCATATTAAATTGAAATAGCAAAACAGTGCAATACCTGAAGCTGCTATAACTTGCATCAATATTGCCAGAAATACTAGGATTGGCCTTTGACATTAAGCTCAGAAAAATGAGATTTTAAAGATCCATATTTGGGAGATCTTTTTGTTTGCTTCTTGACCCCTAAGCTTTGGGGATTGAATCAAACTCTCTCCAAGCCTCTCTCAAATGTGTCATAACAGAGAAATGGATATAGGCTAAGTGCAGGAGAGTGGAGAAGGCTGTGTAGGAAACCATAGGGTTTTTCCATAATCACTTTATTCCAGAAAATGAGGTTTTAGAAACACCAAATATTGCAAGGTGTGGTTGAGAAATGAGAGAGTGTGATGTTTTGAACTATATTTGTACAGCTTGGATATTTTCTCATATAATTTCTTTGGCAAGTTCTGGAGATTGCCAGGACTGCAAAGAAAATCTGAGCGGCAGACCCTGCCCTGTTCCTTCTCCATCTGCCCCCACTGTTCAAATTCCAGTTTAACAATCTTGATGTTGCTATGGGATAATCAGTGACTTAAAAATATTTTCTTTTATTTCTTATGAAATAACATCACCGTGGCAGCATCATGCTAAGAAAGAGGATCAAACCTAGTTTTCTAAGGGAAGACTTGACTGTAACTGCTACTTCTCTCTGCACCAGTGGGCTTTTCAGCAGTTTGCTGTGAAAGTGAAAAATATAACTGGCTGAATAAGCAAGAGCTGGTGAAACCCTAGCCAGATGGTGATAGCAACCAGAGCTTTGTGAGGGAACCCAGCTGATCTCTCAGGTATCAGAAATGATTTATTGGTGTCAGGCAAATTCCCCTTGCTCTGAAGCCATCTTGAGTTTACCTGCAGAACACCACACTGTTCATTAGAGAATATCCCGAGTTTATAGTAATCGTGTAATTACATCCAAGTGTTTTCTGCCGAAGTGTTCATTAAACTGTCTAAAGCACAGTCTAGAGATGTACAAAAGTAAATTTTGATATGGACTGCAGGGAGAATAGGTCAGTTTGAGGGGCTAGTGTATGCCTCTGAAGCTTTTCTATTTGTGTGAAGTCATCCAATGACAAGTTAATGCTTTATGTGCATACTGGAATATAGTACAGGCCTTTACAGCTTCTGGAGAGAACAAGATCCAGAAGTATGTTTTCTCTTCTGTAATACCAGTGAAAATATATTAACCTTTACTTGATTATTTTTTTTCTTTAGAAGAACTAAGTATAGTTTAAAAGACTAGAAAGTGTATTCACAAGTACAAGGCCTTGTAGCAGGCATTTCACTCAAATCCACGGTATAAGTTCCTTTGGACATACTGAATGTTCTTCTGAAATTATACTTTTGGCTGGTGAAGTTCTTTCCACAACAGAAATGAGAAATAAATCTTTGTACATAATTGAAAGTAATTTTTCTTCTAACTTTTCAGTGATCTTCCAGCCTTTGGCAGCTTCTCGCTTTGCAGGGTTAAGCACACTAACATCTGTGCTTCAGAATTGTTTTTCGAAAGGTAGGATTTAAAGTCAAGTGAAGCTCCCACAATTCTTATCTCTCCTGCCATGGCACCCGCTGATGCTCATCAGTGTGGCTGTCCTTCTTTCCTGTCTCTTGTTTTGTACCTTGTGGTACTAGGATGTCAGAGGCCTCCTGGAGTTTATGGTGATCATGTCTGAGTTTTGCTCAATTAAAAAGAAAGCTAAAATCCTCCTCCTTGTGAGTCTGCTCCTCAATATATCCAATTGTGTTTTCAGTGAAGACGTCTACATCATCATTCATATCCAGCATTGTGTCGCCATTATGCATTAATGAGATATTCTGCCTTGCAGTCAGAATTGGGTTTGGGCTGGATGAAGGTGGTTGTCTTCCAAAATTAATTGAGGTAAGTTTGCTTAAATGACTAAGTTTCAGTCCTGGCCCCATGGGAGGTACCAAGACATTTGCTGCATGTTCTAGTAGTGCTTTGTGCCCTGAGGCATAGTCTTGGGTCTGTCACATAAAGATCCGCTGTACCATTTCTCTGTAGCTCAGAACAGAAGGTTTCTTTTTCATTTAAAAAATCAAATAAAACAACAGTAACAGCGAAAAAGGACTGTGCATTCGTTAATATGGCATAGCTATGGAGAGAACTTTTATACTGCTAGTTTCTCATATGATGAGGTGTCAGCTCTCCTAGCTGAAGTGTGGTGTCATGCAGGCAAAGTACATGAAGGAATGCTATTATGTTGTTGGAAATGACACTGGTCATGCAGCAGGGGACAGTCTCCTGTCACAGTCCATAACAAGCCAGGTACCCGGTGGAGCCACAGTGCTGGTAAAGCGACAAATGCCAGCTTCTGCACTGAGATCCAAACCAGATTCCCAACTGCTGGTAGCTGCTGCCATATCGCAATTCTTTCAATGAGAGCAGAAATGCTAACCCTCACCACTTATCCCAGCTACAGCCCAGGCAGTCATTTTCTGCCTCCTAGGAGTAGCTTAGTAGTTGAGATGCAATTAGCGCTTTTAATTTCCTGGCTTCAAATATTGACCAGTGGCTCTGTTTCATCCATGAGAAGAATTACTTACAGTCATATTTTTTAAGTACATCTGATAGGGTTCATTTGTGGGGGAAGAAAGTATTTAGAGTTTCCTTATCTGCTGTTTAGGCCAGCAATGAGCACTTATAAAAATCCCACCCAGATTTTATATGTGTACATCAGAGATGTTTTGTGGTTTGGGTTTTTTTAAGCAGATAGTGGTTTGTATGTTTAGGAAATGTGTAAATCACCTTAATTCTTCTAATTATTTTAAATTTGCTATAGATCAGCAGATACTGTAAGAAAAAGCACAAACACTCGGTTTTATCATCTCAGCTATTTGCAGCTGTCATAAGTTAATTCTCAAGTTATCTTCCCTGCAAGAATTGTTAATAGTGATATAGTATAACAAATGAAGGTTAAGCTCTTTCTTGAAATTTATCATCTTGTTGAAATGACAGAGAGCTCATGTGGCATAAAAGGTCAGTTCCTATGTTATATATAACTTTTTGTTTTCATCTCCTACTGTTCTCGCGGGTAGCAAAAAATGTTTTGGACAACAGATGTGGAACACTTAAAATATTTGGAATGTGTGGGAATATGCTGAGGGACCACCTGTCCTGCAACACGAAAGGCAGCATTGGTTTTGTGAGCACTGTTCCTCACTCCGGCAGTGAACACGAGGAGCTATTGACTACAACTAAAGCAGAATGGAAACTATGGTGTAACTATACTAGGTTGACTTTACCCAAGGAAGCACAGGGAAAAAAGGCAAATCAATAAGTTCAATGCTCATTAATACTTAGCTAATAATCCATGTTTGAGATTCCCTTAGTAAGTGTAGCCTGAAGCAGTTACTGAGTCTCAGGAAGCTCATGGTTAAGAAGAAAAGGAACCAATTTTATCTGATTTAACCTAAAATAAGGCATTTTATTTATTGTTTACTACTAGCCAGATCCTATCTATTTAGTTACAAATTAACAATTACAGCTAGTAATGACTACATTGGTTACACTTTGTGAAAACAAAGCAAAACAAATCCCAAACTATTTGCATATTCTAGAAAACCAAGGTTTTGAGACAGGATGTAGAGGTGATTTGTTGCTGGTGTCTGTTTTTCTACATGTTTACTATTTATTGACTAAAGTTAACAAATGCTGCTTCACAGATGAGGGAACAAAGGTGCAGATAGGGTCAGTATGTAGCGTTTGCATGTCTTCATTTGGAGTTCTGGCATGTGAGCAGCCATGATTCCTTATTATCTTTTTCCTTCAATGATTTTTCCAAAGGAGGATATTAAAATTGAGATGATAGCTACTTCCCCGCCTCAGGGAAGGATTGTGAAGATAGTTAATGTTTATACCAGTTGCCCTCTCCTTTCCGCCCTGGAACTGTTGTGTGAAACTGCCATTGCTTTGGTCCAGGTTACAGAGCTCAGTGCTTCTGCCCACAGGCAAGTGTTGGCTGGGAAACTGGACATCAGGCTGTGCCTTACAAATTGAAACTGGTACATAAATCAGAAAGAGATTCAGAAACTCCGATTAATCCCTTGCTCTATGGAAACGGTGAAGTCTGGTTACACTCAATAGCTTAGGTCTCTCTCTACATTTTGGGTATGGGTGTGAGGCTGCCCTTTAAAACTGAAATCTCTGTCTGATAGTACATGCCCATGGTCAGTGAATGAAGCAGCTGTTGATGTACTCCCTTGATTAGGGCCGATAGAAAAAGTCAGGGCACATGTTAGCAGTGTTTCCCACAGCAAGTACAATTCTCCCTGCCCTCGGATATAATGGCTCACTGCTGTATACTATGCAAACAAATTACATGTGCTGTGGGAGCCACAACTTTAAATTTCTCAGCCTTTTTGCATGCAAAAATCCAGCATTAATTATGCTTTTTAACATTTAGAATTTCTCTTCGTTAGCTGGAGGGAGGTCTTTGTGATTAAAGGAAGCAGGTTTCATTGAGCCAGACTAGCCCTGCTCTGTCCTCTTTTTCACCTCCCCTCAGGGCAAAGACCAACAGCTTGAGGGTGACCCCTTCAAGAAGTTTCACTGAAAAGGAAGATGAGAAAGGCTGGACAGGCTCTTTCTAATGCTCTGTGCTGGAGCCAGGAAAAGGCAGCTGTTTCTAGCCTTTCTGCCTTTTTTTTTTTTCTCTTCCCTCCTTCCCCTCCTTTCCTGATGGCTGAGATCTGGGCTTGCTGCCATATCTGTTTGTCTGTCTGTCTCATGTTGTTTTTCTCAGAGAGCTTCAGAGGCCAGTTGCCCATAGTCAGTTGCTGGGAACAGAGGTTGTTCCTTGTATCATCTTAACTCTCCATGCCAGAGTGTTCATGCTTGAATAGGAAACAGCAAGATCTGTCAAAATAGCCCTTTTCTTTAGGGCTTTGAGGCTGCATTCTCCATGGCCATCTGTTCCCTTTCACCCTTTTGGACAATGTTGCTATTTGAAACCAACCACTCTTTGCTCTCTCCCTTTCCCCTTGCCCTCCTCCCTGTCCTCCTCCCTCTTTGTCCCCCCGCTCAAAATCTGGGAAAATGGGAAAAAAAGTTGTTTCTGGCCCTGGCTGGCCTCTAGAGGATTCAACTATTTTGTAGTCCAAGGATTAGAAGTGGTATTTTGCAATTTTTTATTTTTCACTGACTTTAAAAAATGCAATACATCTCAGGAGGGAAGAGTCACTGCAGATCATCTTAGATTTATGCATTACTCTTCACAGAGCACTTCGTTGTCCTGTTGCTTCCTGATGCAGACTACAGTGAAAACTTGGCACATCTTGGAATATTTTGCATTTTAGCAGGAACGGAAGGAACCTCCTATAGTTAAGGCTGTATAACTGTTTCCTTTCTAACCCTCTGTCTTCAGTCAGAAAAGCTTATCAGGATGAAATTTTCCAGTCTTGGTTGTTGTCCAAAATTGAATTTATTTGCTTAGTTTCAGATAAAGTGAGTCATTCCTTTTTGAGAAAGAGTTGAAGAAAAAAGCATATACCTCCTCCACTCCAGGACAGGCCACTGCACTGTGAAGAGGGGGACTGACTTGCTGAGAACCTCCTGGAAGGTCTCTGTCAGTCATGGAGTGAAGCCAGACCCCTGTAATCCTCAGTCATTTTTATATCGTCCATGTTATATACTGCCTCTGTGTGTGTGTGTGTGTGTGTGCCTAAGTACATAAACTCATATTTATTTTCGGCTTTGTAAATGAATCTCTTCTGAACAGGGAACCACTGTGGTGGCTGTATGTACTAAATTGATTTGTCAATCATCTTATAATGAGAGGAAAGACATTTTATATATGTGGGTATATTGGCTGGGCAATTAAAAGAAAATGTGAAAGTGCCCAGTTAACATATGATATGAAGGTACTCCTAGCACTCAGGTGTATAGGTAGGGGTCGCCAGGCCAGCCCAAAAGACACTTCTTCAGAGAAGAGGTTGCATCCCTCAGCTTGTGTCTTGGGCCCCATTGTTCTGAGAAACAAATGCAGACAGTGAGACCTGTATCGGCAGATGCAAACTGGTGGTTAAATACCAGTTAAGAAATGTCACAGTCAACCCTGGTAATACTCGTTGTGAGAAATAACTGAGTCCTTGTTCTCCGTTTAAGAGGCAGAGTTAAAGTGGCACATAGTGGGTTTTACATTTAATGTTTCCTAACTTTTATGTTCCTAATCATACAACCAAAACATTCTTTCAGTTTAGTTTTTGTGACGGATAGTACTAAGAGTTTGGCCAAATCTGAACTCCAGATGTTAACAGCTGTAATTTGCAAACAGTCATCTCTAGCCCCCAAATGTTTGGCTGACCTCTGTTTCCATGCTGCAGGCTGAAAGAGAATTGTTTCATCCTGGAATTTCAGTTTTGATAACTGGCTCATTATCCAAGCTTTATAGCTCTAAGATTGTTCTTACTACACCTGGAGAGAACTGTTGAAACTGGTCTATAGGATCAGTGTTAAGAACACTCAAGTCTGAATTTTCAAAGAAATGACGATGGTCATCATGCAAAGTTTGCTCAGAAGTACGATTTAGCATTGATTATTTTACGTAGTCCCTGTGGTTAACAGTCCCGCCTAGACTCTTAATTATTGCATGGTTCAAACCTCTATATCAAGAATGTTGTCACTCACTACATTTGAAAATGATCCAGAAAGGGGACCACTACTGAAATACTCCCGTGCTCAGGAGTGAAAAGGAGAGTTAATTTCATTTACTAGTTCAAATCCACAGAACTAGGCTGTGATCAGAAATTGTTGTTTGTTAAGGCTTTTCATGATGAATATATTGAGAAAGGCCCACCGCATTGTATGCTGAATGTCAGTGTTAATTAGGCAAACTCAGGTGCTGACAGTGAAGTGGTCACAAAGATCACAGAGATCACAAAGATCTCTGTGACTTCTTAGCAGAATGTATTTACCAAGGAAAACCTTAGTGCTCCTTTAAAACTAGCTTACATACACTTACTGTCCTTTTCTGTCTGCCATGTGGGCATACCAAACAGCCTACTCCCCAGGAAATGAATGGCCATGTCAGAAACACCCTGGGTGTATTAGCACTAATTGGTTCTTTTATTGACCATTTTGATGGAGAACTCAATGTGCAACAGAAACTTGACTCTCTCCTACCCCTGTCACTCTTCCACACCCTGACCCTCAAACATCATTTAAAGTTCATTTGCAGACTGGATCGTACTTTGTCTGGAGTACTGCTGCCGTTGCCTGCACTGTGGCAGCTTTCTGGGAACAACAGCTAAGCTGCCAAGACACTGTTTCTTTACCAGAACATATTTTATGGAAGAAAATGTACAGTATGGGAATATAGTCTTTGTCTCAGACCACAGTGTCCTAACATGAGCATACTGCTATGAGCTACGTTTTGAGGCTCACTGCAGTTTCAGAGCTACATCTCCCTCCCCTCCCTCCAGATGTATTATTTTTGTTCTACCTTTCTGGGGTTGAGCCATTTAGGCTTCCAGACCTCAGACTGTTATGTTGGGAGTTTTTTTCTCCCTGTCAAGGAGGAGTGTGACAGCTGGCTCATTTGTTTCTATCCTGGAAAGTTTGGAAGTGGCAAATCCAGATGATGGTAAACACTAGCAGAGACTGATGAAGTTTAGCAGCTGACATTAACCATCCTGGGATAATCAGATGTAACAATGCTATGGCTGTCTAGGTCAAAGGGTTGAGGCTTGCAGCATGCAAAGCTTCAGTTGCTCTGACAGTGGGATTCTACATCTCTGTTCTTTATTCAAGCCTCAAGGGACCTACACATGTGTAATTCTAGCATTCTGCCCCCTCCCTCCTACATGCCTTCTGATTAATATCATGATCTGCTTAATTCCCTGAGGGAACTTAACAAAAAATATACAGCAATAACTTGTGGTATGATTGGTGAGGTGATAATTGAAAGCATTTTCTGGTTCACAGGGCCCTAGCATTTCCAGATGCTGTTACTGAGCAAGCTTTGTTTTTCAACCTATGTATCCTATGTGCAGGCAGGCAAAATTCCAGATTTGGGTTGTTTGGGGGTTTCTTTACACCCTTGGTTTGGGGTTTTATTTCCTAGTCTTGGAGAGACAGGAAGAACTGACAGCATAGGAGAGGTTAGATGGAAGAAACTGCTTTAAGTTTTCATGGTGAACAATGCAGGAAAGAACTCTGAATACTAAGAGAGTGATGTAAATTGGTACAGTTATATTTATCCTTGATTACAGAAAGAAATTGAGTTAACCACTGTCTTCTACTTGGTCTTCACCACCCATCCCACCAACACACTACTCATTCAATCATTCACACTAGCAATGTGGCAATGATAGTGCGAGAAACTCATTGTTTTGCGGTGCGTTGTCAGGCCACAGAGGCAGAAGATTTCTACCGGTAAAAAATAAATATCTGTTCCCAAGGATCTCAACCCCACAATTGTCTGACTTGAGCCCTGTTTCAGGTGCTGTAAACCTCCAGCTGTCTTCCCACCTCCACAGATCTCCTGAGACCTGATCATTTTGATCATGGCTGGTAGATTGTCTGGCAAGAAATCACACCAGCTGGATTTTCTCATTTCTTAATGTCAGTTCCTTTTTTAGGTCAGCAGGCAGGAGTCTCAGTACTAGCATGTGTGTGCTTCTTTGTCTGTCTGTCTGTCTCTTTCTCAGCTCAAAACAGAATCAACATGAGCTCACCAATGTCAGAGAATGAGATCCTCTAGTGCGAAACACACTGTTAACAGTAGGTATGCTGATTGAGGGATTAAAAACAAACCAGCATCTGTCTGATTCTCTGGAGACTGCTTCCTACGTCTTCTCCTGAATAGAGGTCCCAGCTGTTTTTTGGGGGCTAGAATAATGGTTAATATTACTTCTACTAATGTTTCATGGAGAGCACTGAAGTCCTTATTTATGTGCAGTTCTGCTGGCCTGTCACATATTCGGGTTTATTTTCCCTCATCTCTTAGGGAAGATTCCTTGTAAGTGGGAAATAATCATCAGCAGCTAAGAGACTTTGAAACTGCAGTTCTCATGAAAAGAAGGTCTTTAGGTCAGGAACTGTCTTTTTGTTCTCTCTTTGAAGAGTGCTTTGCATATTTCAGATGAGAGCTCTAAGAGTTGTCACAATGGAAATAATGAATGGATGGAAAAAAGACAGAAGAAAGGACCTTACACTTGATCTAATACCAGATTAGCACTGTAAAAATCACTCAGAATATGTACACAGATACACTAGCTATAATGAAAACCAAGAAAGCATGAAAACTCACCTGTTTGGGCCATATGGGATGAAAAAACTGTGTTGCGCAAAATGAGAAGTGGGCTCATCCCCTTTCAGTCACATTGACTGCTGTTGCCATCAGAGCTTTGCAGCTGGAGACTTTTAAGTGGCAATTTTCAGTCTGTTGATGACGACTGAATCAGAACAGTCGTTTTAGTTTAATCTCTAGTAGACACTTCAGCACTGCAGCAGTAGCATAGCCACTGGTCAAAAGAATTTCCTTTGAAACTGTTTTCTTTTTTTTAAACTAGGGATTAGTAGGGGTTTGCACTTAATTGCTTTGTTTGCAAAGTATATTTTGATGATTATACTATTTTTTAAAGTAAATCACATATCACTGATTACTAAACAATTTCCTCTTCCAGCTAAAATATATTTACTTATTTTTAATGAAAAATTGAAGTAAGCTGGAATAATATGGTGTGGGAGAGTGCACAGATTTAGAAATAGGTGGTTTTGGGGAGCAAAATTGCTGGAGTCTCTCTCTTAATAAAAGAAGGAGAATAAGCATTTTAGAAGTTAGAATTTTTAGGTGTCTAGTTTTATGTCCAAGCTTAGTCTCCTACAGCAGCAACTGTTTTTCTTGCCGTATGTCCTAAATAATGAAAGACTTTATGAAGGCAATACTGTCCTCTAGGAAGTAAGTTTTGTTCTTTTCTCCTAAGATGAACCAGACTCTGCTGTTTATATGCCTGTGTAGCCCATTCACTGATCTGTGTAGGGGGAACAGGGAGCAACATTTGCTTTAGTGTCTGTTTGTACAAATCAGTAATTTGTGTTTGGTAATTACCTACATGTAGGTATATACGCGCTTTGGTCTGCGCTTTGTCTCAAGCAGGCGGTATCAAATGGTGGTCTAAGTAGCTATCTGCTGCTAGGCCCATAGCTTTAATGTAAAGGACCTATTTTTTTCATCCTCACTTGTTTTTTGTTAGTTTTGTGAAGATAGAGTATATAACAGGAAGAGTTTGGGAAGTATCTTGACTGACCAGTGCAAAGACAGAGACAGACACCACTGTTGGACAAGAGAATCAGAATCATCTTTTGCCTAGAGAATAAGCTGCAGAGAAGGGCTGAAAATTGTAGAAGTCAATGCGGGGGAGTTTGAAAGGCACTGTAGTTAGTTCCTTCACAGATGAGTTTGTCCTGTGGGTTGTTTTTTACTGTGCGATGGGTTTTTCCACCATTGGATATTTTTATACTTGTACTTTCTGAGTAGGTGAAGTGGAAAAATAGATTGAGGGTTGAGGTTTCTTTTCTTTTTCCTCTCCTCACCTCTCCTCTCTGGTGTCATTGTTAGAGACCTGCACCAAAAATATAACCTAAATGCAATGCAGGTGAAAAGCGGTGAACTTTATGAGCTCTGCCAGTGAACCAGAAAGCTGCATGGCCTGAGCAAGAGGGAAAGTACTTTCATTCTTATTGCATGGTGAGCTCAGTAGTTTAGTTCTAGATAAATATTTTTTCTATACTTTTGGAGCATTTTTTTTTCATCCTTTTTGATAAATCAGAGGTTGATCAAGATGGTTTGATATTAAGATTTGAAAGATTTGGGGACTGGTAGCTTCTCTATTTTGTTATTTCACTGTCATATTGTGCATCAATAGGTTTTTTGCATTTGATAAGAAAAGATTTTTGAATTACCAAATCGAGGTAGATTGCAAAGGGGCCCAGTGGTGGGGATGAATCTGCCAGGCAACAACTCTTTCACCTGGCAAGACAAAAATCTGTAGGAGAAAGTGGAGAGGATGGAAAGGAGCAGGTTATATTTTTAATCAAGAGTACAATCACATTCTGCCTGCAAGAACTCCTTGCATTTAAAATGTTGTTTTAAGAAGCCTGTTTCATTTGATTCAAGACATTGGTCTAGTTCTCCTGATTTTAATAAGACCCTATGAAAGAGAGAGGATTTTCCCCATCCTGTTTTCATCCCCTTCAACAATATATGCAACAACTGGGACTTGGTTATATGAGGATTTAGTCTTTAAAACAGTATCTCCTTATATGTAGAGGATGAGAAGGTGTTTGAGACCATGTCTGTGCTTGTAATTCTCTGGTTGGACAGAACAGAATAATCCCAGAATCAGTATTAGAATCATAGAATAGTTATGATTGGAAAAGAGCTTAGGATCATCTAGTTCCAACCCCCCTGCCATGGGCAGGGACACCTCACACTAAATTCAGCTATTGAGCTGAATAATTTCAATCCTACTGTTACCACCAGTGAAAAATTGAAGGTGGAGAAAACCCACCTTCCTCAGTCCTGCCTATATGTGGCATTCATCTTAGTGATACAGAAGGTACTTACTGAAGGTTTGTTTCTGTTGCATTGATGGAGGAAACAAACAAAATTAATCTGGCCCTTGTGTATAAAATGGGCCAAGTGTTGTTGCTCAGTTCTACTGACAGCTCTTCGCAGGGCAGTGGAGACCAGAGTGAGGCTCTTCTGCTTGGAAGCAGCACTGCAGGCCTCAGCTGGAGAATCACCCTTTCTTCTTTGGTTTGTTTTTTCCCCATGTTGTGGAGAGGCATTTACACTGCATTTGACTCAGACCACAAGCAGCTTTATTTTCACTTGTGACAGCTGTTCAGTGAGAGTGAAGCAGCCAGTTCCTCCTTTTTGCTTGTGATCCAGAACAGATACGGTCTCTGCTGGTATCTCTGCTGGTGACCAAAAGAGCTCAATTTCACAGGAGACAGTAGAATAGGAACCTCATGCAGTCCTTGGCCTGTCTGCTAGTGCCCTTTGAAGAGCAGTTTAATGCTAGTTCTTTTTGTGTGAGGACAGAAAGAATGTGTACAGGAATTGAAATCACAATTTTATTTTACTTGAACTAGATCTGAATATAAAAAGCAGGGGATTATTCAGAGGTCTTCTCCCACCCTTCTAGCATGCACCTTGACTTCCTTATGCTAGGATCCCATCTGTGCTTCTGGACACCCACTCCCTTTCCCACATACTGTATCCATGCACTGAGATCTACCAGCTTTCTCTCATCTGTCAGCCCTGTTTTGTTACTCGCCCTAGTCCCCGTGCTCACTCTATCATCCATGTCCTGAGCAGAAATCATCATGCCAGCAGTGACTGCAGTGAGATCTGTGTTCCAAGAAAGCTGGAGAGACAGGAATTGCTGCCTGTCATCCCCACAGCATGGATAAGTGCCTTCATGTCACATCTGGGAGCTGTTGCTCTATACCACTCTGAAGTGGTTCAGGTTGGACAGTTTGGGGATCCCTGAGCAGAGACCAAAGTCACTTATGAGCCTGGTTTTTTTCTTGGGCTAAGGTTGGTCTGATGTTCCTATCCCTAAGTTTGAAAATGTCAGAATTTGGAAGAACAACGCAGTGTGTGCTGTAAAAGATCACTCTCTCTTTGTCCAGTACTTAAGTGACTAAGTAGTAGTTGAAATAACTGGAAAGATAAGTCCAAGGGTTTTTTAAGGACATGTTTGAGTATAAATCTGTTTTCTTAACATATCGTCTTTCCTTCCTCTGAGACATTTACTATCTTTTTTTATTTAGAGCAAGGAGAAGGAATAAAGCATGTGCTGTCACTGCCCTTGAACTTCTTTGCAATGTTGGCACTTCATCCCCCTTGTTTCACTTCACTTCTTGTTGATTTGCCTTTCTGTCTGCCTAATGCATCAGCTTGCAGGAAGATACCTTATAAAATGGAAACCTTTCCTGTGAGGCATTCCTTTCTACCCTGTAAAAAGTCTTTGCTGTAAATTTGCTCCAATCTTACTAACCACTTTGCACCAGAGTCATAAATTTGAATAACTTCACAGAGGAGGATTTGCCTGAAAGTGGGTCACACAAACAGCCCTCTTCAGACAGGGGCTGACACAGGGTGGTACAGTGGGCTTTCTCCTCTATAGTAAAATAAAATAAATGACAGCAATTAGCTTGTTTGTTCTGCCACAAGCCTTACACTTCTAGCACTTCTGTTCACTTTGGGACAGGTTTTAGGCCTAGAAGGAATGCAGAATTAGGAATTGCTATGAAGCCATATCTCCGTAATATCAGCAACTTCAGACATTTAACTGCTTAAATGCCTGGCTCAGGGTTGCAACAGCAAGATGTTACTCCTGTTAGGTAATAGCAGAGACATATAATTTGAGGGAATTTTGGATGTGAATTTTGTGGCTCTTTTATGCCAACGTATGTCTGGGCTTCCTGTCTGTAGTTAGAGTCCCCTGAGGAGTGGCAGGTGAATTGCTTCTCAGTGGTGTGGAGCAGTGGCTTCCAGCTGCATACAGGGGTGCAATTACACCAGCTGTGGGGGAAGCACCTCCACACCTACCAGAAATCACGCTTAGCTGCCTCGCTTGACTTTTGTGATTCCTACCCATTTCTAGCAGATGGGAAAAAGGGCAATGTTGACTACAGGAGGAACTTGCAGCTTATTCCATGTGACAAAGAGAGGACTGCAAAACTTTAAAGCTGCTTCACTGTCTTTAATTTTCCTTTAGCCTGTTTGTACAGTATGTGTACTTTCATGGTGTTAGCACAAAACCAAAAGTTTTTAAAACTTAAATGCAATCAACTTGGTTTAAGTCATTTAAGAGAATGAAATTCAGACCTGCCAGCAACCTGCTTTAACTCTTGAACCTGCTCTCTCCTCCAGCTGGAAAATTAAATCCAAAACATAGACTCATAGAATAGTTAGGGTTGGAAAGGACCTTAAGATCATCTAGTTCCAACACCTCACACTCAACCATGCCACCCAAGGCCTCATCCAACCTGGCCTTGAACACCGCCAAGGATGGAGCATTCACAACCTCCCTGGGCAACCCATTCCAGTGCCTCACCACCCTAACAGTAAAGAACTTCTTCCTTATATCCGATCTAAACTTCCCCTGTTTAAGTCTGAACCTGTTACCCCTTGTCCTATCACTACAGTCCCTAGTGAAGAGTGCCTCTCCAGCATCCTTATAGGCCCCCTTCAGCCTTCTCTTCTCCAGGCTGAACAGCCCCAACTTTCTCAGCCTGTCTTTATACGGGAGGTGCTCCAGTCCCCTGATCATCCTTGTGGCCCTCCTCTGGATTTGCTCCAACAGTTCCATGTCCTTTTTATGTTGAGGACACCAGAAATGCACACAATACTCCAAGTGAGGTCTCACGAGAGCGGAGTAGAGGGGCAGGATCACCTCCTTCAACCTGCTGGTCATGTTCCTTTTGATGCAGCCCAGGATACGGTTGGCTTTCTGGGCTGTGAGTGCACACTGAAGCCGGCTCATGTTCCGTTTCTCACCGACCAACACCCCCAAGTCCTTCTCTGCAGGGCTGCTCTGAATCTCTTGTCTGCCCGACCTGTAGCCGTGCCTGGGATTGCTCCGACCCGGGTGTAGGACCTTGCACTTGACATGGTTAAACTTCATAAGGTTGTCATCAGCCCACCTCTCAAGCATGTCGAGGTCCCTCTGGATGGCATTGCTTCCCTTCAGTGTATCAACCGAACCACACAGCTTGGTGTCATTGGCAAACTTGCTGAGGGCGCACTCAATCCCACTGTCCGTGTCACCGACAAAGATGTTGAACAAGACCGGTCCCAACACCGATCCCTGAGGGACACCACTTGTTACCGGTCTCCAGCCGGACATCGAGCCATTGACCACAACTCTTTGTGTGCAGCCATGCAGCCAGTTCTTTATCCACTGAGTGGTCCACCCATCAAATTGATGTCTCTCCAATTTAGAGACAAGAATGTTCTGTGGGACAGTGTTGAACGCTTTGCACAAGTCCAGGTAGATGACATCAACTGCTCTACCCCTGTCCATCAGTTCCGTAGCCCCATCATAGAAGGCCACCAAATTGGTCAGGCAGGATTTCCTCTTAGTGAAGCCACGCTGGCTGTCACCAAGCACCTTGTTGTGCACAGCTACAGGTTGGGCAGAGAAGAGATTCAGAGCAGCCCTGCGGAGAAGGACTTGGGGGTGTTGGTCGGTGAGAAACGGAACATGAGCCGGCTTCAGTGTGCACTCACAGCCCAGAAAGCCAACCGTATCCTGGGCTGCATCAAAAGGAACGTGACCAGCAGGTTGAAGGAGGTGATCCTGCCCCTCTACTCCGCTCTCGTGAGACCTCACTTGGAGTATTGTGTGCATTTCTGGTGTCCTCAACATAAAAAGGACATGGAACTGTTGGAGCAAATCCAGAGGAGGGCCACAAGGATGATCAGGGACTGGAGTGCCTCCCATATGAAGATAGGCTGAGAAAGTTGGGACTGTTCAGCCTGGAGAAGAGAAGGCTGTGTGGAGACCTCATAGCAGCCTTCTAGTATCTGAAGGGGGCCTATAAGGATGCTGGGGATGGACTCTTCATTAGGGACTGTAGTGACAGGACAAGGGGTAACGGGTTCAGACTTAAACAGGGGAAGTTTAGATCGGATATAAGGAAGAAGTTCTTTACTGTTAGGGTGGTGAGGCACTGGAATGGGTTGCCCAGGGAAGTTGTGAATGCTCCATCCTTGGCGGTGTTCAAGGCCAGGTTGGATGAGGCCTTGGGTGGCATGGTTGAGTGTGAGGTGTTGGAACTAGATGATCTTAAGGTCCTTTCCAACCCTAACTATTCTATGATTCTGTTCTATGTTTCTAAATGTAAAAGCAATGAAGAGTTTTAAATCTGAATCTTTCAGAAGTTTCACTGGACCATGAGATGACTTTGTCATCTCACTACAGTATTGCTTCCAAAACCCAGTACTTATAATTTATGTTTCAACATTAACTGTTGCATTACTGATGATTTTGACAGAAACATAATTCTGCTCTGAAGTTTGCATTGCAGAGTAAGTGTTTGGGCTAAGTTTAGTTGAGAAGGATTTCATGACTGTCCTGGGGAAGCAATTTCATTTGTTGCCTGATAGATGACAGGAAGTTCCCTGGCATTAACTTTCTGTCAGTTGTAGCTTTTTAAAAGTATGAACTGTCTGCTTCAAACGGTTTAATTTTCAACTTGCACATGATCATTTATACCCACATAACTACTGGTATTTTATTTCTGCATTTCTTTGTTTTGTCTGAAGTGTCATTTGAGGTACAAACAAGCCACCCCTCTATCGGTTCATCTTACACAGAACTTGAGGGGCAAAGATGAAGGTCTCAGGCACCTAGCTGCCTGCATATATGTGTGTGTGTGTATATATGAGTCTCTGGTTTTAATAAGAGAAAGCTCAGGTGCAATAGCAGTTCAGCAAGCTGGGTCATGTGCCATTATTGGAAACACTTCTGTATGTTGTCATTGCTGATTGCACCAAAGTGCATTTTCCTTCAGGGTTATATAAAGTTCACATGATTTCAGAGACACCAGAATGGTATTTACAGCTAAGGGGCTTTCTTCTTTGCAAATCTTAGAAAATGTATGGGGTGCCTGTTGGCATTAAGCAGTGTTCAGATTTTTAGGTTGGGGTATTGTGACACCACATTCTGCTCCTTTAGCTCTCTTTTTTGTTATATCAATATACGCTGTCACTCTACTGGCCTGCTTCCCTCTCCTCTGTGCCGCAGAAAGCTGGTTTGCTGTGGATAGACTATCTAAAGAGGAAAAGGCAAGTGTCCTCTATGCATGGTGCACCTCCAAATATTTAGAAAATGCACCAGTCTCACCAAGAAAGTAGGTACTGCTTTGCAGCATATCCTTAATTCTTAGCATTTTGTCTAGGTATCAGAGAGTCAGATGGAGAACTCACATTGCAGTTGTATAAATAAATCGGAAAGATAGGATATTCATGTGATAGTGCCATCTATTAAGTACCAGTTGTAATTACCTAGCTTAAGGAATGATCCAAGATGACCGATTAGAGTTTCCATGCTGAATAATTCTCTGTACCACAGTCCTGATGCCGTTTCTTTCGTATTTGATTCCAGGAGCTTCTGGAAGTGGGAAAAGGGAATCTGGTTGTGTAACAGCAGCCCTTGGCAACACATGGAGTCACAGCGTCAATACCAGGCTCATACTACAATATCATGACTTGCTGACAAGACAGGTGAGAACAAAAAAGAGAGTTTGAATAAAGCTACAACAGCAGCACTCAGTGAGATGGACTAACTGTGTCCTTCAGCCTCTGTGATTATGCCACATTGTTGAGAACCTGGTGCTCTACAGCCAATTGCTTATTTGGTGTGGGGGCTAGTCAGTGTCATTTGTTTTTCAGGGATGGCAAATCCTCCAGTGCCTTCCTGTGTTAGAATGGTCTTATCTTAGTCACAGGACCTAGTGTTGGCCTTGTGGCACAGGCATACAAGCTCCTTGAACCTTTAGTGCATTTCATGTTGTGGAAATGAAGGGTGATCCTTAAAGTAATTCCTGCACAGGGGTTTTGGGGCAGGAGTAGGAGGCTAGTGCTTTCATTGCCATGATTTTTTTGCTGTCATCCTTTCCACTCTTTGTGCCAAACTTCAGCTGTGACTGTTAGGACAGGGAGCACTGTCTTCTGCAGCTACTGCTTGCAAGTTAAACTTGCTGCCTGCCCCAGCAAGCATAACTTTGAGCAGTAAGTGTGGTACCGATTTTCCAGAAGTATGCCTGCAAAAAGAAAAGCACTTACCCTTTTCATTAAGAGACTTCATTGTTTTGAGTGAAATGGAGTAGCATTTTAGACTGCAATCTTCACCTCTTGATTTAAAAAAAACCTGTGAAAAACTAGGAAGCAAGGCATTGGGGGGTTGATTGGTGGAATTACTTTTTTCTGTTTTTAAAAACACTATAAGCCATGATTTCATCTCTCCCTTGGGATATCTGTGGTTATAATCTCTTTTGGCTTTGTCTATTCTGTTTTTGCATTGATGTAACTCTTTCCAAAGGCTGTGACCCTCAGTCTTAATGTTACTGATTTTCTGCCTGTTGAAGTAGAGACTTGTCAGAAAAATTTCTCCATGAGATTTGTGCCATCTTTCACCTGTAGCATTACTGCCCACATACGTTCAAATTAGTGCTTCTGGTTTTACTGTCACAACACGAGGTTTCCCACTCAACCTGTTAGAGAGTAGTGTAGGGTGACTTCTCAGTGACTTCTTCTCAGTGAGGGTGACAGAACATTGGAACAGGCTGCCCAGGGGGGTTGTGGAGTCTCCTTCTCTGGAGACATTCAAAACCCGCCTGGACACATTCCTATGTAACCTTATCTAGGTGTTCCTGCTCTGGCAGGGGGATTGGACTAGATGATCTTTTGAGGTCCCTTCCAATCTCTAACATACTGTGATACTGTGATACTTTTAGGTTTCAGTCTTTAGAGCCTGAGAGCTCTAAAGATTGAGGAGCCTGAGGGGAGTAAGCCATCCCATTTCATTCTGCTCATTAGAAGTAAAACTATAATCATGGCACTTCTGTTCCTGCAGGTAGGCACTGTGAAGCAGTGGTAGTCCCCTGGACTCTGGTAGCAGGCTAAGTGTGTCAAATGCAGACAGAAAAGTCATCTTCTGAACTCTCTTATAAAGACTGTGCACAGTTGTATCAAAACTGCTGCTGCTCTTGTAAGTTCTCTGTGTTCTAGTCTGTAATGAGTTCTCTTTTTCTACATGTGTGTGCAAAATACAAAGCTGTTCACAAATTTCCTGGATCATTTTGGAGTATGTGAGAAGTGGAGCTGGCAAAGGGAAAAGGGCAGAAACTGGGCTCTGTGCTAATTCATGATGCTTAAAGTCAGCTAAAAAGGATTAAGAACATTCCTCTGGTGATGGAAAGATGGAGCAGTTTTCCTAAAGAACATTAGATGTAGTTTTCCTGATTTTGTTTGAGAATGGATCACAAGTGTATGAAATGTTGTTTTCAGTCTTTTAAAATTCCATTATAAAAGATATACTTTGGTCTCCTCAAAAAAACACTCAGAGTTTTACTCTGTTCCTAACTGGATTTATCAGGTGCACCACCTTGCTTGCATGTGAAGCTAAAGGCTCATTCTGTTTTAGTTAAGCAAAAGAACAGAATGTACAGTGAGGAAAAACAACCCCAAAGTAAACATTAATACGTATTATTAAAAGCAAAGTAATTTGAAACAGAAGTGTGATATAAATAGTGATATGTCTGTGAAGCCCATGAATGAAATGGGATTTATCCATGGTGTCCTGTAAATATTTTCCTGTTGCTGATAGCTGTGTCCTCTTTTTTTTAGATAAATTCTCTTTTCTTAGAACTGTAGAAATCTGTCAGCTAGACATGCAGTTTCCAGTTAAAGGAAGGCATCTAGAATTGCAGTACCTGTAGCAGCACTGTATTGATCAAATTACTGTAGTTTTACACACATAAATTCTTTTATAATTGCTTTATAGCCACTTTCAGAAATGAATTTTGAATAAAGGTACCTCAGTTCTTGAGATGCCATTTCAGTCATCGTAAGGTGGTTCTGCCAGTAGGTATTGGATATCAGTGCTTTGAAACTCAGCACTTTTTAAGGAAGCTTAACTTGGAGGTTCAAAACTTCTCAAGTCAGTAGTCACTTCTACAAATTCTCATATTACTGTATTAAAAAAAAAAAAAAAAAAGAAGCCTGTGATTATCTGTGTAGTCTTGGGTTTAAAGTGAAATTCTGCCCTAGGATATTACTGAAAGCACACAGTTGTTCTAGAGATTTGGGTGAAAAATAGTGCAAAACCAGGTTTTCCCTGCCTTTCATGATTTGTAACCCTGCAGAATCAATATAGTGTAAGGAATAACCTGTGTTTTGTTCCGACTGACACAGTGGACACAATTTTTTCTTTCAAAAGCCAAAATTCATTCTTTCTTCGGTGACTTGACCTCCTGAAGATGTTCTTCTTGGCTCTGCTTTCTCTCCGTCTTTCCCTGGAGGTGCTAGGGCAGTGGTGACAGTCTGAGCAATCCTCTCCTACATCTAACTTCTGTGGTAGTAAAACCAGTGTGCTAATCCTCGTTGGGAAATCCTACCCATTGAAAGTACCTCTTTTGATGCATGGGGCCACAAGGCCCAAGGGTGGTATTCTTCAAAACATGAAGTGATAATGTAATTGTTAAGGAGGATTCAACAAAGCAGTTTTCCAGAACTATAGTATTTTCTGGACAGAAGAGGCCACTGGGCTACTAATGTTCTTAGTCATGAAGGTTTTCCTTTCTGGGAAAGCTTGGGGGTGTAGTCCCTGTTCCTGAAACTCTGGGGAATGCCGGGCTGCAGGTGGCAGAACGAGTATGCAATAAATCTAGGGAAAGTAAGCATAGAATTCCTACACCGGATTTTTTTTTTTTTTTTTTTTTAATATATTAAGTAAAAGATCCCTTTATTTTGTTTGTCCAGCAGACATTTTTTCAGCCAGCTATCCCTTTTTCCACTCCACCCTCCGTATGTCTGGTGAACATTAATAAGACAGCAGCCAATTCAGCAAAGTAATGGTATTTCTGGGACATCCTGCCTGCTTTAAAATCAGTTAGGTTTCCTTTATTGCTTGGATGGGAACAGGTTTCTGAACAAACACATGAACTTTCCTCTTTTTGCCCACTTCTAGAAGCCAGTGTTCTGGTCTTTGTTTCCTCCAGGACAGAAGCAATGCAACTAGGGGAGGGCAGAAGGAGGTTTACAGTCTGCAGTTAAATTCATTATGCCATCAAACCCCGGAAGTATGGACAACAGTAGGAGTCTTTTAACTACTGAGATGAGACTGAGCTGCACATGTTCCACAGTGGCATAAAAGGTTGGGAGAACATGGGAAAATTTAATTGTTTTGCATAAGTGGGTTTATGAAGGGAGTTTATTATTATCTTTATGGATACTGATACTTTGTTGTCCCTAAGCACTCTTACGAGCAGTTGACCATAACATTTGTTTTCCTGAAAACTGTACATAAACATGCAGACTCTTTGAGTCTGGGCTAAAACCAATGGGGCTGCACTAAAACATTAGAAACTGTCAGTCTCTTCAGTTACACTTATGTGTATAATTATCCTTCTTTCCTGAGCTGGAGTCAGCAGGCTCCAAGGTTACTGTGTTCATGTGTGCTCAGCTGTCTTTGGGGAACAGGATGGTAGGGTTTAATACATTGACATGCTATATTTAATGTTTTCTTCTTCTCTGTTAGAGACAGTGTGCTGGATTAGGTAAGACACTGGCCAGATCTGGTATGGCAACTTCTATGGGCCTGGTTTATTTGATAGTTTTCATGGGATTTGTGAGAATCATAGTATTGTGTTAATGTCTGTAATGTGTTTTGAAATTCTCAGATGGAAAGTGCACATAGATTTGTTATTTTATATATTTTATATATATATTTATATAATTTTTTTTATTTGGCCTTATTTTATAACAAATCAGTGTTTTCCTATGGTATTTTCAAGAAAGAGCATTTAGAATCATAGAATAATTTAGTTTGGAAAAGACCTTTAAAATCATCGAGTCCAACCATTTACTGAGCACTGCCAAGCCCACCACTAAACTATGTCCCTAAGCACCACATCTACATGTCTTTTAAATACCTCCAGGGATGGTGACTCAACCAGTCCCCTGGACAGCGTGTTCCAATGCTTGGCAATACTTTAAATGAAGAAATCTTTCCTTAAATCCAGTCTAAACCTCCTCTGGTGCAACTTGAGGTTGTTTCCTCTTGTCCTATCAGTTGTTACTTGGCAAGAGACCAACACCCACCTCGCTCAATCTTCATTTCAGGTAGCTGTAGAGAATGATAAGGTCTCCTCTGAGCCTCCTTTTCTCCAGGCTAAACAACCCCAGTTCCCTCACCCATTCCTCATAAGACTTGGGCTCTAGACCCTTCACCAGTTTCAATTCCCTTCTCTGGACCTGCTCCAGCACCTCAATGTCTTTTTTGTAGTAAGGGACCCAGAACTGAAAACAGTGTTCAAGGTGTGGCCTCACCAGTGCTGAGTACAGGGGGATGACCACTGCCCTGGTCCTGCTGGCTACACTATATCTGATACAGGCCAGGAGGCAGTTGGCCTTCTTATCTGCCTGAGCACAAGCTGGCTTATGTTTGGCCAAGTCCCTTTCCATCGAGCATATTTCCAGTCACTCTTTCCCAAACCCATAGCTTTTCATGGAGTTGTTGTGACCCAAGTGCAGGACCTGGCACTTCGCCTTGTTGAACATCATAGCATTGGTAACAGCCCATTGATGCAGCCTGTCCAGATCCCTCTGCAGAGCCTTCTTAACCTCCAGCAGATCAACACTCCCACCCAACTTGGTGTCATCTGCAAACTTACTGAGGGTGCACTTGATCCCCTCATCCAGACCATTGATAAGGAAGTTAAACAGAACTGACCCTAGTACTGAGCCCTGGGGAACACCACTTGTGACTGACCACCAATTCCATTCCCACTATTCTTTGGGCCCAGACATCCAGCCAGTTTTTTACCTAGTGAAGAGTATGCTTATCTAAGCCGTGAGCAGTGAGTTTCTCCAGGAGAATGCTGTGTCAGAGGCTTTAGTGAAGTCCAGGTAAACAAAATCCACAGCCTTGTCCTCACACACTAAGCAGGTCACCTTGTCACAGAAGAAGATCAGGTCAGCCAAACAGGACCTGCCTTTCATAAATCTATGCTGACTGTCCCTGATCACCTGGTTGTCCTGTATGTGCTGTGTGATGGCACTCAAGATGGCACTCTACTCCATAACCTTCCCTGGTACTGAGGTCAGACTGACAGGCCTATAGTTCCCTGGTTTCTGCTTCTGGCCCTTCCTATAGACAGGCATCACATTTCCTAACCTCCAGACCACTGGGACCTCCATGGTTAGCCAGGACTGCTGAAATAGGAATAAAATACAAACAGCATAGATGTGTTTTCTTCTATTAGTTTTGTAGCAGTTATAGCTACCTACTAAAGGATGGAAAGTGGCTTGGTGAGCACTTCTGCCAGCACCCTGAGTACCCTTGGGTAGATCCCACCCAGCCCCACAGGCTGGTGTGTAAGTGGTGTTAACAAATTGCTAACCATTTCCCTTTGGATTATGGCAGCTTCTCTCAGCTCCCCATCCCTGTTTCTCAGCTCAGGGGGCTGGATACCAGAGAAGAATTGGTCTTATTATTGAAATATGGGCTGAAGCTTTCAAGCTGTACCAGGTGTGCTGCTGTGCAGCAGTTTTCCTACTTCAGGTAAAATGTTTCAAATGCATAAGTATATGTTGACTTATTCTTAAAAAACAAAAATAAACAAAAACCCTTCTCTCATTCAGATTACGGCCAGACATGACTTTTGTACTCTCCTTGGTTACAGACCAGCTGTTTTGTCTTGCTCTGCTTACTATCATATGAATAAGCCCTGAATAAGCATTCCAAAATTGCAATGGTGAAGTAACCATGGTAGTTGCTGGCGAGGAGAAAGGCTGGGAGAGAGCCAAGGGGAATGGGGGTGAAGTTTGACATTTATGTGACCTGCTAAGGCCAACTGCCATGATTCTTTACCTTAAATTTGTTGTATTTTTAGTGAAGCAGTTCTTTGAAATTGTACAGATGTTTGGCTGTAACTCTACCAGTCATTATGAAAATATATTGAAAATAGAAAAAATGTAACTTGTTGCAGTTGTGATGGTTTCAGAGCATAAGTGAGACCAGATTTATCTCTCCCTGTAAAACACTGAAAGTAGTTATTATGTGGACTTTCTGGCTGTTGGATAGCTGGCCCATTTTAAAGATAACATGAGGTAAGGTTTTCATCTATAGAAAAGGGAAGCAGATAAATTACAGTAAATAAAACAATTTCAAACAACACATGTAGGCTGTGGAGAAGAGACAGACACCAAGTACTACTATCTGGGGTTAACACTTTCTAAATTTTGCCTTAATAATCTGAAGGATAGCAAGTACAGTAATGTAGTTTGGAAATGGCATCCAACTTTTTTGTGTCAAAAAGGAAAGGAGATTGTAGCCTCATACTTACTATAAAGGGTTCTAATTCCTTTGGTGAAATGATATTTGCTGGGGACAAAGAAGCAATGAAATGTAATCAGACAGAACACATTAGGGGTTGGACTAGATGATCTGTAAAGGTGCCTTCCAACCAAACTATTCTATGATTCTGCATACTGAAATCTCTCTGAGATGAGAAGAAGGTCTGATAGAAATAAAATGCAAACAGCATAGATGTGTTTTCTTCTATTAGCTTTGTAGCAGCTATAGCTACCTACTAAAGCAAATAGAGAAGAAGAAAATGCAGTGGAGAGAAAAAAAAAAGATATTTTAATAGAGTTAAATATCATTTTGGAGTTAGATGGGGAAGACAGAGATGGCCGCTAGCATTGAGAAATGCAGACAGAAAGTTTTTTAACTACTTCAGTGAGAGCAGAGGAGAAGGTAGTTCAGTCTTTGACACCGTGAGCCAAGAAAGAGCCCATAGAGATCTGGGCAATGAAATCAGTGTTTGGTCAGAGGTGACTAGAGATGTGTGAAGGTTGCCCATTGTTATGTATGAGGCAAGAAGTATTGTCTTCTACTGATCTAGAAGCTGGGGATACTCAAAAAAGAAGTCCCAGTACCCTAAAGAAGTAAGATGAAAGCTCTGTCTGTGAGTTTTTAGTGAAAGTATTAAGACAAGTGAAGTGCCATTCAGCAGCTGTGAGCCATGTTGGGAAAACCTGTCTGTATGCACTACATGAATCGTGTGCATTGTACGGTCATGCAGATCATTTACACAGTACCATACTTTTTTTTTCCAAGTGTTTAGACATGAGAAAATCTGCAGATGGCTGTGGATAATGAGGTCCAGTAAGCAGTGATGGAAAAGGGATGTGGCTATTGGGTTGGTTTAAAATAGAAGTGGTGTAAAGTGTGTTCTAAGCCATCCTATTATATAACGTGATAAATATCATATGGAAAATCAGCACTGTGAAAACATGAAAAGAGATTTTAATTTTTTTATTTAAGGTAAGCATGCAGGTTTGGAGTCATGCCAGAGAAAGGAAATTTTGCAGGAAAATAGGAATTTTTTTAAGGTGAGATTAGTTTTTTATGGTTCTCCATTACGGAGTATGCTGCTTTCGAAGAAATAGCTGTGGAAAGACTGCAGGAGCACATATTTGAATTCTGCCAGTCCTTCCATTTAAATACATGGGGTTTTCCTAGGATATACAGTTTACTTCAGAGACTTCTGCCTCACCACTGCTATTGTTTGGATATTTTGAATTGAAACACAATCAAAGGTTGCTATGGCTTCAAATTTCCGTGCATGTGTACAAGCTCCATCCTTTAAAATACATAAATGAGAAACTTAAGGGTTTTTTCTGATTGAACAGATTCTAGACTAGACTGATAGCTCTTATGACAGAAATCTGTTGCTTATCCATAGATCATATCCAAGTGTAAGCAATATGAACTCGAGTTGCATGTGAACAGGATGAAACTGGACACAATGCACAACTGCAGAATAAACAGATGATTATTGACACAATATGATACTGACTCAATCCAGCAGAAGTGCCAAATGAAAGGGTGCCATAAAAATAGAGAAGGTTCACTAGGTCACCTGCTTTCTGGCTTGTGTGTTTGTTCATGTCTCTGTTTGCAGTAAGCTTCCTTCTTAATAAACTTATGGGGGCGGTCACACAACATAAACATCACTATAGCCCTGTCTACATTAAATAGGACTGGATTTATGTCCCTCTTCTCTTAACAGGACACTTTTATATAAAGAAAAATATTTCCATCATTCTTGCACAAGAATTCATTTACTCTGGTGCTTTTGTAACACTTGTCAGTTTATCTAAGAATCTAAATAGAAATGAAAGGACACTAGATAAAATAGAAAAGGACAGAAAAAAAACCTTAATTCATCTTTTTCTCTGACAGTTTTTTAATAAGCATTGCAAGTTTTCTTAATGAAGATTATTTTAATGTCAGATTGACAAAATATAGCAGCAGCTGTGCAAACTTCATAGATCTATAGCTCAGAGCATCCTAAACAGAGAAGCAGGAACAGCTGTGAGGCAGAGAGGCAAATTCAGTCATAAAGTTATACTGTGTATTCCTACTGAGGCTGGGAACACTGGTGGGTACTTTTTGTTAAATATCTTTGACTGATAGGCTAGTCAGCTCTCAGAGGAGACTCCTTTTTGGTTGCTGTTAACCTACACCAGTTACATGTTAACCATCTCAATATTATGTTATATATTTTTTAATTACTATGCAAGCATAGTAATCCATAAGAAGAATGTGGACCTGCTTGAGTGAGTCCAAAGGAGGGCCATGAAGATGATCAGAGGGCTGGAGACAGGCTGAGAGAGTTGGGCTTGTTCAGCCTGGAGAAGAGAAGGCTCAGAGGAGACCTTATAACAGTCTTCCAGTACTTAAAAGGGGCCTACAAGAAAGCTGGTGAGGGACTTTTTACTAGGGCAGGTAGTGACAGGACACGGGGAGTGGCTTTAAACTGAAAAAGGAGAGATTTAGATGAGATAATAGGAAAAAACTCTTCACCACGAGTGTGGTGAGGCACTGGCACAGATTGCCCAGAGAAGCTGTGGCTGCCCCATCCCTGGTAGTCTTTCAAGGCCAAGTTGGATGGGGCTTTGAGCAACCTGGTCTAGTGGAAGGTGTCCCTGCCCTTGGCAGGGGGGGATGGAACTGTATGATCTTAAAGGTCCCTTACAACCCAAACTTCTATGATGCATGTTATTAATCAGATAAAAATTCTTAGAAATCAGGGCTATGTCTCCCATTCTTTATTGAGAGCTACTTAAAGGTCAAGATAGGAGGGGTAAGATTACTGTAACGAAATCTGTTTTGAATATAAACAGAGAACTTCACTCTCTGACGCAGTTAACCCAATGCCCTTTACAAACACTGTATTTACAGTTCACTAAAACAGCTTAAAAATGGGAGATAGAAAGAATCAGATATGACTTTCAGGCTGTGGTCTGAATTGCCTGAAGAATGTTCTGTTTGTAAGCTTAAGTCCCTTCGCAGAGAGGGAATGAACACAAATTGCCATCCTGTTTATACAGAATCACTTTTCTGATTTTGGTTGGACTTCAGTTTGAGTTTTCCCCTGAAAACAGAATGGAACTAACCTAGGGCAGATTTTCTTCTCAATATCTGAAGAGTCATTGCTCCTAACATCAGAGTGGCAACAACCAAAGTTGTTTATCCTTGCAATGCCTTGGCATTTTTTTGTTTTAGTTTAGTTTAGTTTTGGTTTGGTTTGGTTTGTTTGTTTTTGGGGGGTAGGGTCTGTGTGTTGCAGGTTTTTTGTTTGGTTGGTTGTTGGTTTGTTTTGCCTTTTTTTTTTTTTTTTTAATTTGAAAACAAGCAAACTAAAATGCCTAACTCAAATTTAAGTGTTTATGATTCAGAAAAGTTCTGGTAAGTCTTGGAATATAGTATACTTAAATCTTGCAGGATTCTTAATAGTGAAAAAGGTCAGAATATCATTATAAAGGAACTGGACAACCTTAAGTAGTAAAAATATAGTGGAATGCAAGATTATAATAGAAATAATCTGATGAGTTTCTGCATTATGTAAAGAGCACACAAGTGAGGCTCACAGTGAGGCTGATACTGAAGTGGTTTAGTTTGTCACAGGAAAACTAATTTGACAGTGTAATGTAATTATGAAAAGGGTCTGTGCTGTCCTAGAATAGTTCAGGCAAGGTGTTTTCAAAGGAAAGAGAAAAGTGTTTGTACTGTTGTGGAAGAGCACTGGGGACATCTCTGGAATAATGTTTGGCCTGGACATTTGTGTTCAAGCTACTATCTTCTTCTTTCTTCTCCTTCTACTTATTATCTTCCCAGGAAAGGGTAAGTCCTACAGAGAATATATTTATTGACATAGCAACAAGTTTGAGCTGTCACTGGTAATAAAAATAAACCTCAGACAAAGTTCTAAAAGCAGACAAACTTTGACATACTGACTTCAGTGGGCAAAATGCATTGCATCTTCTGAGCAAAGCAAGGGATCACACATGACCTTCATGTTCAGGCACTGCAACCTTTACGATGCTCTAAACATTTTAAGGGAAAATCATCTTAGGGTCTTGTATATCTAGGATATTATACTTTGAACTTACATTTTTGCCTTTATGAATCGAAGGTAATTGAACTGTTCTAGATCAACAACCCAGGAGAATGACAGCCAGTGAGTGGCATTCAGAATCTCTTGTACAGAAAACTGTTTTCTTTGGTTCAGCCTTAACAATGTATCTACCCTGGGTAGGATCAATTAATCTAGAGGGATTTGCTCCACACAGACTTTTTGATCTTTGACTCTGCAATTCTTGTCTATGGTATCAGTGCCCTTAGCTGTGATCTAAAAACAGGCTGTAAAAAAAGAAATCTGAACTGCTTAGACAGTGAATAAAGGCTACTGGCCTACTTTAAGGAATAAGAACAACTTTGACATACCACTGTCTGAAATAGACTGTCCCTTAAAATGGATATTTTGATGGTCTCCAGTGTTGGTGACCTGTTGAGAGCTGCCTGGCCAACTTTATCGCATTTGTGCATCATATTGCATCAATAATATAATTAAATACAGTATTTTCACAATTCTACCTTCCCCTGGACTGATTGTTGTGACTGTTGGAAAAATATGATGGGATTTTAGGACATCTGCTCAATCAGGAATGGAAAGGATGAGTCCAGGAGATGGTGGTGCATTGTACCCATATTGCAGAAACACTGGAAAATGCTTGTGACTAAAATGTAAAAGGCAGTATAAATAGCTACCTGAGCCATCCTGATTCTAGCTCTCACAGGTAGTACTTATACTGTGCTTTGATTAGGGGTACATATTAACAAGAAACAGTAAATTTCTCAATCAATGTTTAAGTTCAGAGTTTCTGACAGACATGCTTCATGGATCACTTCAACTTTACAGATACTGGTAGGAAGTACTGTGAAGTGCAACTCAGTTAATGAATGGCATGACTTCTTCCTTGACTTTTCATACCGGAACAATACTAAATTGGAAAGAACTAACCAGGTCACTTGTCAATAAATGCCCTCGTCTCATCAAAAAGGTGCAGACCTAGGTTGTAATGTAGCGCTTGAGGCACTAGTGAGGTTCTCCACTGGAAAGGGCTCATTTGATTTGTCTTGGGTTTGCAAGAGCCTTTTACATGTGCATCACAGTGATGGCTCGTGGTCTCTCTTATCAGTTATTTCCTACAAGTGAGCCATGAGTCTCTGGCAGAAGTTCTTGCACTAGTCTTGTGTGAACAGTCAGCCTTGGCTGCTTCTGCCATTTGACTTCTGCTATTTGGCTGTGCAGATGTCCCTGCAGTTCAGGGTGTTCACGTGCTCCACAGCACTGCCCTTTAAGCTATGGAGTTTAGGTTGCAAAGACACCTGATCTGGCCTTGTACAGAGCTCACAGCGGTCCAGGCAGTTTGGCTTAGAGTCTGAGCTAATAAAGCCTTATCAGTCCTGAGCCAGCACTTCTGTTTTACTCAGCAAATCAATTTTTCTGATCCAAATTGTGTGTTTGTTCTTAACTGTCATTTCTCTTATTATCACTATTTATTTATCTATCTAATAATAAAATAAAACTCTGTACCCATAGTCATTTCAAGCTGCAGAAAGTCATCTAATCCCCTCTTAGCTTGTGTTGATGTTTCCAGCTGGATGTGGTACACCTACCAAACCCAAGAGAAAACTACTTTTTTCTCCTGTTTTCATACAGGAGTTTTACTTCTCATGTATGATCTTATAATGGCCATCTCAGTCTTCATCTGAAAGCAGGCTGAAAAGAGAAAATAAAAATGTAAATTAGCACAAAAAACTTGAGGAGTTTCTTACTCATCTAAATTAATTGGAATTAAATCTGGAAGAAAAAAGAAGCTAAGAAACTTCCTGTAAGCAGTGCAAGAAAGGTGGCCATTTCAGTGCCATAGCAGGAAGGCAGAGACTGAGAGATTTTTTTCATCCTTTTTTTCCCTACAGTTGTGCATTTTTTTGCTAGAGCTACATTTTTGTCCTTTGAGCATAACAAAATAACTTTTCAAAAGTTCACACATAGTTAATGCACACAGACCAATCTGAATTTCTCAAGCATAATCCCCGTGCAAGAGAACATCTAAGAGCCGTTAATGCTACTCCCAGTGATTTTGTGAAAAGGATGACCATTATGTCTGATCTTTGCTTATCCAAAATAAAAAGGTTTTTTAACCTTTGTTATTTGAGGCACACTGTCATCAAAAATTTCAGATCTGATAGGTTATAAAGCAATGTTTCAGGTTCTAGAGGGCTGTCCAGCCTTTACAACATCTCTGCCATGCACTGGAACAAGCATGTTTGCCTTCACCTGGTGGGAATTGGTGGGGATGCTCTATCCTCTGGAAATGTAAATTAAGTCTCCTGAAACATGTCATGTTATGGGAAAGTTTTTCTAGGACTCTGTTATTTAACAGTTGTACATTCAGCAATACAGATGATGTTTATAAGGCCATGAAGCTTGCTTTGAATGCATTGTTTTCCACTTCCTTGGTAAAATCTCTCCCAGTAATGTTATTGCTACAGATAATCTGAGTGGTGTAGAAAAAAAGTTTAAATCTGTTGCCCTTTCTCAACACCCATTAAACAAGACAGTACTCTGAAAGCACACACGTTGCATCTCTATGTATTAGCTCACAGATCTGTTAGCTTTTTTTTTTTCCTTATCCTTGTTATGTGATGCCCAGTGGATTCCAAAATACACTCTAGTGAGGCTTTGCATAAAATAATACTGCTGCCTCTCACATGTGAAATTAGCAGTGTTGTCTTAGTTTGTCTCTGGGGTTTTTACTTTTAGGAACAGAACAAAGTGAACACACAAAAAAAAATTGGAAAGGGTTTTTGTTTGTTTCATGTCAAAAGCATTTTGCAGCCACTAATGTGGGTGAAAAATATTTGTGCGGTGATCTAGGACTTGGTTGAATCCCAGTCTTTTTGGCCCAAGTCTGGGAATTTAAGATTATGCCTTTACATCAAGCAAGTATGAAGGACACTTGTTATTGCTGATGTCCAAAACCAATGAATGCAGGATGGTGAGACCACACTACTACTCTTTACTACTACTACACATACTACTACCTTCTACAATGGATTAATTTTCTTTCAATTGTAAATAGTAATATTGAGCTTTTTTGTCATTTGGGAAGCCAAAAGAAAGTGAAAGAAGGAATGAGCATTGGCTAAATAAAGATTTGATACACTTTAGAAACAAGCATTGGGGTTGAATTTGCAGTAGATACTTTTTTATCTGTAGAAGATAAATATGTTGCTAAAACTATCATAAAGAAAGTTCATAGAGATATGAAGAATAACAAAAGTAATACACCTTGATGGCAATGTATATGTTAATTACATACTTAAGAATGTATATTCCTTATGTTGTGCTGGTGAATTACACCAAGCTGATCTCCTCTGTGCAGTGATGAGGTCTGGATTCTGTTTGGATCCCTACCTCTGCAGCCAGAGGAGCCAGTGGCGTCTCTGAGCATGTGACTCTGTAGAGGAAAAAGGGAGCAGCCGCTGGGCTCCCATGCTGTCCTCCCTGCTGCTGATGTCTCTTCCAGGCAAGACTGACAGCCTGGGTGGAAGCATTATTCTGAGAGAAACTGCTCTGGTGATATTGTACCCTTAGGAGTCCTTTCCGATTTGGGATGCATGATCCTAGGGATAAGGCAGTGTTCCAGGAAGTGTTGTAAATAAGAATTGTATCTTTCGGCCCTTTTCTGATTTCCAGAACCAGAGTCAAATAGAACAGTATGGAAGGCTCTGGAAAGCTACATAAACTTTTATTTTTGGTTCTTCTCACTACCAGTGTGCTATAAGTCTGATGAGTGACCACAAGCTGCAACACAGAATTGCCCTTGGAGGCTGTGTTTATGCTACCCAAATACTTTGTCCAGCCGTAGCACCATCCTCAGGCCCCTTTTCTTGTTACTGTTTCATTGTGGTAACCCGGACATGCTGGCTGGCTGGCTGCTTTTCCGGTTAGTAAAAGCTACAAGCATTTTCTCCAGAGTTACCCTTCACATTGGACTACTACCAGGGCTTTGGGCCTCTAAAGTATTATAGCATAGGAAATCATCATGGCCAAACTCTTGTGAAGTTTCCTGGCCTCTAGAGGACTCTCCACTGGGAAAATAAGGAGAGACTCAGAAACAGAAAAGACGACAAAATTCATTTTACAAACTAGGGAATAATGCATGTGGCAGGAAGACAGAAAGTGCTTTTGGGAAGAGGAATTTCACAGGATTTGGTGTTACATGAGCAGAAGGGAGCTGACTGGCCCTGCATACCCTATATTTCATGCTGGGGAACTTCCACCAGAAATCTGGTTTAAGTGGAAGTATACTGGAGACAGCTTGTTCTTGTGCAGTTCCCTGGCCAGGTTGCTGCAGTTCAGACACAAATTGGATAAACATCTGGAATTGCGTTTTCTTTTCCAATTAAAACTTGAAGTTGCCCAATGTTTGCCTGGACAGTGCAGTTCTCTGCCACTGAAGTTATTGTTAAGTGACAGGAAAAGGCACTCTGGGTTAAAGGGTTCAAGGGTTTGCTTGCAGTCTGGGAGAGGACATCTGAGCAAAAGCAGCATTTTTTAGATTTGGCCTATGATACTCAGGACGGTCGTTGCTCTAGAGCACATCAGGACAGTTCACCTTGGAAAATTCTGCTTCTGTTGTCTGTGATATTCATTTGGGTTTTGATGGTTTCCTTCAACTGAAGTTATGTTTTCTCAGTCTAAGGAGCTCCTCATTATAGTGCCTGAAGCTAAACCCATGTCTGAATGGCAGTACGTATTACATGCTCATGTGTCTCACTTGAAATCCAATGTTTGGCACTCTGCAAGGACTGAAACAATTTGCAGGCTTGTCATCTGTTGCTAGCAACTGCCTAGATAGGGACAGCCAGAACAGATGCCTTTGTTCTGTTTTTATCAGAGGGGAAGGAATTGACCCCACTGAATATTTGTGAAAACAGATAGCAGAGCTGTTGCTTATTGAGCCTTTTGCTGTACCCTCTGGGTAAGGGAAAGCAGGTATCTTTGGAGCTGTGCCTACCTGGTAGAAAATTAATACAGTGGGATTGCTACAGATGTCTGTCTCCATGCCTGATTTTGGACTGAAGCAAAGAAATGCTACATGATTTTCATATAACTTAATGAAACAGTGGCAAGTTAATAAAGTCAGGAAGAAGACTCATGAATTCTGATTCCCTGGTCCTGGCATTATACACTATGAGAAAGTCCTTTATATATGTATTACTCTTTCAAAGAAAAGTCTGAAGCCAGAAAGGTATTGCGGGACCTGAAATTTGGAGAGTGTCCTCTTGCCTGGACTTGTCCTGTTTCTCCTCTATTCTTAAAAGATTCTTGGTTTTCATTTCTGTCTCCTCCTTTTGTTTGTTTTCCTTCCATTTCTTTCCTTTGCAAGTATTGAATGCTCCTCTGGGAGTAAGCCTAGCCACATGTGCGTGCAGCGATGGTTTATTTTTATTGGAGTTGTTGCCTGTGACTGTTATTCATTACTATAGGAAGAGCTGCACTAACAAACTGCTGAGAGCTTTCTTTTTTTTTTTTTCTTCCCTGTTATAAAAAATCCTGTTTTGTCCATAGCCACTAAGAGTATCTCCTGCTATCATTAAAACATTGAGAGTTTGGAGCTCGGGCACTGGTACTGCCTCCTGAATGTCCTGTTGTGTCTGGTGTTGCAAAGCAGAATCTTAGCTTATCTCAGCTTCCTTACATGTTGGCTCTTTATGTCAGCTTTTCAACCATCTGTCCACCTCTCTGCTACCAAAGCAACTCAGTTGGCCTCTGCTTGGGGAAGAGTTTGTGGTTGCACAGAGCTAGTGCAGTCACTGACTACTGATATATATATATATATATATATATATGTATACTGATAATGAAGGGTACAGCCAGAGCACCCCAAACAAGGTCTGCCTGGGTTGAAGTGACTGATTCAGAAAAGGCTAGTCAAAAGTAGTATAAATTGCCTTTACCTCACTTGCACTTCTATTGTTGACACTAGATAAGTAATCAACAGCCCTATTTCCTTAATTATATTCACACTTTATTTAGCACTGGCTCTTAAAATCAAAGGTACTCTGTCAGGATTTGACTGAGAAGGTTTTATTCTTTGTTATTAATTTCCGTTTTGTATTTGTGATGCTGATATTTCAGTATAAAGATTTCTTTGAATTATCCTGTGCTCAGGTTTTCCTTCGAGCTTTTCAAGGTTTTCCCTTCCTTAACTTTCTTACTCATATCAGCATCCACTGTTGGTGTTTCCCTGAAAAACTGTCTTAAATGCATCCTTCTGCATTTCTCCCTCACTTTTGTTAAGATGAGAGACAAAGACTTTGTGGCTTTGCAGTCTTAGCAATGTTTTTTAATATGTGGAATTTGTATGCATTGCACTAACAGAAAATAAACAGATGTGCTGCTACATCTATTTTGGGGTGTGAGACAACAGCAGGATGGTCAGCTGCCTTTTGTGTGTTCATTTGCTGTTGTTTCCAGATGTGCTCTAATGGACATTTGTAGGATGTACACACAAACTCTGCTTGCCTATTTTCTTGCACTAATTGGTTTGGATTTTTGGAATGCTGCTCATAAAGTGTCTCTAGCTGCCATTGTGGCTTTTCTATAAAGTAGTAGAAAGGAAACCCATTCCTAAACAGTTTCCTCTGGAGAGGATTTTCTTATGGGGGAAGGAGAGGTACAATCAATTTAAATTGCTCTATAAAGAGTTTTATTGAGCTGTGGACCCTTAACCTGGCCTTGATGAAAGCCTTTTCAAACAGCTGGACTTCAGGGAACCACATCTGTCAGGTCCTGTGCATGGCACAAATGAAATGATCTTTTCCTAAGAAATTATTTTAATTGTGATTTTTTTTTAGTGGGTTTTTCTTTTTTGTGTTTGTTTTGTTTTGGTTTTGATGTTTTTTGTTTAAGTGGTGGGGACTC
Organism: Psittacula echo; assembly: GCF_963264785.1. NCBI lineage: Eukaryota > Metazoa > Chordata > Aves > Psittaciformes > Psittacidae > Psittacula > Psittacula echo. The sequence continues at coordinate 40,918,022 of NC_137739.1, read as the reverse complement.
CACATCTATTGCCAGTACTGGGGCACATTTGTATCCTCACTTCTCATTGTTTACTAGTGCTCAAGACATCTTAAGATTTCCCTGTGTCAATCCATTGAGTTTGTTTTTACTAGGGAGAATATATGTGTGGAGTCTAGATGCTTAGGAAAGCTGAAGGATGACTGCATGTATCTCTTTTCCCTCAACCTGACAGTTTTTCCTTTTTATTCCCAATTGTTACTCAATTTCTAATGTAGCCTTTTCTACTGACAAGCATACAGGTACAGACAGTACTTCTGGGGTGGCTGAGCTTTCTTCTGCTTGAAAGGCAAAAATCTGTCCGTAGAGAACTTTCCCTTGCAACAGGGTATGGAGGAAGATACAAAGCAGGGGATAACCGTTTCCTGATAAAGACAAACTCTAAAGTGATTTGCTTGTGAAGGCAATATGATTTGATGACATTTTATTCATATTTTGGTACTGATATCACCTATAAAGTCTTTAGGAATGTATTTAATTTCTGAACTTCAGTTTACCCTTATGCATAATGGGGTTGCTTTTTCCTCAGTCTTGTAAAGTGTTTTTAAAACCTGCAGATTTAGGTACCACATACAAGTAAAATGTTGTTATCCCAAGAATCATTTGTGGTGAGAGATCAGTAAATTGTTTATAGGTATATCCTACGAGCTTAGTAAATGACTGCAGGATACCTAAACTACATTTTTTCACCAGAGCACCGGAAACCTTTCAGGATCACTTTTTGCTTCTGCAACAAGACGCAGTTATCTCCCAAGGTAAATCAACCTACTGTGAGAGTAAAGCCTCAGATTGCTCCAAGGTCTAACAAGCACTAGTGTGTGGTGAGGCTTGGCAGAAAGCACAACCATTTTTCCTCCTACCTTGTAAAATGCTGTTGCACTGCCCTGAAGGATGTTTCAGTGTGAAGAGGTAGCAGGGGACAGCTGGTATACCTGCTGTGTGAAGCCTTAACACTGCAGTGTTAGCGTCTGTTAAGGAGGTCTTGGTTCTCTCCTTGGGCACCTTTCCAGTGGGCTGGAGGCAGCATGACCTGTGGGATTGGGAAAGAGAGCTGGCCCTGGGAACTGGGTTGTAGCTCCTACTCAAAAGTAAATTACCTACAGAATAAGGACTGCTACTTTTGTTTCTAGAATATATCAAATTCCTGCACATAGGGCCCAAGAAGTACCAGAAGGGAAGGCAGTAAAAACAGTTATGAGCTCTGCTAGGATATCTGATGCAAAGTCAGCTTTGTTGTTTTTCTTACTGGCTTTTTCCTGGGCTCTGTTGCAGCTGAAAAAACAACCCTTCTAATCTACAATAAGAAGGGAAATTCTGGCGTGAAGATTGTCCACCCAGACAATTTGGCACAATTAGGGGAAAGATTTGTTTAGCTTAGCATTGATTTTATTAGTACATGAGTCTAACTGAACCTTTGAGATAGTCTTTTCCCTGTTGAATGACACTGTCAATGGTGTAGTTTTCCTTCTCAGTTCTCAGCTATGCTCTTCAAGTGAATGTGGTGTAACTAGGAATTCTCCTGAAATGCACCAACTATTAGAAGGGGTTGTTTACTGCAATAGGACAACAATATGAATTAGGAAAACCCCGGCAAGCCAGCATTGTGTCATTCAGGGCAGCAAGGGTAGTGAGAGTCAAACTCCTTGCACAGATCTCATGTATTTGGTCAGTAGATCTAAATTCCAATATATGTATTGGCTGTAAATGTGGTTTTGTTATTCATTCAGTCCTTAGTGCACATACACACATTTTATCAGTACAAAAGATGAGATAAGGTAAATCTAGCAGAAAAGGAAATCTAAGGAAAAACTTAACACAGAACAAAATGAAAAGAAAAGAATACGTGCACTGCTAAAAAGCTGACATACTTTAGGAGAGGCTTCACATGGTTTCATTCGTATTTCTCAGGCATTGCTAAGAACAAATTTCTTGTAATAGTCTCAGTAAAAAAAATGGTGAAGAAACTGGGTGTCCTTCCAGTCTAAACAGAAATGGTATATTAAAGGTTAATACAGCTGATTTTGTCAAATATTTTATTGAAACATCTTAGTCCATTACTTTTGTTAAAATCATTAGTTTTCCATTATGAAATCATATTTTTTTTACCATGTGAGAGCTCATGGCTCAGTCAAAATCATCTTATTGTTTCACTATTTGGTAGTTTATCATCCTGGCATTTTGAGAACTAATTTGATATAGGATGCTGTCCCCTTCATCATCCTTACTTTTTTTGGCAGGACACTGGCTTCATTTCTGGTTATCAGACTACTTACAAAAGTCCATCCAATACGTTTTCCAATTCATCACTTTCCTTGCTATTGACAGGGGATGTTGTCCCAACAATAATTAGTATTTTACGCTGGGCTTCTGCAATCAATTTCTGTGATTCATTTCTTCCATAAATCCTATAAAGAATAAACTTTATTAAGAAAAATACTTTCCCTAATTAAAAAACAAACTTTAATTTACAATTTTTCTGCTGTCATCAATTCTCTCTAAGCCTTTTGTTTCTCAACTCTGCTTGTCTCCCATTTATCTTCCTTTATCTAATCTAATGGTATCTATCCAGTTTCTATTCACTTTTCATCAAGGTGATATATTTCCTTTTCCATACTACCTTTGTATTATTAACATGCCTCATGGCAGAAATCAGTTTTCAGTTGTTTTATGTTTATTCTACATTTTTGGCAAATAATAAATAACTATTATAAACCTCCTGTCAGGGAAATGTGATGCTAGAAAGGAAGGAAACCAAGGTTTGACCATTTTGTATGGTTAGGACTCTGCAAAACTTAAAATAGTTTCGATTTTTTCTTCTCTCATTCACCTCTATCATTCACGCTTTAGCAGGACAGCAGAATAATAAGAACTGCATCTGGATTTTATATTCCATTCCAGAAGCTTATGGATAGATCATGGGTAGCTTTCCAGAAGCATCATGGGTAAGATTCAGTACCATTTTATCATTTTTTTATGTCTATTTTCATTTCATAATCTAAAAAATTATTTTTGTAGTCTAAATACCTGTTAAGTTTTTTAGACTATTATTTACCATTACAGTTTACTCATCTCAAAATTTGTACTCCTTTTAGTGCAACTTTGTGTTAAGATGAAAATATTCTGGTTAGGCCTGAATTTCATCTTTGATTCCTTGATTAAATAGCACTTATAAAAGCTGTGTCTTTTGCTTATCTGAAATAAATTCCTTTACATATGTTGCAGACTTTAGTGGAGTTGTATTTTCTTTTCTTTTCTTTTCTGAAGTGAAAAAGAGGAAATCTTTTATGTTGGACTGAAAATTTAGGTTCTTAATCTTAACTTTGGGAAAGTAAGATTGTGGAAAGAGGTTTCTGTTTCAGCTTGTTAAAAAAAAATGTGATTCAGATCCAAGTTCAGATAATAAACCTTTCTGTACTCTCTCCAGTTTTTAGCCAGGACTGATTTAGAATTGGAACAAGAGATAAAGTTAAATATAAGTGAATTTTAGAAATTCCTGTTCTGCTTGACCTGTCTGCTTCTGAGTTATCCTGGAAGACCCCTTGTGTTCTCTACATCCTCAGGTGGCTGCTTAGAGTCTCAGGGAGAGGAGCAGATGCTCACCAGAAGATATATATGAGAAGACTTTAAATTATAAATTCTGTATTTGAAAATGAGCAACTTTTTCTTGGTTTATTGACCACAAAGATCCTTACTTGCATATGAAACATCAAAGGACATTGTTAGAATGTATTGTTCCAACTCTGTCAGTTCTATCAGCATAAAAAATGAGTTGGCAGGGCTTCGGTGTTTCTCAGGATGCCCATAGGATTTGAAGAGACTTCATAGGTCATGGTGTGCATCCCAGGCACTGCTTTGTATCCCTTTCATAAAATTTTAATCTGAATCCTAAAAACAAAGATTCTTTTTTTATAGCCTCGCTTCTTCCAGTTGAAGGCTTTTCCAGAATCAAACTTTGCTAATGGTTATAAACTTTCAAATTTTCAGCCAAATTGTCTTCATGGCTGCACATTTGTTCTTGTGCCAGGGTTGTCAGTTTCAGAAGCTCTTCTCTTTCCTCCTGCTCCATTCTCTTGTTTCCCCTCTCCCCATTCACTTACACACATAGACAACAGTCGGCCTTCATTAATGCTAGATTCACTGAACTAATTTTTTCTAGTGGCCTCTCAGATGAGTGCTCCATTCTCCTCACCAGCATATAGCCCATCTCTTGCAGTTCAAGTTCATGGGTGGCCTGTACTATACATGGTATTCCAGATTAAACCTTGATAATGGCTTGTAAAGAAACACCAAGGTATCCCTGGGTTTGCTAGGTGTATATGGTGGTGCGCTGTATGATTGGATCTGCTGTTGCCCTGGTTACATCACCTTATGGGTCAGTGATCTTGCGAGGTGCTTATATAACTGGAAAGTGTTTTCTTTTCAATAACTGTTTCCCCTTTTGCCTCACAGCTTCTGTGCTTATCCTTGCTTTCTTCATTATCAGTTCCCATTTAGCAGTGTTAAAAGCTTTACAGAGATCCAAATAGATAAGGTCAAATTTATTTCAGATTCCTAAAAAGTTCAAAGGAGGGTGTCAGGTATGTCTGGAATGACATCCGTTTTGTTTTATGCTGTTTTCCAAGTCTTTACCTATTCTTCCTTTCAAAATTTCTGCATGATAGTGAAATCACATTACAGGCCTCAGCTCACCAGTTCACTTTTATTTTTAACCTTCTCTCTGAGGACTGTTTGTTGCTTCTCGGTTATGTTGCATCAGCTTCAATTTCATAGATGTATGACAAATGCTACTTATCAGACCTAAATTCACATGCTGATTCTTACAGTGTTTTTTCAATAGAGATTATCTGTGTTCTACTGAATGCACTGAACTCTTGGAGTTTTCTTCCCACTCTGTTATTATTTCTATATCTCTATGATACAGATAATTCCTATTATCTGCCTCTTACTCTTTTTCAGCATTGTCCTGCTTGTAGAAGAACTGATAATTTCTTCACTCATATCTCATATCATTATCACTATGCCAGTATCTTTTCATTATACCTCCCATTTTTATTGCATTTTTGGTACTGTTAATAATCTTTGCAGGGTCAACATTACCTTGATTTTTTGTTTTTTATTTATACTTCCATTTTTTAGCCTCCAAGACATAATTTGTATTTCCATCTATGTTTGATAACTTCTTTCTGTATACATAAGAACCTACTCTGTGCTGGCTGTTCTAACCAGAGGATGGTTTGCAATGACCTTTTACCTTTGTTGGGTTTTTTTTCTCTTTGGTTGAAACACAAATCTAAGTAAGTATTTACTTTTTTTCAGTTAGGTTAATGCAGATATTGGTGTTATAAGAAAGAATTCTATGTACTCTATCTGGTTGTGAAATATGCAATCATAGAATCATAGAATCATAGAATAGGGTTGGAAAGGACCTTAAGATTATCTAGTTCCAGCCTGCCTGCCATGGGCAGGGACACCTCACACTAAACCATGTCACCCAAGGCTCTGTCCAGCCTGGCCTTGAGCACCACATGGGATCTTCTCAGTAAGCAAACATTCAAAATAAAGCAATACCTTTGAATTCTGAGCTGTTCTCATTTCACTAGGAAGGAAGCTAATTCTGAGCCTGAGATGTAACTCAGAAGAAGCAGCAGCCCTTCAGAGGGGCCCAGTGATGTACTGCTGAAAGGATGTGATTTATTGTATTTTTTCATTGCTATACTTAGTTATACACACACTGTAACTGCATAAAAATGCAGTAACAGAACGTACATAGGGTTATTTGAATGTCTGTCCATTTGCACGTACAACTGTGCCTAGTGCACGTGCATATATGGGTTAGTATTTATGTGCATAGACCAGCACAGAATGCCAAAAGTTTGACCTTAGCATAAGATTTGTAACCGTTTCACTTCGGGCCTTTCTGATTAAACATCCAGTTACTGTGGGAGACCCTGTAGCTGAGCATTTGCGCAGGTTTTCCACCCCATCCTCTCGCTCATGTTCTCAATGCTGAGGGGTATGTGAAGTACCAGGAAGCACTCTGCTGTCCTCCTGGCAGAGTTTCCTCCTGTGGCATCAGTGCCGGCTCTGGAGATAATGGTGGGAAGGGAAATTTGGGTTTTGTCAAAGTGCGCCAGGGATGTGGGATGTGACATGCCCCTCCTTCCTCCAGAAGTTCATTCCAGAGAGAACAGTAATTAACATGAAAGAGGGGAAAGTGCTACCACAGCAGTTTTCCTACTTGGAGTAGTTCACAAAGGTTGTATTGCACCCTGAGGTGGTTTTGCCAGCTTCATATGACTGAAAGGAAAACATTGACATTTGGACTGGTTTGATGTTCTCTGGCTATACTGTGGTCTTTATGTGCCTGCCTTTTTACTGCCTGAAGAAGAAGGGAGGCTATGTTTGGTTTAAATTCTGAAAACGTAAAAACGTTTGCTAGCTGTGGGTAATAATGGTTAGATTTGAAGAACCAAATATCTGAGGATTTGGTTTCTTCAGCCTCTGTCAGAATCAGATGAGGAAAGGTTGCAAGGCATCTAAGCATAGTCATGTCTGCAGACTACATACAAATGAAACCAACCTACTATACAGACACCCTTTGCGTTTAAAGTGCTACAGAAAAGTCACACAAGCCTTGATTCTGCTGCAGATTTTGCTACCAAATCCCGTGGTTACCTAAGGACTCTGCAGAGCTCGAACCTCTGGTGCTTGATATTGTTAATCTTACGTTTGTGAATAAATGGCCTAGTCCTGTATGTCTGTGAAGTGGTTCAATACTGGCTGACTTTCCAGTGAAATGTGAGCAGTTTTGGTGAGCATGAACTTCCTTGCTTTTTTGTAGTCTCTCTTGGCTTTTGTAAAACCTGTTCACTGTTTCCTTGCTGATCATTAGGCACCACCAACCGAAATTCATATGCAGTGACCCTTATGAGTGCTTGAATGCTTGGCAGAATTAGGGCATGACCTTTGGAAATAATTGGGGGGGGAGAGGGTTACTCCATTTGAAATCAGCAGGACCCGTTGTGCCCCACACCTCTAAAAATAAGATTGTTCCTGTCTGTAATTCTAAGAAGTCTGTACTTGGATGTCTCTGAGAGACGGCTGCCTCTCTTGGGCTGAGAGGGTGTAGTATCTGATGGGGCTTTGGAAATGTAGGCCCTGAGGAGTGTGAAGGTTCCACAACACGCAGCTGGGCAGGCCTCATGGGTGGGTTACATGAAACCAGTGCACTGAAGGAAAAGAAGTCGTCAGGCCTGCTCTGAGCCCCAAGCAGTCATGGCTTAGGCTCTCTAATACTGCTCTGCTTGGAGCAAATCCCTGCAGAGGATCAGCATGGGCTGAGGAGGAGCTTCCTGCCCAAACTATGTCCTCAGAGGCCAGGAAGGTGGGAAGGCTTTTCCAGGGTGCACAGCCATGGCTGGGAGAGCTGGTTTCCAGTTCCTGGCCTTTTCTTCTACTTGTTGAAAAGGTGAGCAGAGAAATGTGTTTCAGCTTTCATGAGCAGCTCCGTGCCAGAGGCAGAGCAGCAGCATGCTTTCTGCTTCAGCCACTGCTGTCCATGTCTTCTGCAGGCCCACATGGGGACTATTAGATCAGTGTTTATGCTGATCATGCTGTGGGCAGAGCTTACTAAATTTTTCATTAAAATGTGTCTTTCATGTAGGTGAGAGAATGGGAGGTATTTTAGGCAAGCTGTGAGGGAGCAGTGCTCGGCAGTGAGCAAAAATCAAACAGCCAAGCAATAAAGCCTAGCACGTTTGTGTGAGTTTGCCACTGTGAGTCCCACATCACCTGCCCTGCCAGAAAACCCATTTCTTTGTCTCCAGAGCTCTGCTGCTGCTCATCTTTCAACTCCATAGGAGCCAGAGAGCTTGGGATGTTTCTGGCCTGACCATGGAAAGCCAGCACACACAAAAGCTGAGCTAAATTCAATTGTGCTATACATCCCAAGGGAATTCCAGTTCCTGTTTTGATACTCAAAGGTTAAGATCCTTGAATGAAGCTTGACTTGGTCATTACCCCTTTTGCAAAAGAGAACATCCAGATACTTGCTGTTCCTGGTGTGACAACCCACAGGTGGTCCATGCTGCTTCCAGGGACGGGAGGAGTTCTTGTTCTTCAGTTCCAGGTGGAGTCCTTGGAGAAGGCAAGGGGCTCATCCATAGAACAGCTAAGGACAATTAAAACTGTGTTTCTCAATAGCAGTTGCAGTTTTGCTCAAGTTTGTGTCTGAGTACAACTACTTGATCCAGCAGGCATTATTAAGCTTCACAGGATGCCAGTAAGACAGGCAAAATGTGCTGCTTTTTTTTGATGGTGGTTTTCTAGGACCTGTGAATCATTTTAAAATCGCAGCATGGTCTATACATACGTGTAAGAAGACTTCAACTTCTTAGAAGTGACAGGGCTAGATCAATGACTACCTTGTTATTTGTGCAGTATGCTTTACTACTTCGGAAAATTAAATCCAGTGAGATTATTCAACAGATTTGAGCTCTGATCAATATGTTATAAAGATGTGTACTTATATATTACTTGTTTGTTTTGCAGCTCCTGGTTGCTAAATCCCCTGTTGCTCCATTCTCTGCCTTTTTCTATACCATTGAGAAATCAGGCTTGGTTCTTCAAGGTAAGACCAAAGCATTGATTGTTTTGCCTTTTCAGTTAGTATTTTAAGCAAGCTGAATGTAGGTAACAGCATCTATGGCTGAAAATGAAGCTGTTTATACCTGATTAAAAACTCCCACATTTAACAGTCTGGCTAACAAGGGCAGCCCTCTGATATACTCACTGTTTTGTCTTGGATTATACTAAATCAGTTGTTGCATATTCCGGTGGATCTAAGAATGGGCCCTGAAATTATTAATCAAAGCTCCCTGTTTTCCTGCAAGGTAAAGTAGAATGGTTCTGGCGACGTTGCCATTGGGTAGATTTCTCCAGGAGAAACATACCTATCTACCATTAATAACCTGCTCTAATAAATGGTTATTCTTTAGCAAATGGCTCGACATCAGTAAAAATACAGGAAATTAATATCTGTTCTCTATTTTTGTGATTAACATTTCAATGCTAGTGCCCCATGGCCCAGATTCTCTGGGATATGAGGTAGTGCACTGAAAAGCTGTATATTACTACCATCATGTCAGGGAACTAGGGTTCTGTGTGGCCATGTCCTAAGCCATGTACTTTCAGACCACAGCAAAAGGGAAGTTCAGCCCTTCCCTTTTTTAACCCATCTATCCTAGTAAGTCTCCCTTTAATACCCCTACTTTTTGATAGACATTCATAGATCAATTTTGTTGAATTGCTGTCTTTTGATATGCAGCCTGGCTCCTAATTGCTGCATCAGTTCAGCAGACTAAATAAAACTAGTCAGCGCCTGTCACTTTTTGTTCAGAGGATATGCTCTGATATGCAGCCATGGCATTAAAAAAAAGTGAGTATCACTGTTTCTGGGGTCACTGATCCCACAAAGCACCTCGAACATTTTAAGGTATGCAGACAGTTCCTTCTGATTGCCCATCTCTCACCTTCAAACGGGCTGTACCAGACCAGCAACATGTTTACTTTTACTAGTGACTAAATACACTTACATCTCTGGTGATACATAACATAGGAAAACAAAAGAATCAGAAATATTTTTATGCTGCATTTTTGCTTCCATTTGATACATCTACATAATGATAATAGGGAGGTGGGGGTGTCCATCTGGTGTTTCCTAAGAATTTAGGTACTATACCCACTGTATTCTCAGATGGCATTTTGGGAATTTGATCTGGTTTGTTACCAGTAATTTTAAAAAGGCTACAGGAACTACAAACAATTTTTATTAGTTTAAACTGAGATGGCTTGCTAGAGTTGGTCTAGATATATTTTGGTTCAGTATAGGGCAGAAGACAAGCTACTTTTCCATGTTGAATATTTTCTGAGTTGCAGAGATGTTTCTCGTCGTTATAAAAAGGCATTATAAAAATTTCCTGCTCTGTCCTTGGGCACTGATGTAAGTGAAACTCTGGGAAAGAAAGATTTCCCGTTTCAGAAATGGGAAGCATTTGTTCAGAGAGGATCTTTGTTTCAGTTCTTTTCTGTGAGACAGGACTATAGCTTTCCAAGGAGTGAACCTTACCTTTAACAAACAAATGGGCCTGGTAACACATAATGATGGTGGAGCAGGACTCTGATGGAAGGATAGCACTATATTAGGAGTATGTGAATTGCTCTCTTCCCTGTATTCATGTTTCTGGGCTGCACGTTTAAACCATCATTCACTGTTTTTCTAAAATCAGGGGAGATACCATTTTGTATTTCTTAAAGTAAATGCTGTCTCTATTTCAAGCATTCTTTGTACATTTTGGAAGGCAGCTTGAAGCTCCTGTTTTCTACACCATTATGTTTCCTGTTTAGATATTTTTCTTCATGATGGGTATTAAGGAAGGGCATGGTTCCCCTGATAGTGTGTCCCAGACTATTTTACAGAGACTTGCAAGCACTTACACACAAACCATCTAAGTTATTCAAAGCAAATATTGCATGTTCTCATCCCACATTTCAATGATCATTATTTCTATGGAAAGAGTAAGTGAGCAAATCACCTGGAAATGGATGTTTCAGATACAACGGAGAAAGGGGCACAAGGTTGCTTTGTGCAAGAGTGGCTAGGGTTTCTATGAGAGTTGTAGCTGGTGCTTCTTTCCAAAGGAAAGCTGGACACAAGGTAAGATATCAGTAAGTCAACTGGCCATGGGTCAGCCAGTGAGGGATTGTCCCTGTGTTGCTGCTTGAGGGACATCGTATAGCGCTAACAAGTGGAATCTGTCCTGCAGACTGATTGCAAAGGCAGCTTTCCCATTCAGGCTTTGTTGTTGAATTCAGTTGGTGTCAGGAGGTGAGCACATTCAGGGTGGCTGATGGGAACAAGTGGATGGGTGTGGGAACTGGTGAGAAACAGCAGCTGGCTGAAGTGCCCAGGATTCCTTCTTTTTACTCAGGGGGTCCCATCCTGGGACCATTAGCCACTAGGCCATAAACAAATTGATATCGGAAAATGTGGCTGGAAACTCCTTGATTAGAGAGGGTGAATGGGGAATGAAAGACAAAGTGAACGTGTGATTTAACAGTTCCATAAGCAATTTCCATTGTCAACTCTGAGGGATTAGGATGTGTGGAATAGGCTAAAAATGAGGAGGAGCTCCCCCCCTTTTTGTTCTGTGGCCTGGAGGATAATAAAACGGCAGGAGAGGCAGTGCAGCTAGTTAGGGATTTCACAGGCTGCTATTTGATGCAGTTTAAGGAGCCCTTCTGCTATTGTTGCAGTTAAAATGGGAAGCGGAACTGTTCTCCATTCGCAAAAATCTCCAGCGTCCTCAGGAAGAGGGCTGAGAGCAAAAGGCTATTAAGATGGTAATGCTGCCCCATTTGGAGGAGTGTATCAAAATCCTCTTTGTCAATGTAAATCGCTGCTCTGTTTCCCTGGTATCTTTGCATCTCATGGCCTCAGTGCAAGAACAGAGTGTTTGGAGGAGACCCTAGTGAAGGCAGAGCTGCTTCTCTTTATTGTCAGAGGTTGCTCCAGGTTGCCCAAGGGTGCCACAGAGAAAACTTCTTTGCTTTTATAAACTTGAAGTGTTTTAGGGATGAAAAGAATCAGTTTATTCACTCATTCTTTTATTTCCATTTGCAGACTAGAGAAACGAAATTTGATGGTTGGAAAGCAAGGTTTGTTAGTCAGAGATTTAGCAAGGGAAGTCAGCCTTCATTATCCTGCTTTCATTGCTTCAGTATGCACTGTGCTGTGGAGGGGGTGGAGTGCAAACAAAAAAAAAAAGCCTTAATTGCCTTTATATTGCAATACAATGTCATGTAATGTCCTGCATGCTGTACAACGTGACTCCATATGAACCTGAATTAAGAATGCAAAATCTCTGTTTTATAGAGATCATAAACAGGAAGGCAGAAGCCTGGACCTAAGCACTTCAAAATATTGGAAGTTTTGCTGTCTGCTTGTGTGTTCTGTTTAAGGACTTGCCATTGCTTCCCTAATTCAATGCCCTAGGTAAAGTAAATGAAATGATACTGTTAAAAAGAAGAATAACAGCAAAAAAGCTCCAAACCTGACTGATTAAGGGTGCAAGTCACAAGATGATTTTTCTCATTGGCAGTGATATAATTTCTGATCTGGATTGGAAATCACTAGCAGGTAATTCTGTTTCTGGTGTATCAGTCAGAACAGATTCTGGTCTATTCTCCCCTTGTAGTTTCATTGATGCTGAATGTCACACATACTGGATTAGGGCAGCTGAACTTGAAGATGCCACTTAGCCATACAAGCACATATGCAAAAAAGAAGATAGGCTGAATAAACTGACGTCAGTTTTAAGCTGTGTTTGGTGGGCAGTCGTCCGAGTCTAACTTTAGAAGCAGCAGCATTCTGGGATATAAATAGCAAGCAACAGAGCCTAGCTATTAGCAACTGATAGCTTGGCTGTTTGTGGATGTAAGTCTCATTCCATCTCACCTAAGTAAATGCCCTCTGTTACCAAGAGGATGGTGCTGCAAAAGAGGACAGGGAAGCATGGTGGCTGGTTGCCAACTGGAGAGTCTTTTTGCTAAATGCTTTAACCAACTGATTAACATTGCTCTTCACTGAAAGAGCTCAGAGGCACCGAAAACGTAAGGTGAATAATACTAGTGAGCTAGGACTTGCTTTTGAGTAATGATTTATTTTCAATTTCATAGGGTTTAAAGATGGGTGGAATCAGCAGTTCATCCAGACTGACCTCCCATATATCATGCATGTTTCCTTCAGATATGTGATAACTTGTTACACTGAATCATGTCTTCTAGAAAGGCATTCACTTTTATTTGAAGACGTCAAGAAATACAAGTTCCTGGTTTGTCTTGACAGTGCTATCAGGTTTTAGCTACCTTGCTGCTAAATACTTCTTCTGTATTTCAGATTAGAATTTGTCTGCCTTAGCTTTTGGCCTCAGTTCTTGTCATGACCTTCAGTGCTAAATAAAGCACTGTTGCTGTTAAATGGTTGCCATTTTGCATGAGTGTACTTTACATTAAGATTTATCCTCTTTTATTCTTCCTTTTGAAAGAAAGTTATAAGTACCTGGAAACTTAACCTCAAAACATCTGTGTCTCATGCTGACTGGCTCCCATCGCTACTCAAAGTAAAGACAGAATACTTAGCATTGCTAAAGGGAAGAGTTAGATTCTTGTGTCATGAGTTGATTAATCCACCCTTTCTCCTGCCCTCTTTTCCACTGCTTATGTGTCTATGTGCACACAGCCATGCTCACCGTGCCTATAATGTCTTATTGAAGCAGGTAACTTCTCATAAGTAGAAACAAAATATATGTGGCACTTGGAAGAGAGTGTCTTAGGTTTTAAGTTTCACAGTACTAAGAAGGGAGAGATCTAGGAACAGCTAAATCTAGGGAAACCTTGGTACATTGTGTTGCATTTGTCACTAATGTAAGGAAGGAGACTCATTTTGATCTCAAAATAGCATAGGGTCTGGGTTTGTAGTGCAGTGTGGCAAACTGTCTCCAAATGCTATAACTAATTTATATGGCTGAAGCAACTGAAAAGTACCTCATTTTATTTTGTAAAGAAAGGAGTAGTGAGGTAGAAAGGAAATTCTGAAAGAAAGGGCAGCATTATTTGTATTGTATTGTGTGAGTTTGAACAGTGAGAGACAATGATTTACTGCATCAAAAGCTTCTATTCAATTAAAGAACTGTAACTATAAAGTGACCTTTGTCTGGACTAACATGGATATAATCTGTAAAATGTAGCAGGGTTGTACTTGATGTGTGAATGGATGGAAGACAGATTAATGGGAATAAAGTTGTACATTGCTATTGAGATGGTAACAGATTTGCAGTGGCACTGGTGATTTCCGGTCCTATTGGAGGGATAAAGATGAACTGATCACTGTTAGGGTCTCTGTGGGGTGGAACTGTTTTTGCTGTATTCCCCACAGGACACTGAAAGTCTTGTGCTATTTTTAACAGGTTTGTAACAATGAGAGAAAAAAAGACCACGATGGGTTAGTAGGTTAGGTTTATCCTGGCAGTAAGGAATGTAAAAAAATTAAGACTCCTGTCATCCCAATGCCAGAAAAATCACCCCTGCAGATGTAGCTGACATCAATGAAAATGTCCTTTCCTTTGGCCAGTTCATGGCATTTTGGGGAATGGGTTACTAAACGTGACCCAGAAATGACATTTGCTTGGGTGAGGGTGTCCTCACTAAGTGGCTTTGTGGAAAGTGCTCTACTGCTCTGCAGGAGTGTCAGCAAAGCCTCACTGGAGTAGCTGAACTCCATGGCTGTCAAATGAAGATGTCCAGAGGAGCAAAGCACAGATGCAAAACCAACTAAAAGTCTTAATGAAGAGAGGTGGGGGGAACATATTTTAATTGTGAAGGAAGACTAGAGGCATCTTGGGTTTAGATACAGTAGAAACTGTATCTAAATTCTGTCGTTTCAATAAAATTAAATGTTTCTGTCTGTGAACATGATCTTTCTAGTGAAACAGTAGATAGACAACAGCTCTGTAAGGTTTCCGGCCATACTCTTTTTCTGTGAGCTTAACTTTTGGAATGATATTATGCTGGATAAATCCAGTTTAGCGTGAAGTATTGAATTACTTGCTTATTTCTGAACACATATGTAAAGACACTGAAGATACAGTACTGCTTTCTTGCCTTGAAAGCCAAGCTTGCCCCCAAATGCTTTGCTAAATGGCAACTGAAGTGCCAGCATTTAAGTTTTACAAAATGTAATATGAAAAAAAATCTTAGTACAAGCAGTATGCCAAATCTGTTCTTATTTACATGAGTATGAGTCAAAATTATTATAATCCACTGTTGTTGAAACAATGAGCTGAAGAGTAAGTCTGTATTTGCAAAGACATCCCACTCTTTTCAAGGCTGGCATAGGCTTCCTGGGACAAAATGGTCTCACTTCAGAGAAATCTCTTCCTTACCAGTCTCTCTGTAATGAATTCCTGATCAAAGTGAGCTGCTCCCCTGTGTTTTCAGCACAGTGCTAAAGCAAAAGGCTTTTAACATACGGAGTGAAGTTGTCTGTTGATTAGAGGTAGTATCTGTGATTTGTGACAGTATATTGTTCTGGGAACTGAATGTTGTAGAAGATCAAGAGCCTTACTAGTAATTGCCTGGATTTAATGTAGAAGATACTACATCTTTCAGGCCACGCATTTGTAGGATAAGGTAAAATGTACCTAAAATGGACTTAATTTTCTTAAGTGAACACAGTCATGAGTTCATTTTGGCTTTAGAAAGCCAAAAAAAGTCAGTCTAAACCGATGTTTTCAGCCATAGTGAAGTCTCATGCTCTTGTGTGCAGCTTATGAAAGTAAAAGGCAGTTAAGTCTCACTGTGATTTATCCCTTTCTCACGTTGGCACAACTACATTTCTTTTGCTGTCCTGAAAGGTTATGTCTGTTCTGGCTTCACCACTAGCATGCTTGATGAAACCATTACTACTGTGATTTTCTTTTGTAAAATGATAGCAATAGAGGACTATGACCCAAATGATTAATCTTGGTAGTACACACAACTTTTCTTTAGCTGTAGGACTTTATGTATTCTCCATGTCAAAATATTGTAAAGTCTCTGAGCATACAGCCTGGTTGCCAAAGGGAAATGCTGAACACTTTATTGTTCCCTGTGCTGGGGAGGGGAGAATGGTGTGGAGATCCAAAAGCTAGCTGCAGTCTAAACCTGGAAGTTTCCAGAGTGCAATCCTGTATAGATAGGCACATTGGAATAACACTTCATCTAAACTAGAAAACTTTGCCTGAGCAGGGGATTACTAGCACAAGGGTAACACCTTGCAAATAGGCTTTCTGCTGCTTTGGCCCCCGTACTGTTTTTCTTTGAAACTTTCTCTATGTTTCCAGAGTTAACACACGTAGAATAACCTCAAGTATCTCAGCATCTGATGTGTAGACTTGCCCTGTCTTTAAAACTGAACTAACCACAAATTTAAATGATCTTATCATACAAGCTTAAATCTGTCTTGATAAGATGGAACAGGAATATATAGCACTTTCATAGAAACAGACACACATGTGATGAACCCTCCTGACAAACAGGTTTTTAATTCAAAAGGTTTGTCTCATTACAATCATTCCTTAAAACTAGTAACATGGGGCTGTTACTGTAAAGTATTTTCAGTATGTTCATTTGAACTTTTAACATGGTATTAATGATTGTTGCAGCTCTTCTCATAATTTATGTTGTAGTGAAACCAAAGTCTGGTCCTTTGTCATTCATTTCTGTGAAGACCCCTGCAAACTTTGTGATACTAAATTTCAGGGCCAGATTGAGTTAGCCAAGAGTTACCAAGATGAAAGAGGCAACAAGTGGAGTCAGCAGTTTGTTAGAGAATGGTATATCAGTCCTGGCTGTTCCCTGGCTTTCCACCTGAAAAACCCTAGAGGGTCTGCCTTAGGGCTCAACTGAGGCAAAGCAGTACATGCATGACTGCATGGGTGAAGTGGACACACAGGCAGATGATGCTACAATTAACAGTTCAACAAAAGATGTTGCTGTTGGAAAGATTTTACTTTACTGTCCACTAAATCTCATTTTCATTTAAACTTCCTAGCTTTTCCATTACAGAAACAGTCTCCCATATAGTCAAACGTCCTATGAAGGTGTGATCCGCAGAAGCAGCAGCAGAGATGTGAAGAGTGATGTTCCTGGAAGAGTGCTATGAAGCAGTCTGCAATAGGGTGATTTCTCAGTGCGGTGTGTTCTTGTGGAGACTTAAGCTAGGATGTGCCTTACTACTCAGTGAAGTATTTTAGATAGGCAGACTGATGTCCTGAGTCATGAACACCAAGCATTGCACTCATGAAGATGTTCTGAGTGAGTTTAGAGTGAGACTCTTTTGCCTAGTAGCATACAGAAAACATCACATTCCTCCTTCAGGCAGTGTGTCTGATGAAGGACTTCAGTCTTGAGGCATATCAGGTGGGAGCTGCATGCTAGATCTTTTACTTTCTTCATGCCCTGTTTGTGCTGCAAGTGAATTACTCAGAACAAGGTATTGGACAGCCAGGCACATACATTGCAGCTGCGAATTTGCAGACTATATCCTGTCTGCTATGGCTATTTGCTGAAGTTCAGAGGGGCAGAATATCCTGTTTGCTCAGTTTTCTTTGTGTGCCCTGTATCAGCACCGGGAGAATATTCCTATATATCTTTTCTTTTCTGCTCTGAAATTGGATCACAGTACTCATGAATTGTGTTCAATAGCTGGAAATGTGAGGATATCCGATTGCTGTGGTCTCTTATTTTAAACACCACATGCCAGGAAAAGTATGTGGGATCCCACCAGCTTAGCACTGGAGGGTGCAGGATGCATCAACAGGAAAACCAAACAAAACATGAAGTGAAATTCATTTGAAAAGGGAAGGGACTCATATACCACCCATCAGCACTGTTTAAACTCTTCGTATCCACACAATAGGCCTTTTATTTTCCCTCAGTTCTTCTCAATATGCAAACTATGTTATATTGATTTTTAGAGCTGCAGCTGTCACCAAAGTCAGTGGGAGCTGTAGGTGCTTGTTACCTTTGAAAATCAAGCCAATGTATCCTAATCTGCAAGCAAAAGCCAAAACCACCAAATTAGAATGGTTAAAGCATAACTCTGATAGTTCTGTAATGTGATCCCAGCCACCTTCATATTTGATACAGAGGCAGGGCCTCATGCTGTGCACACTAGAGCTTGAAGGTATGTTGTTTCTTTGCCTTTCAGCCCTCCTTCCCCTACAGCTTTGTGGCCTCGCTTCATCACTACAGTCCTTCCAGTTGAGTAATACTGAATTGGACTCTATTGGAGTTTCACAGAGCTAACTTTTATTCATCCAGAATACTTACTTTTCCTTGAGAAACAGGTTTGCTACCCCTTTTTCTCTTGAATGTGCATTAGGCTGAGCCAGGGAGTGAGTGGTCACATAACTGACCCATAGCTTCCCACCTACTGTAGCAGCAGCAAGGGCAAGCAGCCACCCAAAGCACTGTTTGATTTTTGTTTGAAAGATCTGTCATGCCCTAACAAAGGTTCCTAAGCAGTGGCCAGAAATCAGAGCAAGTCCAGATTTCTCCAGTGTAGAATGAACTAAATTCCACTGTCACGTCTGAACATAAGGAGAGAAAGGCATCCCTCCCACTGATCCCAGCTATCTGGGCTCAGGAAGGACACTGCATACTGCTGCATCAGTCAAGGGCACAGGAAACTTCAGCACACAGACTGAATATACAGACTCACTGTCCTCTTCTGGCAGAGGGGTAAATGAGCTGGCCCACCTGACGGATGTGTGGCACTGATTGAGGCCAGCTCACCTCACAGTCAGCTCAAGAATGTGTCTTTTGTGGACGGGTCTTTGCAGAAAAGGTACCTTGACTGAGGATGAAGCTGTCTGCCTATGTTTGCTCCCCTTCTCAGTCACCACTGGAACAGCTGCATCCACCAACAGCTGTTTTCAGTGTAGCTTCTTGAATGTGCCTGGTTTGGTGATGCAGAGAGGACTGCACAATTGTCATTAAATTTGTTCACCTGTCCTTCCCGTAGTGTGAAAAGCGAGTGGTAGTTTAGTGACTTGTCCAAAACAATTACTTGGCCAAGAAGAGTAAAGCTGCAGGAATGCACAAGTGATAAGTTTGTGGTAAACTGCGTTTGCTACCTGGCTGTTACGGATCAGAGGGTGTGGATTTTGTTGGATGACTAAAGGCCTTTTTGTCCATAAAGTAGGTGATGAGACAGGAAGGCATCTGCTGCTGATGTTGATTTCAGGAAGTGTGATCAGATGCCTGGATGTTTTCAAATAAACTATATTCTGAGTTTTAACTGTGTTCCTCGTGTGCACTTCCTTCAATAGTTGCCGAAGATTCAGTTGGTTTGGCTTTCTTTGTTTTTGTGGTTTGTTTGGTTTTTTTTAACCCTAATGCTCAGAATCAATAGCTCAACTGATTCAGAGAAAGCTACTTTAAATGGCCTTCTGTTCCTGCACGCCTCTTAGACTGGCAGTTTTCTCAGTTCATTGGTTCTATGTCATTTTTTTTTTTTCATAGTGCACATATTGTTAGTAAAATAAGGAGACTTTAAAACAGAGGAAGTAGAGGTTATGTTGATCTTGAAACACCAGCAATTGAAAGGACCATTCATGGTTTCCTTCAAAACAAAACCAAGTGGTAAGATAATGCTAACAAGGGCTGAATGCCCAGAAGGGCATCATAATGAAGCATCCACTGTTATTGTTCAACTCAGTGTTTGTTCTTCATGTGAACAAAAGGAAGGAAGAACTCTGCCATCAGACTAGAGAGGAAGGAGTCTTTGTTGCCCTTGGCTACCCTCACTTTAAATGTGAGGAAGCACAGGGCGCTGCAGCATAACCTTTCTGCAGTATTAGACAGAGAAAATTGATAGTTCAGGATGTTTAAGGGCGGACACTCTGTTTATCTAAAGACTAGGCTTCCCTTGCATGACAGCCCCAAATTAGGTATGTCAGTGCTAGTATTTATTTAGGTCATGTGAGGTTTTAAACTCTGGTTCCTCTGCTTTGCTGCTTCTTTGCCATGTAATTCCTCCTCTGCATTGTTGCTCACCATCAGCAACAGTGAGAGATGCCATTTCCTTATTGAGTGTGACAGGCACTGAGTGTCCTAAGTGTAAAGTTCAGTCATGAAAAAAAGTTCAGTCATAAAGTTCAGCTGAAGCATCAGGAATGTATCTGCTGTAGACTGAGTGAGGCTTACTGTACTTTTCTGCTCCTGCTCCACCCATAGAGCTGTCTGCTGAAGTGGCAGAATCACTGCTGCCCCTCTCCCTGTCCTTCAAGTCATGAGGCTGACACTCTGTCAGATTAATGACAAAGTTTACCATGCTCAGAGCCATTGTTTCAGATTTTCAGATGACTCAGACAATGATTGTGTCATCAGCTAAGCTTGGGTTATGATTTAAAGATACTCCTTTCAATCGTGAAAGTCTGCTTAGCCTGCCTATGCATTAGTCTTACTCTGGCTTTGCCTAGTCCGTGTGCCATCTCTATTTATCAAGAAGCACTGGAAAAATGGATTTATACCCCATTAGACACAATGCTGTGTTATTGGGAAGTCTGAAAAATGTTTGTGCATGTTTTGATTCTGATATAAATTGTTCATTCCTTGTATATAATGCTTTGAAATATCTGGACACAAAATGAAAGCAGCTCACAAATACTTAGCAGCTTTGTCTGCACATTCAAGGTGCACCCCATGTTGATTTCTTGTTAACTCAGGTTACCATGGTGCGTAATGTACACTTTCACACACTTATGACAGAGTCTATTTCCATAATTCCAGAATCTGAAAAGTTGCGGTCTTAACTTTACTGATTAGCTCAGAAAAGGGATTTGCTTACTCCAGCGAGTAAGACACAAGTTTCAGAAGACTGCTTGCAAACATTTTACAATACAGTGGCTTCACAGATTGCATGTTTTATGAAGGCTCTACTGACATTACTGTAGGCAGACTCAGAACTCTAATTAGAGAAAACAGCCTTGTTTTGTTTAATGCAATTGTTCTGAGGGCATGTTGATTTGATAGAGTGAAACCATTTGATAAGAATACAAAAAAACTGGGGACAATCCCATGAAACTACTGAAAGGGTCAAGTGTAAGGAATTTTCTTCAAGGGTTCATTGTATATAAACTGTATACAAAACTGATGAAGGCAGGAAAATTAAGGCCAAGTTCAAATTAGATATGCTTCTTGTGGTTCTGGAGGTGATCAGCTTGTGTGAAACCATGCTGGATACAGCAAGAAATAAAGCAAATACTCCATATTATGTTATCGGTACTGTGGCTCTGTAAAACCATTAAGCTCAACACAATAAATGGAAAGAAAAATCTGACTGTACTGGAAAATAAAATTAAGAAATAGAATGAACTCAGACCACCCACCAAAGTAGCCTTCCGGAAGCAGATTGATCTTTACCTCACGCAGTAGATGTGAAAACACAGTAAAATGCTGAAAACCTGGATGGAAGAGTGGTGGAATGACTCTGCCCATGCTTAGGTTTTTTACATTACTAGCATCTTAAAGTGTGGTGGTTCTTTAAAGAAAAAAGATCCAACATTGGGCTTAGCACATTTTAGTCAAGCCACAGCAAGTGCAAGTGTACTCAGTTTACAAATACAAATGTTTTGGGTTTGCTATGTTTTCCTAATTGCTAACCCCAGAAATTATTTGTTTCCTAAAAGCTAAAAGGGCTTCTTTCCTTCTCACATATCATCGTGAGTGGTTTTAATGGAATAAATTGAATCTTCTGTGCCAGCTAAACTGTTGTCTTCAACTATGTCTGTCTATGCCAGTCATGGGGGTTTATGTATGCAGTTACAGTTTTTGTACTTGGGTGTTAAAACTGAAGAGGCACAGAAGAAATACAGTGTACTTAGGGTTTTGGTGGCCTATTTGTTGAACATATTTGTTGAACAGAACTAGCAAGGTTGCCTGAATAACAAACACTCATTACTGCAATTGAAGACAATAGATGAGGTTCTGAGTACTGCCAGGGGACAATGATCTGGAATAAAAGTAGGTGCTGATTTGGTGCATCTGTGATTAGAGCTGCCTGGCACTGTGGAAGGAGTTTCCTTTCTCTCCCAGTGCTAGAGGGCTTGGCAAAAACTTCCACTGGGGTGAAATTTTAGAGCATTTCCCTGAAAGGCTTCTTGGGGAAATGACAACACTATCATTTTCTTTATGGAAGGTGTTTCTATGAGCATACCTCTCTCTCTCTGTGGTGGGGCATGGCCAGAACTGGAAAGAGGGGAGGGAGAATCAGGGGGAGCACACCTGTGTGTTGCACTACAACAGCATGTCTTGTGGGCCATTAGTGGATGGAGTGGGCTAAGCCCTTGCAGCTTTCCTCTTCCCACTGCCTCACCTTTCTGTCTGTTTGGAAGGGTAAAGCTATTTCAATACCATTTTACAATACACATCAAAAGTAATCTCTTTGATATAATGAAACTGGGTGTGATTTACCCCTTTTCCATGAATAGAGGCTTACTGGAACTCACAGAGAGATACCCTGGGCACAGGGAGATGGATGCAGTCTTCATGCAGTGGGGTTTCTAATCAAGGGACTGGACTTGATAACAGAATAGTTTGCTGTGGGAGATAGCTGAAACCTGCCTGCAGAAGGTCAAAGCCTTTTATAAAAGAATCCTAGCAAAAAGATGAAACCTGTTACCAGAAGGAAACTTTTTCAAGCGATTTGACAAAAGAAGAATAAATGAGGCAGTGTTACTGTGAAACAGTATTTCTTAGAAAAGCAAAATAACTTTGTTTTCACAAGCTAGCAAGAGGGATATTGGTTGCTACAGCAGGAGTCTAGAGCCATCAGGTTCACCAGCCTGGCTGTTTACTTGTAAGGGTGTGTTCACTGAACATTTCAAGCACTCGGGGAAGAAAGGAGAGACTGAGGACTTCAGTATGTTTTATTAACATTCTCTTTCCAGCACAAATCACACTGAAGAAGACAACAGATAAATCCTGATTTCACTTTAATATTAGTTGTTGAGATACACATTTATAACAAGAAATGGGAAACAGATTACACCAGCAAACACATCTGGCCTCAGACTGGCCTTCAGATCATCCAAAGAGAAGCACAAAATACGGCATTGTTTACAACCAGGCACTTACAGTCCCACACAGCTGCCAAGGGAGAGAGGCAGCAGAGTAAACTCTCAAGACAAGCTGACAACAGCTCCACTGCTGGGGTGCCCCTTTTGCAGAGGAGACAACAACAGATGAAGAAATCTTGAGAATGACCCAGAGCAGTGCTCATTAGTGAACGAAGCGCAGGCAGGAAATGGGACAAGATTCCTTTTGTCATAGCTTTTCACCCAGCTGTCTGCCCATCCCACAGCCACCCACATGCAATCAAATATAGCCATGGTCAAACTCCAGGAAAGTTATACAAATAAAACCTCCAGTGATTGCATACAGACCCCTTCCAAGTTACATTTGCCCCATTAGCAAGGAATGAAAAATTCCTGGGTTTAATCCAGGCATGTTTATCATTGCAGTTGACACTTACTACGAGCGGCTGTATTCAGGTAAAGCTGATAGGATTGTGTAATTCCTCTTACCCATGTCTGCCTGTCCATCTGTTTCTCTGAGTATCTACTGTTTATTATTGATTACTAGCACTTTTACTTTGTTGGATTTCCTTCTTATGGCAAAGCTGTGATTTTTACTTTATGCAGGTATATACCCTCTTGTGTAAAACAGACGTGCAACTCCCAAAATGACAGAATTAGCAAGCAGAGAAAAACATTTCTGGACTTCTGAAATGGATTCTCTGAGGAGCCAAATGCTATTTTGAGTTTTTTAAGTCATAATGACATCAGGACTTCAGCTTCTTGGGATCTTTTGTTTGTGAGTACAGCTCACTTAAAGTCTTGCTCATAGGTTATTAAAAACATTGTTTTCTTTATGGATTGAAAGCAGTGTTTTATCTGTATTTTTCAGCTGGAGTCAAAGAACAAAAGTCTGTTACAGATGACTCTATAACTCTCCTTCTTCCAAATGGCTGCCATCCTGCTGTTCTCCACCAGAATTGTGACTGCAGGTTGCTACGAGTAGTACTCTCTGCAGGGTGCTACGCTGTACTGACTTACCATTCATAGTCCCTTCATGTTCAGCTTTGCTTCTTGGTGGCAGCAGCTATTTTTAAATAGAGTAGATGTGTATGAGCTGTTGAGGAGATTCCTCTAAAGGGAAACTTCTAATGCATCAGGAATGCATTAAGCAGGGGAAGTTTAGATTGGATATAAAGAAGAACTTCTTTACTGTTAGGGTGGTGAGGCACTGGAATGGGTTGCCCAGGGAAGCTGTGAATGCTCCATCCCTGGCAGTGTTCAAGGCCAGGTTGGACAGAGCCTTGGGTGGCATGGTTTAGTGGGAAGTGTCCCTGTCCATGGCAGGGGGGTTGGAACTAGATGATCCTAAGGTCTTTTCCAACCATAACTATTCTATGATTCTATCAGCACTGAGGTTGAGCATCAAGAAGAATGAGTGTGACATTTGCAGCTTATTGTAATTATTTTTAAAAGTAATGGATCCATCCAGTCTTGAGCCATCCAGTGTCCTCTGACTGTGTACAGAGTTCCAGAGTGACGTAAAGCAGCCAGAGAATTCAAGCTGGCATTAAAAAAAAGGCACCCAATCCCTTCCCATTCAAAATTAAAATAGTTTAGCACTGGCATTCACAATTTGCAGATCCTTAGACGTATCGTCTGATAGCATTTTCTAAGTTTTTAAATGTGTTACTGTGAAAAATCAGCACACAGGGAAATTAATAGAGAAAACTGACGCTGGAAGATCTGGATCTGGGAGCACACATAACATTAGTTTAGGATACAGTACACTAAAACATGCTGTACTAAGAAGTGTCTAGGTAGTTCAGCAAGTTGATGAAGAGACTGCCCTTTCTGAAATGGAGGAGGGTTACAGCATTCAGCTTTCCTCCCTTCTGTGTGACACAAGAAGAAACAAAGATATCTCCACAGAGTGGTTTGATACCAGTAAGACAAAAGTGTTTTGACCATAATCATGTTAGTACTGGTATATATGAGTACTGACAGCCTTGTTGACAGTCTTCTACAACTACGATCACAAGAAACAGCGCTACAGGGAAGTGATTTTCTTCTGTCATCTTTTACCATGGCAAGAAGACTGTTATGTTAGAGCTTCTGAGCTCTTGTATCATGCCAAAAATAATGCTCCCATTTACCTTTTGTGGCAGACTAATTTTGTACTTTTTTATACTTTTAGAGCTAATCTAGGTTTTCCAAACAAAAGGAGAAATAATTTTCCATTACATTGACATGAGCTTTGTTTCTTCTTCCACTTTCCCTGAGGAACCCAGAGCTGGAGGACAACGTACCCATACACCTTCTTTATTACTTGTTCTCCCAAGGTACCTCAGCACTGACCTGAGGCAACTCTTGGTAGGTTCAGCACCCCTTTTTTGAAATCCCACTCTAATCAGTCCATGTGGGTATCGAAGTATTCTTTTATGCTCACAAGTATCTACAAGGAGGTAGTCTAAGGCCAACTTATTCCACTTTAGCTACCAGACAGACATGAGATACAATGAGTTCATAGTTGCTAATCAAAGTGATTTTAAGTTAACTGGGAAAGGGTGCTGCAAACTAACCGAACAGTCTTTGAGGCATCTGGTTTGCCACTTTCGGAGTCTCCTTAATATCTCTTCTCTGTTGTTACAATGGTAATGTTAGCTATCAAACATTACTGCATCTGCTCTTACCAGTGTGTCTGGATGCAGTATCACAAGAGCTTTTAGTTGTGTATTTTTCCCCCCACAACTCTCATTTCTCATCTTTATTTGAATCACAGGCTTGTTCATCAGGTCAGCTAATGGAGAGCAGATTTTTTACTCGTTCTGGTTCTTTTTTCCCCTTTTCCCTCTATTTATATAACACACAAATTGTAATCTTTTTAAGACCAAAGAAGAGAGAAGTCTTGAGTTCATCCAGATTAAAATCAGCTGCAGCCTATTAATGGACTCAGCCCAAGACTGAGACTTTAGGAAACAAAAACACTGGACTAAATTAGACTGAACTGGTCTCTCTCTCCTGGTGAGGGGATTCATATACCAAAAGGAAGGGGGAAAAGGGAGGTAAAGGGAGAGGATCTCCATGTGGTTTTAATTCATTTTGATTCTCTTCCTGAAGCTAATTTAGCCAACACAAAGGCTCTGTAGTGGGCAGCCAGCTTTTTAGAAGTTTGGCTTTCACTGATAAACAACTCAATTCCTGTTCTGAAGGTCTGAGATAGCTCAGACCTGTGTGTAATCAGCCAAGGTTTAATGTGACTATTTTGGTACAGGGTATTTCAATTACATATTAGAGTCCTTTCATCATCTGTCAGAGTGTATCCTGAAGACTCTCAGATAATTGATCTAACTCCTTCATTCATTCTCTCCCCAGAAACAGACAGTGATTGTCTCATTGATGAATCAGATCAGCAGACACTTGGACATGTTGAGCCAAAACTACTTCCACTGGTATGGCACTCTCAGAAGGCATTTCTTAGCTACTTCTGGCATAAAAGCCTTCGCCACTGAAGTAGCAACGTACTGGTTTCTGCTGAAGGGAAAATATTCAAATGTGCTATTCATCCACTTTGTCATTAAATCTTTTTTATTGCAATCTTAGCCGTATTGGACATGCAGTCTTCTAGCAACATGCAAGAAATTATGTCTTTGCCCTAAAAAAGCCAGACAGTGGGTGGAGAAGTGAAACAAACAGTAAATCATTAACTGGAAATTATTTGAGAGATTATGTTAGGCAAAGACAGTCTTTGGTTACAGTTTTCATGTACTTAGTGACGATGACTTGCAATCTAAGCAAAACTAAAAGGCAAATGGGGAGATTAGTGGAGGGACTGAGATGGAGAAGAGAGTGGAACCAAGACTTGAAAGGAAGGGTTGACTGAGACAATATCTGTGGGTTTCCCACTGCTTCAATCCCATGTGCAAATATTTGTTACGGTAAGTGAGTATGTGCAGGTCGCGTATCTTTTGCTGACTGGCTAATGAACCACAACAATCAGCACCAATGGTTCTATGTTCTTTTAAATGTGCCCTAGGAATGAGTAGTATCAAATGAAATATGGTTTTAAGAATAAGATCTGAAGATATCTGGCTTCAGATGCTCATTCTTGCCAGTTTTGTGTGATAGTGGACAAAAGAATTTATTCATTTCCTGTTTTTTAATCTTTTTCAGCATTATGTGTAGGATACTCCATTTCTACTGTGTTAAAGGCCATATATACATACACAGATAATCCAGGTATTGCACAGTCATCCAGAAACCTTTATATATCCTTCTCTGGTCATATTTTTTCAAAGTGAGTTTTGCATTTTCATGGCTTTCCAACTTTATGAGTCAATTCAAGCAAATGTACACACGTAATCTCTTACACTTTGCTTGATTAAAATAATTTCTCACATTTTATAACAGGTTCTCTGGAGATTAGGTTAAGCAGGACATGGTTTTTCCAAGGGATTTTCATGTAGTATTTCCTCCTCCTGAACGCATGCTATACCTCCCCCTCAGTACCCAGTCTACCTCTTGTGTGCCACAGTGCTCTGAAAACAGGCCAGAGATGCTGTAGAGCTTTTGGGAATTAGACTGGGTTTTTTTAAAGGAAAAATGAAGTTTGATTTGATAGACTGGTGCTGTGAGAAAAATTATCTGGATATCAAGGTGAAGGGCAAGAAATCTTCTTAGCGTTTCCTGCCCATATTTCTTGTTGCCAAAGCTTAGGGCCTGATACAGCTGAAATATAGAGACCCAAAGGCTTTTAGATATTGTTAGGTGTCCCACTTTCTCCTAGGCCTTCCTCAAATGCTGCTATAAGCGAATAGGTCTTCTGTCCTTTTCAGTTACTTTGTTTTGTTTTTTTGCTTTTATTCTGTCAGTAAGTCTATTATTTGTCTAACGCTCAGACAGATCAGAGTCTAATCAGACAGCCCTTCTCTCTCCCCAACATATGTTAGGTACTCATGACTCCAACAGAGGTGGTTAAAACTTTGTTCAGAAATAACTGGAGGTGATTAGTCATCTACAACTTGGCTAAGGATAAGGTGTGGCTAAAGGATGAAACTTAAGCCTGTTTCACCTGCCTGATGGATTTTAGAGATTTATTTTAAGGCTCAAAGTAATGTCAGCATTCTGAGAGAGTAAATTCGTTTTGGATGGCTTTAGATGGCTTTCTTTAAGAAGAAACCTGTTCTTGGTATTCTTTACACATATACACACTCAAAATAAACGGTTTTACGCTTTTACTATTCCACATGTGTTGAGTGACAGCTAGCAAAATATCAAAGAAATAATTGCATTAGTTTGATGTAGTAAAATTCATGTACTTAGTATTGGCTATAGGAAAACTCACATGTCAGGATCTGCTTCATATATTGACAAAGATACCATGTTCATCACCAGTTAGGGTTATTCATCCCAGTTAGGGATGAATAACTTTTAGGACCAGAGCTGCATTACTTATTGCCTTAAATGTTTGGGGAACCTGTTCCCATGATTCTGTTTGTCTTGTGAGGTCCAGACACTGTGCAGCCTGTGCTGGCTTTTTTTGAAGTCTTTTGTTTTTAGCAATTACTAAACAAAGAGGAATTTAACTGTAGCCTTATTTAGCTTGAAAGGCAACGTAGTGTTATATGTACCAATTTCAATAGATTTTAACCCAAGACATAACAAAAAGCTGCAGTCTTTTTCTTCCATTGATTCAAACCTGAAGAAACTAGATATGTTCAAATAAAAAACTCTGGGGAGAAGAATGGGCTTCAGACAGTCATTTCAAGGCATCAAGCTATGACCTGGAAGTTGTTTTTGGGAAACCTGGTTTAGTGTGTCTGCAAACTTGGGCAAATTACTATATTGCTTACTCTCAGTTCACAATGTAAAAGTTGTTCTTCAGAACTCGAAAGTTAGAAATACGTTTTTGAAAAGGAAAGAAGAGATTTGAAGGCACAATATTCAGTTACTGTGAAAAAAACTTTTATCTTGATGTTCTAGCCTTAACCTGTCCACTTTGATCCTTTCCTGTCATGCAAAATAGTGTAGCAGTAAGGTCTTGATCCTGGAGATTTCCAGGGGTGTAACAGAGTAGAGGTGGTGTGTTACCTCTGAGTACCTGTACCTGGTTGAGCTCTAGTTATCCATGCGCTATTAAGGGCCTGCAACACTTGCTCATATTTTACCTGGAGACATGAAAAAACTCACAATTTTTCAGTTTCTAATGACATAAAGTTCTCTACAGAGAGCAAGAAAATGGAGAGGGAGACTTCCTGCATTTGTGTTATTCTTGTCATCATGTAGCTGGCCACACAAAGGTGTATGCAGCCACACATGCCTAGGCACCCAGAGCTTAGTGCTTTTGAGCACACGTGCATTTACATGACTCAGAGTAAGTTCCACTCCTCTGGTCTGATGGCTGTTAACAGAACAGGAAGCAGGGTCTGTTGGGAGGATTTATTTTAAGTAGCTGTTGGACAATTTTGGTTTGTTTCGGCTGCAGTGTTCATTGTCAGCATATGGCTGCTCTCTTGGGGATGCTGTGAGTGAGCTGTACAGCCATCATTGCTTCTCATTTGCCTTCCTGTGCTCCAAACCTAGTGTGGTTTCAGAGTGCTCTGCTGATCTGTCAGCTCAAGCTGCTTGGATGCCACTTCTCAGATGGTAATTAGCAGTAGTTCATCCTGGCTGTTGACATTTACTTAAAACTATTCCTGCTAGAGTAAAAATCTACCAGTATTTTACCATGAAACATACATCCTCCAGGGAGCTACTGCATGTATGATGCTCTGGGGAAACTGTGGGTGGAAGCTGCTGTACAAGGTGTACATTTGTTCACAGTCTGAAACCAGGTTTAAGAATAAAAGGCAGAATAATACAGAAAAACACCCTATAATATGATAGGGTTTTTTACAGAAATCCCATTAGGAGGATCTTTATAGTCACTTTGTAATGGTGCTTAATATATAATGGAATGGCTTTATTATTTAGAAACCTCCAAGCAGGAAAATTGTCCTTAGCCTGGGAGTTTTGCTGCTGGTCTCTCTAGCAACCATAGGGGATCAGGCCATGAGTTCTTCCTTATCTCCACCGCCTGGTGTGTAAGTAATGCCTTTGGAGTTATTTTGCTTATAGCCTGTCGGTGAACACGGGCATAGAGCCTGAAACAAAATGGTGGAGAAAGAATGAAGTTAGTGGCTTCAGTCATCAGCAGCTTTCAAGTAAACTACGATGGCTCAGTCTGGTGTGCTTTCTGCGAGCTGGACATAATTTTTCTTTTGTACCCACAGGCTTCCAGGCTGTATAGGCTTCTCAGTGTGTGTGAAATCCACTTACACTCTCTTTTTGCTTGCAGCACTTTCCACAAGAGTCTGCTAACAGTATCGGGTTATTTGTTTCTCTTTCTTAATTACTAGTTCTAACAAATCTGTCTCATACTGTCCAGAGAGAAACAAGGCTACTCAATAAAGGCAGAAATTGAAGAACAGTTGATTGTGTTAGTAGAGCTCTGAGAATCCAGTCCTGCTGGTTTTCTGAGTGTACTTAGCGTTTCACTTTGATGCTGTGAGTCCTGTACGTTGAAGGGTTGAATCCAAAAGTAGAATGTTGGTACTAGTCCAAAACTTCAGATGCTTATCATTCATAATCTGGATTTCACGTACCTGCAAAACTGGGCTTGAGATTCCACAAGAGAAGTTTTCTTTTGAGGTTTTTGCTTTGATTTGAGTTGGATCTATCTGGAAAATGTCCTGTGGTGTGTTATTTTAATTTTTGCAGGTTTTTCTCCTTCAGGAATTAAAGTTCCTGAGGTTCTGAGCCAGCAGAAGAAAGTGAAATAAGGTAGAAGATGCTCATGCAGACATTTTCATACACATTCAGAGGTTTAGTCTTCAGATTTTTGCCAAGTTTTATATAAAAGTTCGATCTGGCTCTGATGTCATCCAAAGTTGATTCATCTGCTTCTCACTGTCTCTCAAGTGGGTGAATCAGGCTGTATATCTCCAAGATGCACTATCAACATACATAGAGATAGGTACACTAGAAAATGTACTGTCCTGAGATCAAACCCTTTCCATGTAAGTGACAGCTAGCAGATACATGGACGGGTCCTTTCCTGGCTTTCTAGATAGTTCACTTTTGATTCCCCCTGCCTAGAAAAAGGTGAGGCTGAGAAGGACGCAAGTTTGCCTGTCAGAAGTTTGTTTCCTGATGCCGAGCACCATAGTTGGGAAGATGATTTTCACCTTCTTGCTAAGTCCCCTGGTACCTCTGTTTTTTCTGCAAATACTGCTTGGCAGTATCTGCTGGAAGAGATGGTCCAGTTTGGGACAAAACCTTATTTATTTCCCTTTGCCTCATTTTCCTTCCTTTTTTTTTTTTTTTTTTGACACTAGACAAGAAAACTGCATCGTTTGAGGAACAGAAAAAAAAAAAAAAAATCAAGTTTCTATTTCTGCATCTGCTTTCCTCCCAACTTTTTATCTGTTGATTTGGCTGATTTGCAGCTCTTCCTTCCCCCCTTGCTGTTAACTAATGGACTTTGGTATTAAGCCAGCCTTTCAGTACACACACCACCATGCCAACGAGAGTGTGTGCAGCTATTCTGTCTTCTTTAGAAGGCTACAGATGCAGCCAGAGCTAGAACAATTCCCGTATTGATCCCGCACTTGTCAGTTAATCCGTCATAAGGCATGGGAATCCTAGCCCCTTCCACATCTGCCTGCATAACTGCAGGGGGAAAACCAGTTCTCTGAAGCTCTCACCAGGGAACAAGAAAGGAAAGAGAAATGGGAGCTTGCTGGGAGAAAGGGCTGTAAGCTGCTGGGCAGAGGGCCATGAGGTTGCCTACCTGCTCCACGTTTTCCCCCCAGCTCCTTTTCATCCTCCTGCAGGTTAGCGGGATGAGGTTTATGTCAGCGAACCATGAAGCTTATCAAATAAATGTTGCAGCAGCAGGTGTTTGACTGTCTCCACATGCCAAGTCTAACAAGGTTGATATTGTGTCTGTGGCCAAAGTAATGCAGTAATTACTTTTCTGGGCTTGGAACCCCCAAGAGGTTTCTGGGAACCAGTTAGGAAAACAAACCTTGCTAAGAGCAGGGGATTTTTAAAAAGGAACAGTAAGGTTCTCTGTGCCAGAAGGAGAGGACGGGCGTTTCGAGTGCAGCATCCAGCGTGGTGCCCCATCCCCCTGTAGCTTGCTCGCATTAAAGGGGCCTAGAACAAGCGGCAAAGTCCTGCAGTCTGGTTGCTCACACTGGGACAGGAAGCTTATGCCCATGGTGGCATGTGGAAAGGCGGCTACTTTAAAGACATTGATGTGGTACTGCCAGAAGAGCAAACCCCAGGTTAGGGGGGCTCTTGAGTGTTTGCAATTCAATCTATATTATTCAATTTGACTTACAAATCAGGAGTTGCATAGCATAGTGTTCCCACTGCTGTCTTTTGAGCCTTTCTTTTTTAAGCTGTGAGTGCAGAAATTCAATTACAGACCATGATGCAGCCTAATTACACCAAAGGAAGAATGAGAGCTCAGAGCACAGCTCCACTCTGCTGTGACCCTTTATCTCCGGTAGTCCATTTCAAGCTACAGAGGGGAAAGTTATAACAGGTCTGTGCAGTGATGGCATTTTGAGGCAGCAATCTTCATTGTTCTTTTTGAAAGAATATTGATCATTTAGGTCAAAGCGTTTTCCCTGTAGCTGATTATTACACATAATAACACCTACTATCATAAAGTCATTTAAACGAAGTTAACTAATTGCAGAAATGTCCAGAACTCCTGGAAATTTCTTCTGCTGCTATGTGGCTGTGCAGGAGACCAGAATCTGAAAGTGGGAAGAGGAAGAAAGCAAAACTGATTAGACATTCGTAGGATTGCACATTAGATTTGAACCTGATATGTTTAAATTTATTTTTTTTTTAGTAAAGAACATATAAAATTCTTAACTACCTATAAGGAATTCTTTATACATCCTTCTATGCTGTTGAATCAAGCTGCAAAGCAATGACTTTGTAGTGATGAATGAATTTTCCCAAGCTAGGAAAGTTAGCATTTCTTTAATGTCTAGCAACGCTTTCCTATTCCTACTGTTTATGTTAAGCTTTATTTTTGCATATTACCTTATTTTATGAAGACCTGGTGCTTTGGTGATGGTCCAAAGATACCATGCCATTTGCTCAGTTTTCTTGCTGAAGTGTTTTGTTTTCAGTATGTTGTCGTGCTCAACATACCATAACTGAGTGTGTTGTGAAGCTCTGCTGTGAATGCCACGGCGTGCTAGTCCCCAGTGTTTAATTTTGTGCTAAGAAAACTGTGCACTTGGAGGCAAATGCTATGGGTAAGTCAGAGACTTGCTTCTTCAAGGTACTCAGTGACTTTCCATAAACACTGCCTGAGTGTAGCAAGTAGTGAAGAACTGCCGTACTGGGACTGCAGGGAGGGAAGGTATTATGATTTGCCTCAGCTTTGTTGCTTTAAGGTCTAACCTTAGTTTGTTCTTGAAAAATAGTGCTAGAGTTGCTTCCAATTTCCCCATGCTGTAAACGCAATACAGATCAGCCAAAAATCACGCAGGGTATGTACCCTCTAAGATGGCCAAGATGGTCCTTACAGGGCATATACTTTAATTTGGGGCACAGTTGCACAATGAAGACAGTTTTGTTTAATGTGGTACTTTAATGTGATTTTTCATATATATTGTTGGAACCACTTGTGCATGATTTAGAAGGACACACAAAACAGCTTAACTAAGACAAATTTTTTTCATCATGTGTTTTGAAAATATCCAGAAATGACATTTTAGAGTTATCAACTGGGGGAACCATTACTGCAGAATTGCCTATCTTTACTGAAGTCTCAGATTTAGGGGAGGGAGGGGAGGAGAGATGAAGGCCCATATATTTAGTTTTCTGTAAAAAACAACTACCAGCTATGGCAAACTATAATAAATCATGTCTATTATTAATACTGGAGAGGGGTGGATCAGCAAGAAGCTGTACAGGACTGAGCTGCATGACAGTGTTAAAAAGAGGCAGAGGCATGTTAGGATTGGTGTTGCAGAGGCAGAGCTGTGTATGAGAACCTCACACATGACTTATCAGTGTTCACCTGAGTGTAACCAGACATGAACCAGAATATATTTGCTATTAATACTGCAGTTGTGATTTTTTTTTTACTTTTCCTTTTTTTTTTTTTTTTTTTTTTTTTTACTTTTGTGATTAGAAGAATATGCCAGCTTGTGTGTGTGTGTTCTGGCAGTGGAAGGATGAAAGTGCTTACAGTTTCCATATGCAAGCAAAAGCATACCTTCTCTAGGCCTAAAACTGTTACAAAAGTACATCATAAAGGTCAAGAAATAATGTCAAAGAGGAAAATAAGTGGCAGTGGATTAGACTGAGGTATTTTATGTACTGTGATGTTTTGTGTAGTCATCTGGAAAGAAACAGAAGAGACCTTTTGAAGATCGCTGATTGGAAACAATCTTTATTGCTGATCAAGTTCACTTTTGTCAAAAAGATTATTATTTAAATATTAGGCGTCTTTTACTCCTATGGCACAAAACTGATTCAAAGACTTGACCTGATAGATCAACTGTTAAATGGCTCATTAGATTAGATAAGGGAGTTGGAATGTATTTGATGTTAATATTCCATCCCTACATGTCGTATGAAATCTCTCTTCATCTATAGACTTGTGAAATACATTACCTGAGTATCGGATGTCATCTGCATGTTGTGTAGTCTTCTGAAGGTAGGGGATTGGCTTGGGTATTACTTTTGCTTTTACTACTTTTTATCCCCAGTAGGAAAAAATGTTCGTGTTGGCTATAAAGAAGTGAAACCATGTTGAAGTTTTCAGGAATTGGTAATGGACAACAGAGTTCTCACCTAATAGTCAGTTTACATTTAAATCTGGTCTATATCAGAAAGAAGAGAAAGGGTCTCTGCTAACCAGCCTGAAGAGAGTGGATTTCATTCCATTGTTCAATGGAGCAGGTTATTCCTTGCCTTTTAACATAAAAATTGCCAACATGAATGGAGTTACATGGAACCCTGCAAAAACTCTCCTCTAATATAAAATACCTAATGTTGTCATTTCTCACTGGAGTCCCAAAACAAGGTAGTGGTGCAGTCTACTTGGCAGGATGCTAAAAGCACATATATCACTTCAATTAGCTCACCCTTTTTGCCTTGATTATGAAGTTCTAATACTCCATGGCCCAGGTTCATCAAACTGATTTTTTCTGTAGCCCACTTCCATCGTGGCTTATGGTTAAAACAGGAGTTTAAATTTCCAGAATTAATCTTAAGCCCTTAATACACCATGTGATTTCTGACCCAGCAAGGACTTGGATCTCACAGTAACATATAACTCAAGAAAGTGATCTCAGCTTTCTCATTTCTTGTCTGGACCTGCTGAGAGCCACTATTTGAACACATCAGAGCAATAGTGATGCATTTGCTAAAGATGCCATCAGTGTTTCCAATGGGACAACAAAACAAAACAAAACCTTCTTTCTTTGATTGTTGATTAATTTACCATGAGTGTTCACAGATTTTAGATGTAGTCTAGCTTTTCATGATTTTTGATAAGCCTTTGATGTGTAACAATAGCCATTGATCAGTTACTAGCATGGTATATGCACAAAGTTTGTATTTGGGAGCCAGTCCTGATATGGCTGTGAGGTATGCATAGAGGTTGCCTAAGCAGAGTTTCTCTTCTGGGCAGCATTATGTATTGAGCTTTTAAGCATCATTTGAAGACTCAGTGTTGCTTGAATGATGTGTCATATCCCTCCCAAATGCTTTTGCATTCTCAGCATGGACAAATTTTTTAGTGACCTGCTTTCAATTAAAAAGTGATAAAATGAGCCCTTGACAAGTTTATCATGAACCAATTTCAAGTGCTCATCTATTCCGAAAAGTGAGTCTGAGGCAATGGTTGGAGGCTGTTTTTAAAACATGCTGATATGAACTCTCAGAATAATTCAGTGGGGAGGCTGTCTTGAACAGCTGCCTGTGCAGAATTGCTTCTTGTCATCCCCAAGACAACTGGTTACCACTATGATTTAAAATCTCGAGAGATAGTGAGACAATTTTTAAGAAACATATTCAGCAGAAAATAAATTGCACTCAGGCCTTTACATAGGTTAGTCTAATTGGCCTTGGAAATGCACACAAAAATGTACAGTGTTTACTGTGAACAGTGTGAGACTCAGTCTGACTTTGAATTTAAACAATTCAAATAAAATTTCAGAAAATTTGAGCTGGAACCTGGAAATTTCCCTGTTGACTTTTTAGACCATGAGCTGTCTTATAAATGCTTCATGCTGTTAATGCTAAATAAATAGGAGTTTTGAGGCCCATTGCATGGGAAACATAGGAAGTCTGTAGTATCAGAAGGAAAACTAATGTGTCTGGAAATCATAGACTCCAATTTTCCCTGTTCAGCTATTGAATTTGTCTATTTCCTCTCTTTCTGAAGTTGTCTTGCTCAAAAGTTCCACTTCAGTCCATTTTTCCTTATCTGTATCGTTTCTGTGCTAATTTTGAGGAAGTGGCAAGAGTATTAGGATATATTATCAATCCATATCTATATACATATGAGTATGACACATGTAAATAAAAGAAATCCTTATATGTTTTGGAATAGTGATCTTAGGTCACTGTTAAGATCAGGAATCTTAACAGGTTTCCCACTCATTTAATACATTGGAAGTTTAATCTCAGGGTATCAAAGAATACCTTTGGCCAAGGGAAAATATTTTGGCAAAGGAAGGGTAGGAATGGTAGAGACAGGAGGTCTTTCAATAGGTTTCCATGAGACATGATAGAAAGAAAGCTAATGCAAAAAGGAAAGAAAAGAACCATAAGGGTGAAAAAAAAAAAGTTAAAGGACAGTACCCAAACTGAAAAGCCATTGGGGAAAGGGAATCATCTGAGAAGCTCCAAAGGGTGGGAATGGAAAACTGGAATTAGGAGAGGACCTTAAAAAAAAAGACAAGCCTAAAGCTTTGTCCGTGCTGCCAAAAAATCTATTTTGCTCAATTCTGGCTAAGCAAGATAAACATTTTTTCTGGCTTGTATAGGTGGTGGCCCAAATTTGTTTGTTACAAGTAGGTTGGAAAAAACCTTCCAGAAATGCTTTTGCCTGGTCTGGTGAATTGTGCTAAATCGTATTTTTACTCTTGAGTCCAGAAAATTCGGCCCCACAGAGGCCAGCCAAACACCAGAGCAGATCAGACCCAGTTGGATTTCACAGCTGTTTTTAAATTCTGTGGTTTTAGCTGTGTGGATGCGGCCGAAGTGCAGCATCCCGTCAGAGTTCCCAGGGAAGGAGCACCCTGAGGCAGCATTCTCCAGCTCTGCCAAACACCAGGAACAGCGTAAACAAGGAAGATTCAGCACTCAATGATCTTGATGTCTGAAGTGTAAAGTCATGACAAAAATGTCTGCAGCAGACAGCAACGCAAAGGGCAAAGGCAATTTGTGTGGGTGTGCTTGTTCCACAAAAGCGTGCCATGCGTTTGGCTCCATTTTGTACAACTGCAGTGAGGCTGAGGCCTGAGGTGGATCAGAGATCTGCTTGGAGAGTGACTGAATATTGTCTTTGTCTGGTTTCATGAGGCTTGATACTCACTGGGAGTGGGCCTAAATGGCGCTGCATGATGTGTCTTCCCCAGGAGCCATTCTGCTGGGTGAGGATCACAAGGTGCAGATGTTTGGCCACATAAGACCATAGCCATGGTTCAGGCTGTAGAAATGCTCATCTCTCAAATCACAGTTGGCCAGCTTCTGCATCAGTTCTGGTGCTCATCAAACTCCTCAGAAATCCGTTCACTTAGTACTCATGGGTTAACTTTTTGCCACTTTCGCTTCCTGAACTGACAGCTTGTGGAGTAAGATGAGCACAAGGGAATTGGCAGGACTAGATGAAAGAGAAGTAGAGGACAGCAAAGGACCATAATTTTGCTAGTCGTGCACAGTTACAGCCATTTGTGTCCAATGTCAAGCCATGTGGGACAGTGAAGCTACTTGTTTCAGGGTAGCATGCCCTCAGCCACCAGTGTTACAGTGGTGGAAAAGACTGGTAGCACAATCCCAACAAAAGCTGTGTGTTTCCACTTTTTCCTATGAAACAGACAACTTCAGGTGGGTTTTCTTGAAGCTCTGACAAATCTGTGAGTGTAGTAAACTAATAAAATGTGGTTTGGTACAGATCTGTGCCTTGTGGTTTGTTCACTGTATCTACAAGTTGTTCTTGCAATTGCCATACTTAGTCTTCATGGGTAACTTAATAAGCCAGCCAGGGACATTTACAGGAGCTCTCTCCTCTACTTGGTCAACTCTTCTGACTGAATTTCTGTAACCACACGTATGTTTGAGTACCTCTATCCTTCATCAGACTTGATTGAAAAAGTTATACATTGGGATACAGAATGTGATTGCCAAAAAAAAAAACCAGACCAAAAAGAATCCGATAGACAGTATTAGGAGGAAAATGACACAAGTATATTTTTCAACTTCAGTGATTGCAAACACAATTTTATCATTTCTTCTTCCAAACAGTGTCTAATGTCTTACTGCTTTTATTCAACAGAATGTTGCAACTTGAACCTGCTTGTTTTAGTTGAGCTGAGAAAAGACGGGACTCGTAAATGCTAGTCTAACTCCTTTTGTGTGAGTTCCAGCTCATGCAGAAGAGCTAATCTGTTAAACTGATTCTGGCTGTTAGAAATATGGCCTATATCATGGGTCCTTAGTCAGCTTTTCAGGCTCACGGTGCTCCATGGGATGTAAGATGTTAGTTTTGGGCCACTAGCTAAAGGCATCTTTATCTTATTCAGCACCATTTTCTCTGGTGTGCCTCCATTGAGAGATAATTGGAGGAACAATGGTGAATTGAGCTGCTCAGCCTGATTTTTCTGACAGTCTGAGAACCTAAAGATTCTTGTGCTGTTACTGGTTGTTTTCCAGTAACATCTGTGACCCCTATTCAGTATGCAGAGCTCCACAATATAAGGCACTATGTACACACAAAGAATAAAAAGATGGCCCTTGCTGTTGCTGACTTCAAATATGGTTTACGGTTCATACAGCAACTCAGTATGTCAAACTGAACATCAAAACTCTTGGCCAACAAAATCATAAACCGTTTGGAAACAAACTCAGCTTAAAAAGACCATGGAGCACCATGTAAATGTTGTCCTGTTGTACACTCAAAACGTTTCTGACTTCTGATTGGCATGTTGATAACCTCCTGTAACCAACATCATATGACGAAAAGGCTACCCCAACATCCAGTGTTTCCTAAGTGGTCGTAAATGGGATCACACTTATTTACAAGCTCTCAGAAAGGGAAAATGTATTTTCAAATTGCTCTATTGGCAAATAGGAAGAGCAGATAGGGAAAACCAAGAACAACATACTTGGTTACAGTAAGTGCCCAAAGCCATAGAACGAATACCAGTGCTCTATGAAAAAGTGCTACAAACAATTTGAGCAGTCCATTTTTCTTACAGAATTACCAGTCATGAGCTGTTCCCAGTAGATGAACAGTGCCCACCAGTCTTTGCCAGCCAAAGAGAATAGGGGGAAAAAGAACTTTGCACTTCAGTTGCTATGGTCCTTGTTGGACTGGCAGTAGTTTTGCAAAGCAGTATTCGCAGGCATTCATTCTGTATTCAGCAGTGTCCTTGACCATACCCCCTGCCAGTAACAGGACCTTTAAGTCCAAGAGGGAGACAGAGAAACAACTTTTTCTTTCTTTTTTTCTTTTTTTTTAAACCAGCTAGCAGAGGATGTGCTGAGCCGAAATAGAAATAGCAAGGTCAGGTCAGGGCAGGGCCCTGCATGTCATTAGCCAGGCCTGGCTAGGAGTGATTAAATATGTACAAGAATCTTTGAATAGGCCCAGGGAGGAGGGATGACATTGTGGAATACAGGAAAATCATTCTTTGGTGCTGTCGACTGACTAAATACAGGATGGTACTTAATTAGAGAGATAAAAGGAATTTATTTTAATTATTTTGATTTTGTAGAAGACAGGGATTTTTTTTTTTATTTTCTGTTGAGTGTTTTGTAAGAGGGAGAGAGGAGGGTCTGGACAAAAAGTGTGAGCCTGGCTTAACAGAATCCAGATAGCCTAGAGGTACATGCTGACCTAGCCTGCAGTTCTCATGAGTATAACTTGATGAAGACCCAGTAAAAAAGACAAAATTATACTGGCAATGGAAACAAGGCCCTGTTAAATTCTGAAGGCACTCCGGTTAGAAACTGATGACCTTTGAGCACATTGCACTGTCTGTTTCATTAGACATGTTAGAGAATTTGAAAAGAATGAAGCTTTGAAGTGAATAAAGTACTGTGTCAAGTGGTGCTTTGGCTGCCCAGCTTGAATTTGCTATTGGGGCTGCCTAACTTAACTAACATTTTACAGCAGTATTGTAATTCTTGTACAACAATAACGTTGTTGCATAGGCACCTAGGCACTGAATGGCCACAGTCTGTGGTTCATGTCCATAGAAACTACCAGCCTAGCTGATTGAAACTAAAATACATTTCTGTTTATCCAGAACACCAACAATAATGTCCTTGCAAAATTTGTAGGGGCTATTTTCTTAAACCAGCCCATAGGAATTTGGTTCTCAACTTCATACCTCTTCTGAAAGATGACTCCTGCAGCGGCATGGCACTCCTTAGGGTCATGTTGGAAGGTCAATTCAGAATCAGCTGCGGATTTCTGCATACTTGTTTTTGCATTAATTTAACTTAAAACATTGTGAAAGCCTAGATGTAGTTATGGTAGTGCAATCTCTGTGTCTAAATGCTAGTATATTTACACTAATATAAAGATATTTGTATCATACTGGTTCTTGTTACCTAAATACTGTATTTTTCCTTCTCATCCAGTGTGTCTCAACTACCTAAGAATTGTTCTCTTGGGCAGTATGTCTTCTTTACTCTTTTACAGTAAATATAAATCTTATAAAAAATCTTTTGCTCTTCTGAAAGTCATTTGACAGTGGAGCTGACATTAATGGTCAGTTTATTGGCAGAGGAATACGGTTTGATTTATATGTTTTCTTGCTACAGTGTCACATTGACAGCTCTGGGAACAGAAATACTCGGCTAATTGTCCAAACATGCAGCATATTGCAAACTTTGCCAACCTTTCACAGCGATAGTATCTTGATCCTTAAGTGTGAGAGCATATCTAAGCCCTCAGAGGTCATTCAGTGCTGAACCTGATAAGGCCTAAGAAGTACTTTTTGTTAGGTCTCATCATGATTCACCAAGGTAAACAACTGTGACTTTCTTATGTGTAAAGCAGTTGAACAGCCAGCCTGGCAATAACAGCTCCCAGTCAGAATTAACAAGAGCGACATTTCAAGCTACAGTAACTTTATCCTGAAAGGCAGCAGATCCCATTTTCCATCCCATTAGTGAGTACTTGCCCCTGGTCATTGTATCTCTCCCCGCTTTTCCGCTACTAGGAGTGACCAGCTGTGGGCCTACAAGTTTAGGTCGCACATTCTTCAAGATTTCTAAACTAGCACTAGTGTAAATTTAGTTTCTGGGGCTTTGTCAGAAGCAGTATTTGTCAATAGATGGTTGCTGAATCAACACTGCAGTTCCCATGTACCCATCACAGCAAGTTCTAACTGCTGACTGATTGTGAAACTTCTTGTTCTCTTCCTGACCATTCCCCCTTCTGCTCTTCTCCTTTTCAGCTTTTCCCCCTTCTATTTCTCTCATCCATTCCCTTCCCCATTTCCCTTCACCTTCTCTCCATCCACTCCTTTTCCAATTTTTCCCCCCTGCTATTATCAATTCCAGTCCTCCTGCATGTCCCCATTCCTGCTGTTCCCTTTCTTGCACTACATTTTTCCCTTCATTGATCCCTACAGTTTTTTCATTTATTCACCTTCCTGCTGCTTCCTATTGCCCTCCCCTCATTGTCACATGGAACAAGCAGCAGTGTTATGAAGAGGAGGATGCCATTAGCAGCATTGTATTAATCTGTCCTGCATCATTCCTGAGCCTTGTCCTTGTAGTTTGTTACCAGTTGCCTTAACGGTGACATACTTAATGTATTAAATTTTATTCTTTTCCTTCCTTTTCATTAGAAATCCAGGAGAAGGAGGAGAGGCAATATGGATGTGCTTATTTGTCCTTTTCTTGTCCCATGAAGCCAGGGTGGTTCGACTGTGGCCTTTTTCTGTGCATAAGAAGGGGTAGAGGCCCTGCCTTGAAAAACTTGGCTTTTTCTTCCCTTGAGGTTTTCTTCTAGACCCTTTTTTAAGTGAATGGAGCAGAGTGATTTTCTTGTATCACCGGCATTCTTTTCTTTCCCTCCTCCTCTCTGCA
This sequence comes from Psittacula echo, assembly GCF_963264785.1. Lineage (NCBI taxonomy): Eukaryota > Metazoa > Chordata > Aves > Psittaciformes > Psittacidae > Psittacula > Psittacula echo. The sequence goes on along the minus strand of NC_137739.1, from coordinate 40,875,975 downwards.
CAGTCATGTCCCTAATTAATTGAATTCCCTACTAGACCTTTTGTGAGTCATTTCAATTACCCATTAGTGAAGCAGCCTGGGATTTCTGCTGTGTTTTCACTCATCTTCCTGGAATTTCTCTTCTCCCTCCCTCCCCCCTTCCCCTTTTAGTCACTCTCGTCTGTGAAAAGCATTAGATGGACTTCAGCGCCGAGTGCTTATATTGTTTGCAGGCCCAGCTGCATACTTCCACACTCTGCCTTGTGCGTCACAGCTATTCATCTTGTTTTGTACTTGGCTCTGCTGCAGATGCTGTAAATATGGTAATTTTAGATTCCCTGATTGGAAAGGGTTGCAGGGCGGGTCTAAGTGGTAAAAGCACTGTTTGATTTACACTAGTTCATTCTAGTTTCACAGAGTTTGGGGTTTTAAAGATACAGCTGAAATGAGACATGGTTTTAATGGCCATTTCTTTTTTAGGGTTAGGAGAGGGATAAATGTGAGGTTAGCTTTGTGTACTGACATGCAAAAATGCTGCCCAGAAACTCTAGTGAGACTGGAAAGAAATAAAACATGAGCAGGAGAGGAGGTACCTTCTCAGATTATTATGTAGGATGCCTTCACAAAAGGATAGCTGCAAAATGTGGATGGTTCTGAAAGCTGCAAAAATGGAAAAGATCCAGGACAGAGAACTGTGAAAGGCAAATCTGGAATTTAGCAGAAATGCCATCAATACTGAAGAACTTATGGGACTTACAGCAATCCCTGAAGAAAAAAAAAAAATCAATGAGCAGCTTATTTCTAGAAAATTTTAGAAACAGTGGGTAGGACTGTAGCAGGTAACATGCGTTGTATTTCTGAGGAGAGTAGGGCAGTGATAAAAACAGTTTGCTAAAATTATGATGGATGCAGCGAGTGCCTGAAATCTGAAGTCTGGAGAATCACATTTCTATTCAGAAATTGAATTTGTATAGCACATGAGTCTTTCAGGATCAGGGTAATTCCTCAAGTAATACAGAGATGCAAACAGCATCACTGAAAATGTGCCCACATGTCCCAGGTTACAAAAGTAATTTACAGTGCTCAAGCTATCATGATAACTTTCATATTACTAAGATACCTGTCCCTGCGAGGTTAGAGTATTTCACAAGAGAACAGACTTTTGATAATCAAGCTGTTGTGAGAAGGCTCTCTCTCACGGCTTCCCAGGAGGGGCTCGTTTGTTGGACTGACGGGAAGTGAATTTATGAGGGTTCCCTGCACATCGGTATTCATAGGTACTTTTTTTCCTTTTAGCTCTTTATGCAGTCAAAGGAGAGAGGAAGGGAATGGTGTGAAAATACCGCTTGGTACAGGCACATTAAAATGTTTGTACAAGGCCTACTGGGAATTATTTTGTCTTTTATTCTCAAAACGTTGGCCCCCTGGTAAGCAGCAGTGGATTTCAGAGGTTCATTAGATGACGCTGGAGTTCTGCTACTTCACAGGATGACATTACTGAAGTTGAAATTGAGACACTGAAAAAGACAGAAAGGAGGTAGTGAAGAGTTGCATATATGAGCCCCCTTTTTCTTCATGGGGCCATGCAGCAGCAAGGCCTGTGTTGTTTCATCTAAAATTATCAGGTCATGGCAACAGCATTTTTTACCTGCCTGTGCTGTTGCTGCGTTTTCTTACACACATACCATTGCTAGTATCATGTTACAAGGTTTTGTGATTTGGCAGGTCTTACACCTTTTGATTTCTTACATATCCTCTTAGGTGAAGTTTCCTACTGCAGAGTTAGCCTGGTGAGAAGTCTGCTACCCAGCTTCTGGGCTGAATGGCAGCAGCGTCTGAAATGCAGCCTTGGTGCTGCTATCACTTCACCTCATAAGTTGTCCTGCATGTGCCGGAGGATGCCGACTGTGCCAGGGGTACTGACTCCAAGTGGCTTTCTGTGCCTTCCCATAGCAACTCTTTTCTTCTCCTGAGAGTACCCAGTGGGACTCTATTGCAGAGGACTTCTGCACTAGACTGAGAGAAGAATCCATTTGTCACAGCGCTCAGCTGGCTCCTGTAGCACTGAGAACATAGCACATATACTGTAGGTGAAAACCCTGTAAAAAAAATGTATCTAATGTTAATTTACCTTACATGGGACCTAAATTCTCCTCCTGTCATGTTACTAGATCTCCTTATGTGTTTTTTGCCACTGTGTACCACTGCAGCACGTTGCAGCACTGCAGCACTGCAGAGCACATTGGTTCCTACAAGGTACTGCTGTGTTTTACTCCAGAGCTATTTGCACCTTAGTAGCAGATATAAACCTTACACCAACTTCAATAACGTAGTTAGTTCAGTCAGTCAGTCAGTCAAGGAGCTACAGAAATTTAAGTTTATTGTATTCCTGGCCCATTTTTGAGTTTTCACAGATAGGTATGTGTATAAATGAATCTACAACTTCTGAAAATATGGTCTATTGAGGAGCTATTTTGGACTTCCAGGGTTCTGGGCTGTGAAATGTCCTAGAGCTTGATAGGTTCCCAACTACAGGCTATTTTCATTACTGTATCTTTTCTGAGAGAGCAGCAAGAAAAACACTGCTTTCTGGAACAACTGAACAATGACAGAGTTTTCTATTTTTACATCTGTTTTGATACACAAAAACTAGATTTAGAATATGTCTGCTAAATCCCTCTACACAGCAAAAAGTGAATGATAAAGATGATTTTAATTCCCCTTGTCTCAGAAGCATCCAAGGGACCAGCTCAATCTCTGTACATGTAACATGCTAAGTGGTTGCTCCAATATATGCCCATTTATAGCGTTTCTTTAACAGCACCTTCTCCCTTGACTGTCTATCACTCTAGATGAGGTATGTTGTTGGGAAAAGGAGCATAATGTGTGTGACATGAGCATCACAGTGGGACAACATAGTTTTCGAGGAGCTCTAGTGATTATCAGTTACAGCTATCTAATACTAAGGTTATTAAGGAAGCACACCTGTAAGATGTAAATAGGTAATTCAGTATCATATGCCAAATCTTTTCCATTTTGTGCTGGTAAATTACTTGCTGGTTTTGAGAGAGAAATGGTCCTTTGGATGGGATTTGCCAGGAGAAAGGGAAGGGTACTCATGTGTGCAGCCATAAGGTTTGTAATTTAGCTGTGCTCTGTGCAAGTGGTTGGTAACTCCTCAGAGCTGTAGAGCTGAGGACAGGATAGCCCCATAGTAAGTGAATAAGTAGGGAGGGCAAAGACTTGTGGGGCTGGCAAAGGATGTAAGCCATATTAAGGAGAAAAGAATGAATAAAAAGGGGACATTCTGAAGAAAAAAACACTACAGTGTAATGGTGGGGAAGGTAATACCTTAGTAGCTGTATTATTTTTGGAAAAAGGAGAAGGGAATTGGATTAGAGTAATCAGAAAGATCAGGGAGGAAGAGATGGTTAGTAAGGACCAAGCTTTTAAGTATGACTCTGGAGGTGATTTGTTGCCAGGTTTGAGATCAAATGAGGATGGATATATTATCAATTTAAGCAAGCACATGCAGGTAAAATATGTGTTCAAAAATACTTTGCAGAGTTGGACTCAATCCTGTGTAGTGCAGAGAATTCTCAACTCTTCCTGACCTCCCTAGAACCTGTCAGGAAGTGCTCTGTACTTTGTTTTAGTCCCAAATTTGTTTCACTTAAATATTACCCTCTGCCCCACTGGCAGCTCTTCCCAGCTCTGAGTTGCTTGGTACATATGGCAGTTTTCAGGGCTTCAGGCTTCATTCACATATCACTTGGAGGTAACCTGGCACGTAACTTCAGAGGGTGAGCCCACTGCTAATTTTGTTCTTTCCCTATCTGTTGCTGCATTGCCATTTGATATATGAGAATGACATTGGCAAGCATATCTTACCCAGTGTCCTTAGCTGGGTTAGTATTTGAGCATGGGTTAGTATTTGAGCCAGTTTAATCCAGAATTTCATAGGTCCACTTCTGTATCTAATTCTTTTATGAAACAGATGTCAAATCTAGTCCAGTCCATCTTTTGGGTTGCAAATGGCAGGTTAAATCACATGAACAAAACAGTGCATTTAACAGGGCATGCAATTTCCAGGGCAGACATGGAAAAAAAAAAAATCTTTGAATTGGTTTCCTTGCTCACAAATAACTTGTGAACAGATTATTTCTCTAAAAAATGAAGTACTAATCATGCCACCTTTTTTCATCTAAGCAGCTTGATGGCAAAGCTATGGCCTAGTCATTGTTTCTCCCTGGGGTTTATATTTGATTTTGCAAACACTCGCGACTTTGAGAGGGTCAGTTGGCATTCTCTCTCTCCATTATGTTGTGTGCTTAGAGGGGTTTGTGTGGACTATCACACTTGGCTCCCATGAGATCCCACATCTGGTAAAGGCTAAAGAGTATGACCCCACGCCCAGCCTCTTCCTTACCTCCAGCCTTCCCCCATCATCTGAAAAGGTTAAACTAAAAGCAACATCTATGATGGCAAGGGCCCAAGTTTGAAATGTGTTCATTGTATGTGCTCAGTTCAAAAACAACATATCAAGGCGAGTGCAGTCCTTACAAGTAGCACCCCTGGGCCTTCTTTTATTCCAAAGCAGAGATATTTACCCAAGGAAAAGAGGGAAGTGACAGGGTAACAGAGTACACATGTTGTGAAAATATGCAGGCAAAGACTGAAGAAAAAATAACATTCTGCCACAAGTAGCTGCCTTGTTCCTCAGCTTTTTTTTTTCCTTCAGATTAGAACCAGCCATTTCTTGTGCTCTTTCAAGCACCTTCTGTGGTTTCCTGACAGCTGGCTGGAGAGGATTGAAATCTGGCTTGAAAAATGGGCCATGGGTCATGTTATTTTCAAGAGAGAAGCAAAAAATTCCCATAATAGTCAAAATTAACAGGTTCGGGGTTTGGTGGGGTTTTGTTTTAGAAAATCAGTGTTGGGTATTTTAATACATAGCTTCAGTTTAAAATTATTAATGAAGAACAACTACAGAATCAACTCTTCACTGCTCTTCCCTCTGGTTGATTTATAATGGCAAGCAATATTTTGTGTGGAGTTGCAGCGTATCATTTTACTGTGTCTGGAGTGGGAGAGGAAAATGTTCAGCTTCATAAAAGAGTATACTGGGCTTTTCTGGAAGTATTTTGTTGGATTTTTTAATGATGTGATAACACTTCTCTTGCAAAAACTGTTTCATTAACAGAAAGATAAGTCTGAGCAACAGCCTGCAGGCTGGTATTCTGGCTCTTGGCTCTCCTGAGCCTGAATTGAAAATACCAATACGTTCCCAGCTTTATGTTCAAGCAGATGGTTTCTGTTAGGAGTTATAAACCTTTCTGGTCTTTTGCTCCTTGGTGAACAAGTTCTCTTTCTTACAAAGAGAATAGTTAGTTCACAGAAGTGCTCACTTACTTGACCTGCATTTTAGGGCATGAGGCTTCCTCTTGGGAACAGGGTTCACTACCTTTTGTAGCCAAAAAGCACAGCCCAAAATTGTAGTGCTGTCAACTGGGTTTAAGGAAAGAAAGGGAAAGAAAGCAGGAGTGGGGCAGAGGTACAAGAGAAAAATGTCAGCAGGAGGCAGCAAGTAAAGAAATTCAACTAGCATGCCCTACCATATGGAGAGAGCCATGAAGTCAAGCAAAAATCCTACTGTCTGTGGAGCATAAAGAAGGTGAAAGTGTTGATTGACTCTTAATTTTTGAACAGACAGACAACCAACCAACCCCAGGCAATGGCAGATCATGATGAGGCAAGTACAGCAGCACTGGGAGTGGAGGGACTGCATGAGTAGAGAACTGGGACCACATCACCTGACCAGGCCATACTCTGCATCAGCAAGTCTACATCCTCCAGGATGTCTCCCAGAAGATCTTTCTTCTCCTTGCTTCAATAATGAGTTACAGTCCCTTCTGTAGAAGAGCTAGAATGGGGTCAAAGCAGAGTATTTCTCTAAGAATTTGAATGAAAGCCCATTCAGTAGAGTTCACCGAATAAAGGAGGTTTTAATGGGTAACTCAGATTAAAATAGTAATCTATTCCTACTCACAGTTAACTCCCCTAGAATGAGAACAAGCAGCACATTCTAATGGGTAGATGATATTGGTGGAAACTAGGAGTTCCTTAGTTCTAATGTTCACTCAGCTCTGGACTCGTTGAGTGACAGTGGATAACATGGGGAAACACTTTCAGCTAGTGGGTAATAATATTGAAGTACTTTGTGAAAATGTGTGGTACAGTTAGCATCTGCAAAATGTTTGGAAGATATCAGTTTCCATATTTCTGCTAATTTGTGACAGTGCATCATACTGCATGGTGTAAAAGAGATCTGTTAAATTAACTAAACAGATTAATGTGTCTCCAGATCCCCTCATGTCCATGCTACAAATTATAAAAGCCCACAGATAAAAGATTGAATTGATTGAATAAAATTTTCTCATTGTATCACTAAGTTGCACTGATTTATATGAAGCTATACCCTTCATTCATGATTTGGCTTCCTGTGTCCAATTGATCTATAAACAAAATTTATAAATACTAAATTTATCAGCTGAGAGTTTGCTGTCATAACCTTTGTCTATTTTCATTAGGGATTTCTGCACCAGAGGTACAAATATAATTTTGAAAGGGTGTGTTTTATAGTCTTCAGTTGTAGAATGAGCCCTTTCAGTGGTATTAACTCTCCTACATTCATACCAGAAAGTTGACTTGGCTTCTGCAAGTGCTATGGAGTGCCAAAACAGATTACTCCTACTGTGTAACCAGTTTTCACCTGCTTTTGTGTACGAAGCCATTAATGAAAGAATACTTCCTGGAATGGCTTAATGGTTAGAGGAAGGTAATGCAATTCAAGACTATGCTAGGCAGTAGCTTAGGTACGCTCAGGGATTGTTTGCAAACCACAGCAAACCACTTTAACTATCTGTAAAGCACCTTCCCTGTCAGAAGAATGGGTGCAAGAATACTACCACTTTGCAGGCTTTGTTACCCATAAGCTGTTTGCAAAGACTTAAGGCTCTGAATCACTAGCTATTCTTATTGTAATATGATTTTTATTTATTTAAGTCTCTTTTTTTTCTAGTTGGGGTATGATCGGCTATATAGCCCTGTTTTTCATATGACATACTGTACTCACTATTGTTTGAAATAACACTTGACAATAACGTTTTCTTTCCGAACTCACTTGTATTTTTTCCAGCACTGATTTTTTTTTCTTTTCCTTTCCTGTTTATCTAAAGTAGTTGAAGGAAAAGGACACATTGCGTCAAGGCTGATAGGACAAGAATTAGACCTACTGTATGTGCTGGTTGTATTCAGGCTTCCTTTCTCCTCCCCCATAACCAAAGCCAGCTCTGCTCCATTCTTTGGGATGGGCAGGATATTGAGATTTACAAGACATCTACCCTTTGAAGTACTGGGAGACCATGGTTCTTTCACATTTCTTTCTAAAGCCTAAGGAAAATAGGTACAGGCAGGGATCATGAGTGTGGAAAGCTTCAAATTCCTTGCATTTCAGGTGGTTTGTTTGCCCTGGGAGTAATAGTAAAGGAATACAAGGTTTGCTGTGATTTGCTGCTTCGGATCAGTTACAGTTAAAAACTTGGTCTGGGCTTAGTGCAGACCAAATTTTGAAGTGATTTAGTCCTACCGTGTACATGTTTACTCCTGCATCAGTATGGACATAATGGGAGAATTTGCCCTCACGGAGTTGCAAAGGATTTGTTAACACACGGAAATCCCACCAGTTTAATTTAAATGAGTTTACCAGATTTACTGAAAGTCATGGCACACCCGTGTTCCTCATCTGTTTAAGCTACATTTTAGTAAATGCTTACATAAGGGTTTACAATAGTTTAAGTAAATTAAACTGTACATCTACTTAAATCACGGTAATTTTCCTACATAAACAAGAACAAAGTAAAAACCTATGGACAACCCCCTTCCTCTGGACACAGCTGGAAGGCGTCACTGAGCCCAGTTACTTACCACAGTCCTCTGTCAGCCACTTCCAACCACTCAGATACAGATGGCGTTTATGTGTGCACTCCCCAATATGTTTCGTGGTGGACGGTAAAGGCACATTAGCTCAAACTACTTGTTTAAACTGATGTGACAAGTCCTGCCTGAAATGTATTAAGGAGTACTCACAGTGGCAGCTCTGCAGGGCAGACAGCAGCCCTGAGCAGGGTGGCAGTTGGGGGCAGCTGGAGGGCAGCAGTATCTCAGCCTAGGACAGCTGTTGCAGAGTGAGCATCTGCCCATTGCTGAACTTGAACACATGCTAGGTTCCCTTCAACCAGTTTATTCACACTTTACCCCTTACTAAAGAATTCAGAATGGATTTAATTTACAAGTCAAGGTGCATCAACTTCTATCCCCTACTGTGCCAGTATTAATCTGTCACAGGTCAAGCGATTTGTCTACTGTAGATCATTTCCATTTCCCAGTTAGTGCAGAATATTCAAGAGAGCAGGTTTCAGTTCCCAATACCAAGGATCTCCACTTGAAATTTCTCTTCGGAGTGGTTTACTGTCTATAATTCTAACTGGAATGCCTTTGCACAGCTACCTTTCAGTTTCAGCCTTTGTTTTGTTTTGCTTTGTTTTCACTGCTGACCAAAACCAGCCTGTTTTCTTTCCATTGCCTTCAGTGGAAGTGGGGCAGCATCCACTTGCCTCTGTCTTGACGAGGGAAGTTATTTTATAAATATCTGAAAAAGCACTTTAGCATGAATGAGCAAACATGCTTATGGGCTGCCTTCAGTAGGAACTGAAAAGTGGATTAAATAGTTTCTTTCTGCATTTCCCCAGGGTGCTGCTCCATAGCAGTTTAAATTGCTCAGTCTGCTGTGCTTCTACTCATTCAGCTCCCAGCTGTGTGTTCCCTGTTCCTTCTCTTGCACTGGCACTGGCACTTTCCTGACCTGAATAGTTGCATGAACTGGCTGAAAAACAATCCTGGGGGATTTTTTTTTTAGGCCATTCAGCTGAGACTGGGTGAAGGTGCCATGGAACTGCACCTTTAGATAATCATCCATCAGTTCCTCTAAGCTTTCCCGTTACATAAGGGAGTGCTGGCTGGTGCTGTTTCCAGGACAGTTTCTGAATTTGGTGGCCTGTGTTTCATAGCTAACTCACAAATGCAATTCTCTGTGCAGCTAGGACCTTCTATAAAGGTGAAGCGGTATACATTCTTAAAACCACTTTAAAGAGTGTCCTAAGCTAATTACTAAATAGGCTGTTTAACATCAGTGAACAGTTCAATTTCAGTGGGGTAGTACAAGCTTTCAGGCTTGTATTAGGCATTTTGCTCTGTAAGACTGGGCTACTTTGTCTCCAGCAGTAAGTAACAGTAAACTAAAAATCTCAAGGCGTTTGCCTTTCAGGACTGTATTGCAAGAGCAGGGTTTAGAGCTCTGTTTCCTGTAGTCCATTTCTTTCCCCTTCCAGCAGAGAGCTGTTGATCACCTTGATTGCTTCTCCATGAGGGATCCTCACTCCATGTTGACATACAAGAGGAGACCTTAGAACTTTACTCCTGCCTCTCATCTTTAGTCTTTCTGGTAATACTCAGTGGTCCTCCTTGGGGTTAATTAGGAAAGACCACGGTCAGGCCTATAAGCTTTGTCACTGGTGTCAGCAGAGAGGTCCCACACTGAATGGTCATAGTCCCTACAGCATTCCTGTCCTTAGCCTTCCTCTGCCTGATTCAGTGGCTGTGCACTGGCAAATAGTGAGGAAGCTTGTGCTGCTGCTCATCCATCATATGTGGTTTTTTAGAGTTAGAGAGCTCCTGATCCCAGCATCCTTAGGGCTTTTTAGCAACACTAATCTGATTTGCAGGCAAAACAGAATAAGAGAGCTTTGATCGGGCTATCTTGGTTTGTTTTTGAGTAATCCCTGGCAAAAGGAGGCTGATAAGGAGCTAGTGAGTGGCTCTGTTTGTAAGCACAAAAGCATGTATCACTACACCTGCAATACCAGAAAGCATCTACAATGGCATTTAGGCACATGAAAGCCCAGGCAGTGACCTCCAGAGGAAGCTGACAGGTTAAGACCAGTGCAGATAATTGCCCCTGTTAACCAGGGAGCAGGGAGCATCTGGGTATATTGAAGTGATCTAACTGATCTGCTAGGGACTTTAAGGTTCTTTTGGATGGGTTTGGTCATTTAGGCATTTGGAATTGCTATCAACTTATTGCTGATGGACAGGCAGAGCTAGTCAGCAGTTGTCTTATACTTTTCCATTATAAAATCTTGGTTTCATCTAATTATAATTTACCAGTGCATTTGAGTAAAAAATGCTTATATAAGGGACTGCTTTCTGAGTGGTTTCAGTGGAAAGTTTCTTCCAAAAGTTTGTATTGAGTTAGGAAAAAAGTGGTTGTCTTGCCAGTGATTAAAAGCAGCTCTTCTTTAGTTAAGGAGCTCTATGGCCTCCATTTTTGAGTACAAATTGCATGTGACTGATGGATGAATGGGATGTTAGGAGAAAAAAAGGGGAAGGACTTTTATTTTCACATGAAAATTTATGCAGACAGTGATACTGTGAGCATGCTCCAGCACAAAGTTGAGTCTATTTTCTTTTTAAATTCCTTTTTCTAAGCTTTAGGAACTGTTGGGTGACTGGAAGGCAGTAGTAGGGAATGGGAAGTTAAGCTGCATTTGCCTTGGTTCACAGTACTCCTCTAGGCATCTTGAAGGAACAGGAATGGGAAGTAGCAAGTAGAACCACAACAGCGATGGGCTGGGAAACTGCTGAAGCAGAAGAATGTGGGAGTAACAGCCACAATAAGCTGTAAGATTGGGGTGGGATGAGGAGATCTCCATGGGAACCTATAGCTTAAAGGGACTCATCTCCAGGCCTTAAACAACGTATGCTGAGGTTTTTAAATCTCACTATTTCACTGTTACGTAGCAATTGGCTGACAAGATACTTGCTTCATTCCCTTCTTGCCTTCAGAAAGACCAGCATGGTTCCTATTTGTGCTAGCAGTTAAAAGTGTACATCTTAGATCTAAAGCCATCCAAACCCTAAAAATACCAGCATTTTTCTGTGATGGAATGTTGGGGGTAATGCAATTTGTCATTTTAAATTAGTAGGGTTTTGACAACTCTAAACCAAAACCTGGCATTTTGACTGTAGGATTTTCCATCTAATACAAGTGGAACTCAGGAAATTTTGCAAAAATACATCAAACATGGCAACAAGTCCGAATCCTGATGTCTTTGCACTGATGGACCCATTCTGTGGAAACATTAAGGGCATCTCATTTATGAATCCTCTGCAAAAAGCAGTTTAGTAGTTCAATCCAGAGAAAGAGGGACTTCGGTGAATTGTAAGGCAAGAATTCTAGCTAAATAACAACTTAAATTTAAGATCCCCTTTGGTAAAATCTACTTCTTCAGTACAAATGAATTCGTGGTAAGGACATCTTTTTACTTTGGTAATAACTACATTTGTTTCTTTCTTTAAATTTCTTTAAACTTTTGGAGTACTCGTGTGTAATTTGAGTTTCACGATCTCTAGCAATCACAGAATTTGCTTCAAGCGCTGCCTATTTTGAAATGTTCTGTTTTGATACTGGCAGCATTTAAATCTTTCTCATCTTTCCCCTAAAACTGGGAATTATCTCTTGATTTGTGAGGGTTAGAGAGTGGCCTAAAATGATAAAATCATCTTAGGAGACTACAGAATTTATCACGAGATGGAGATCTATTAGCATGTAAGTTTTTTTTTGCTTGATTACATCTCAGAGTTTACCAGAACATACACAAATATTTTCTAGTTCTAAGAAGTGCGTAGACCTGAGGTTTGCATATGGCTGTCTCTCCAAACCACAAGTGACTGAAGAATGTCAGTGTGATGTTTGGCTGGTTAAAGGAGGGCAGCACTCCTAAAGCAGGCTTGTGGTTTTATCCTTGCAGTAAGAAGACTCAAATGTTACAAAGATTATTTTCTTTCACATGTATTATAATGTATTTTTTTCCACAGTCTGAAGTAGCAGCACCTGTGTAACCTTATTTAACTGCTTTCACACATTTTTCTTTCCCTCAGCTAATATTCTGCCAATGTGACAAACTTTCCTCTCTTTGAATTGCAGAATATCATGAAAGCTGGCATTTCTCAGCCTTGTTCAGTACTGTGAATGTCTTCTATGCACTATTCACTGGGAGCTGTCATTTTACTAATACTGTAAGAACATGAAAACTATCAAACAAGAATAACTCTTACAAGGAAGCTGTTACAACTTGCTAGGGGGAAAAAAGTTCAGTGCCTGTAAGGATCCATTGTTTGCTTAGCCCTGAGCCTTTCCCAGGCATGGATCATTACAGATAATTAGGTACTGCTCTTTGATTAAGAATTTTTTCTCCAGTAGAGGCTGTGAGGAACCTTTATCCATAGACTTGAATTTGATGTTAACAAGAGGAGCTTGCAGTTATGTTTCCTTACTTTTATGTTGGCAAAAGTGAAAAGCAGTATGTTTTACAGCCTTAAAGATGGGAAAGTCTTTTCCCATTTTCTGAAGGCCTCAGGGATGTTCATTCAGGTTTTGGCTTCTCAGCTCATTCTGCTAATGAGAATGCAATTTAGCTAGGGTATTTGAAACCTGCATAGGAGTTCACCAGGGACTACAGAGGACTGAGATTTGCCATGTATTTAACTTCTATTCACTGGACACTACAGCAAAATTATGATAATCACAGTTTGCACTCCAACTAAGGAATCTTGTCTCCATTCCAGTTTATTTTCCCCTCACGAGGATATATCCTTTCTATCTCTACAGTGATGGTAGTTCACAGCAAATGATCTGCCATGTGGGTAAGTGGCATTCGTTTCCTTGCTTGCTGGTCTCTGCCATCTGGTGCAATTGCTTTGCTATCTGTTACTTCTTATCCAGCCTAACAGAGCTGACTGTCCCTGGAATGGCCTAAAACTGATTTCAAAGAAATGCAAATCTGTGAAAAGATAGGTGCAAGTTCCTTGCAAGAGGAGGCAGATCATAGCTGAATTCAGTCTTCTTCTGAGTCCAAAGTACCTGCCTTCCAGGGACCAGAAAGTCTTATTTTCACAGTGAACAGCCCTTTTCTTAGAGCTCTCAGCAACATAGGGAAGGGAATTTGTTAAAATACTGATTTTATTTCCACACTATCACTTTAAACATGAGCCAATTCTATGTTTTCCTGAGAATCAATGAGGCTTGAGATTTTATTTTAATTAAAAACCAGCAAAGGTGGGGTTTGTATTTCCTTTCCTGTCGAATGCATTTGAAGCACCTCTGTCTCCAGCTGGCTATGGGAGCAGAGCCAGCCCATAATGGTTTCAAGCCCAGTGTGTGCATAGGGAATAGGGTTTTCACCTGATTGATGACTCTGAAAGCATTTGCAGCACAGAGTGCTGAAGCTGGTGGCACTGAAGCTGTTTAGAAGGGAGGGGAGGTGGATGTGTTTTTCAAAACCTGGCAATTCTTCCCTGTCAAGTGAAGTAAATGATGCATGAAGGATCTCATTTCATCTGCTTGTGGGTACTTTGCTCCATGAAACCTTTTGAAGTGGTTGCCAGAGGATGTAGCTGAGATTGGTTGAACTTCCTTGGAGTCCTTTTCCCTGGCCCTATAGCCATTCCTTCAGCTGGGCTGTCAAAAGTGTTGTTACTGGGGCTATCCACTAGGACTTTGTAGTAGGGGTAAGCCTGAAAATGAATTCTTGACCATGATATTGCTTAAGAATGCAAAGCAGTGCGACATTGAAACATCTCCTACAATCGCAGTATCCTTTCCAAATTTACATAGCATTTAGTGCTTCCCAGGCTTCATATTGCTCCAGTTTTAATCTAGATTTCTTAGGAAATTCATATCTCTACCCGATCTGTTACACAATGGCCCCATTGTTATTTCCTTAGGTATGATAACATTGCTTTATGGCCTTGTGATCTTGCAATCATCTTTATAGCACCTCACTACTGGGAATGCTTCCAGCATTATACTGGAGGGGGGAAAGGAAACATCTTTGTAAAGGAGTCTGCTTTTAATCATCACGTGTGGGTAGGAGTGAGGTGTACTGTGTTCAAGGTTCACAGGTTCAAGGAGCAGGAAATAGGATAGGGTGTTAAGCAGAATGTGAAAGCAGAATGTGAACGCCCCCAAGATTGCACTTTGGAGGAGTTGACTTCTTTTTGAGTGGGGAGGAGAAGACATCCTCAGTAGAACTCAAAAAGTATGAAAAAGGCAGAAGAAACACGAGGACTAGAAAGAGGGGAAGGAGTCTGAGGAAAGAGCAAAGGGAAAGGTAGCTCAGACCTTGCTCGTTGGGATGTATGTCTGTAAAAATGGGGCTGGATATCTGAAAATGTGCTTTTCTGCAGGTTTTCAGGTTCCTGTTTCTCACCAGCTCAGGAGCTGCATGCATGGCCTGTTTCATGATCGATTAGTGTTTCCATGTGGAACTTTAAAGTGCAGACACGCTTGAAGATGGGCAGGTGGCAAGAGAAATTATCTGAGCTTTATCAAAAGCCAAAAATTCAGGGAGACAGACATTTGGTTTCAGTTGTAGGCAGATGCTCCGGTCAAGTCTTATTTTGTCCAAACCACTTCCCCTACCCTTAGGCGTGATATTTTCAGAGTGAAAGGATGGGCAAAGCCTGGGGAGATTCCAGAGCACAGCTTGTTTTGCAGCTGGCTGGACATGGAATTCATCAGCAACAAAGCAAGACTCGCTCTTCTCTTGCAGATACAGCAAGAGCTTGGACTTGTGCACACACACAGAAACATGCACACGCATGCATGCACAAACACCAGAACAAACCAGTTCTCTCCTGTTTGCTGGGGAGGCTTCAGTTGCAATCTCTGAAGCCAGAGGTTTCATTTAAGCCATTTGGGCTCTGAGCACTGTAGCCCTGCCTGCCTCCTTCCTCTCCCAGCATGCAGCCAGAAAAAGCCTCCCCCTTGCCTCCCTCCCTTTCCAGCATACACAGCACAAAAAGCAAAAACCAACCCAAGCTTGCCTTTGCAGCTGGGACTTATCAGCCAGAACACACACATGTAGGTCATCCATGGGAACTCGGCAAAGTGTTGGATCAACGAGAGGACTGGGGGGGGTGGTGCAGGGGATGTGCAGGGCCGCAGGAGGAGCAGGGCCGGATTCTTTTTTTATCGTTATTATTATTATTGTCTGCTCTTTTAGAAAGGAAAAGGAAGAAAGATTACAGCAGCTTTTCTATTAAATGAAAAGATTAGCATGCTGTGGATGCTTTGCTGGGGCGTGATGAGATTTGCAGCAGATGAGTTGGTTGCTAGGGAATGCTAATGAAAAGCAGATTTTCAAGACTCTTGCGCTGTGTGGGCCCGAAAGTTATCTACCCTCCCTTCTGCATCCCTCCCATCCCCCTGCCCCATGCAGCCTCCCAAATATTTATAAAATCCTCACCAGGAACAAGAAAGCCAGATGCGGGGCTGGGTTTTTGACAGCTCGCCCTTCCCAAGCTGCCTGGGAGACACACACATGCACATGCATACACACATGCACACACACATGCACACACATGACTGCTGATTTTCTTTGCCTTCTTATAAAGGAGGAGGTAATTGAAAACAAAACAACAAACTTAAAAATAAGAATAAAAATGAAGTGAGCAGTGGCTCCCAACCCCGCTCTGTCTCTGATTTTGGAGTTCAGTCAGAGTTTAGGGCTTGCATGTGTGTGTATGTGCATGTTGGGGGTAGGTATGTGTTTGTTTTCAATTTCTCCCCATGCGTTTTCAAGCTGGGCTCTAGCTCTTCCCCTCCTCCCGTCCTGCTGCAAGCTTCCTTTCCCTTTCAAGGCCTTCCGACACAATGAGCTTATTTTCCCATGCTCCCGGTGAAAGACGGGCTATGTGCATGAAAGCTGCAGCCTCCGAGGACCCTTTTAAATACAGAAATTGAACGTTGCTGAAGTTACAGACAGGGTTTCTGCTATTTTTGCAAATGACCTGTGTCTTGCTCCCCTTCTCAGAAGTATCAGCATTCTTCGATATCTTACCATCTGTCTCTCAATTGTTATTTTAAGTGAATTTAATGTTGATATGACAGCCTTGAAGACTGATGTTTTGCTGCTTGCTCCATCTTCTCCTTATTGTTTTTATTGTGCCTCAATCGTAAATCAAAGTCCTTTTATACCAAAAAAAAAAAAAAAAAAAAAAAAGGATTTCTTCATGGCCGGTTTTCGGCTAAAACTGGCAAAAGGGCATCATTTAACAAGGTCTAATTCAAAATAATCCAGTCGAGTCATATAGCCCTGTCATGAAAAGCCAGCACTTTGAATTTACAGAGCTACCTTGGGCCTTTGGATTGCACAGGGGAATGCGCAGAAGCAGCGCCTCACTGCACTGCTCACTTTTAAGTTTCCTTCATGCCTTGCCCCAGTATATCACGTTGGATGTGAAGGGCTATAGTCTCCCTTTAATGCCAATGTTTATTTTTCGTGAATGCTTTTGGAGAATGAAGAGGTTAGCATGAATTGGAAACAGAGTTTAAAATTGGTGTGAAGAGTGAATGCGAGTCTCATACGGTGGTCCCATAAAGGTAGCCCAAGTTTGACCGTTAACAATCTTGATTGAGGTTTGCAGAAGCCAGTGGTACTTGGCTTAATGAAAATAAGAGCTTGTGGGAATTTTGTGGGATATTTTGTTTTGTTTTGTCTTAAAACACACTGAAGCAGCTCTGTTTTTCCTGGACTCTTTCTCACTGATGCCAGTATGAATTGTTAATCAGTAAGAAATTCTTCAAGCAGTCAGATTTGTGGGGCTGCTGTAGCAACCTCTTCACACCATATTTCAGACAGCAGAGGCCCGTATGTTCTCTTTTTTCCCTTTTCTTGTTTTTTTCTACTGTAAGCATTGTTTTAATCAGTATTACATGAATATTAAACCACAGTCCTGACTCTGTATGATCATTAAAAATCTCAAGGCATTCCCTCCAGAATTTAGTCTTTCAATTATCAGTTAGGGGAATTCAATTTTGCTTCCATAAATTCTCCTGCTGTTTCAATTAAATAGGGATGGCTAGTTTCTAAATGCTTGCAAATACAGCCAGCTGCTGTGCACAGTCTGTGCCACTACTTTTCAGGTAACACTCCATAAGTTGAAGTAAGAATTCTGGTCCTTCAGGACATGTTACAGGACACATTAGGGAGTGTGATAAAGCCAAAGCAACCACATGCCCTTTCTCCTGTCCTTTGTCAGGCCAAGCAAAATGCCTGGAGGGCTCCACATTTTTGAAGCCTGGCTCCAGGCATTCCAAGGCTGTACAGATATGCCTGCAAGGTGCTGTTGACCAATATAAAGGGAAACTTCTTCACCTTTTTCCTAAGCTGTTGTGTAGTACTGTCCAGGGTGGCCAACTGCTGCCTCTGGCTTCATTTCAGTCATAGATGTAGGCATTCCTTTGTGTACTTGTCCTTCTTTATTTTGATGTCTTCTAGAATAAAAAGTGAGGTACAGATGCAAAATAGGGGTGTCTCTGGAAATTGACATCATCTGGTGTTCTGTACTCTGAAATCAAAACCCAGCATGTGCTTTCCCACATGGTTTTGCTCCCACCAAAATGGTGTCCCAAAAGCCTTGCATGTGCATGCCCACTGGAATCACTCCTTGTACCGCATGTCTTTGTGAGTAACTAAAGGGCTACAAAAATACTTTGCTTTGTGATATTAGCAGAATTGGGTGATGAATGTAAAACATGGCCAGTTTTCATCCATGTGCATCTGCATTTTTCACTTTTACACTGGCAACTACTGAATTTTGGCCAGTCAGATCTTACGAACATGCTGGTCAATAGCAAACCCATTTGATGTTCACCTCTGTAACCTCTGTGCATACTATATCTTGTATTCACATATCCAAGAATTGATAAAGGAAGTGCTACACCTGCAGGAAGAAGGAGCCAGACTATGTGATTTATCTACATTTATGTGTGGAGATAAAGTTGGGATAAATCTGATGAAACACATCCTGTAGGCTTCAAGGTGTTTGATTTGTTTAAGAAGTAGTTGACACATTTCGAGTGTGCAACTGAAAGCATTCCTGATAGCAAACTTTCCTTCATATAAAGCTTGCCTGAGTACCCTCTGGAGTCAGCAGACTTTCTAAGGAGTAAGATAGGATTTGGGGGTGAGTACTAGGAGATCTACATAAGCAGAGTGATATTTGCTCATCAAGAGATAGCAAAACATTTACTTTTTCCCTACAAGAAATGCTGTGTAACTGAAATTTGGTTTTGCTGGATTTCTGGTTCCACAGCTGCCACTACTATCCCTGCTGATTGTTTGGAGAAGGTCCTATGCAGATTCACACACACTCAATTGATCATGAATGAAGCTAAGCGCAGTTATTAATCTTACTGCCTGGTTGCACTCTAAACCCCCTTCTAATCCTGCCTCTGTTCTCTTAGACAATGACAGCAGTGAGATGAAGGCAGGATCAATGCCAGCATGGAGCTGCCCTTTTTAGTAGTTGTTGTGGCAGGGTTTTATACATCGGCAACAGTGAGTGGTTCTCAGGGTACTGGGGGGAGAAGGGAGTGAAGATGAATTAAAAAGGTCAGATTTTGTGCTCCTGAAGGGGTGGCAGAGTCCCAACCTGACTCTTGGTCCCTGGTGAGGTTTTGGGTTCCTTCTATTTAACGACTGACCTAACGAGATACTGCGGCCCTACACTCCTTTGGAGATCCATGAAGAGCTCAACACAAGCTAAAGAAAGGGTGCATTGTGTCTTTGATCCACTGGGCAGTATTTCACAAACTGGCAGATTTAATGAAATCTCAGAGGAACCTCAGCTCATTTTTTAAGAGGCTTAACATTGAGTTAAAAGTTCCCTTTACTCCTGCATTGTTGGAGACCATTCCCTTCTTGTGTGATGCCAGAGAACATGCAGGGAATTGGGGCTTCTTGAGCCTAGATTGTATATAGGCAGCTGGTTGAGATTGGTTAGAAATCTGCAGGAGGAATAGTGGGATGCAAGAAGCTTCCTAAGCCTTTCTGTGTTTCTCAGTCTTTGAAGTCATCCAGTGCCTCACATGCGATGTGAAAACTTTGCTCCACACCTGAAAGGAAAACCAAGCTACTGATAAGGTCTTTTGGTCAGTCATTTTGCACTGCATGACACAAAAAAGCTAAGTCTAGTACCACTGCTTCTAGTAATGATATTTGTACCACCATCAGTGTTAAGAAAGGACAACTGATTCCACGGCTAGAAACATAGACTTGTGTTTGGGTCGGAAGATTATCTAGTTCCAACCCTCCTGCCACAGGCAAGGGACGCCTTCCACTGGACCAGGTTGCTCAAAGCCCCATCCAGCCTTGAAAACTGCCAGGGATAGGGCATCCACAGCTTCTCTGGACAGCCTGTTCCAGTGCCTCACCTCACTTGTAGTGAAGAGTTTTTTCCTATTAACTCATCTAAATCTCTCCTCTTTCAGCTTAAAGCAATTACCCCTTGTCTTATCACTACATGCCCTTGTATAAAGTCCCTCTCCATCTTGTAGGCCCCCTTCAGGTACTGGAAGGCTACTATAAGGCTCCCCACATGAACAAGTTCACTATCAAGGTGTCCTTCCCTGCTACAATGTTTATAGAGATGGCCAGAAATCAAATACAAAGGTGGAGAAGATCTCACAAAGATTGATAAATGGATCCTTGGAGCTTCAGATAGTGCCATAGTTTCCTGTTCAGAGTCATTCATCTAATGAAAAAAGGAAAGGGTGGGGAAGAAGAGCAGGGAGCTGGGCAGGCTGGAAGAGATCCACTCAAGCAGCAAGCTTTCTTTGATGTTCAATGATGAGGACTGGGAGCATTTGCACCAGGAAGCAAATCACTACATGCCATTTTGGAGTGCAGACCTAGAGCAGGTCAGAATATGAAAACTGATGAATACTCAAAACTGCAGTGTTTGTTTTTGAACATCTGATCACTTTAACCACTAGTCTGCTCACTTCTGTTATTGTTACAAAGGTGCTGGTTGTGGACTGCACGGATTATTTCACAGCAAGAGTTCCAATATAAGCCATATGTTGACCCTTAAGTCTAACTTTATATAGAAGAACTATTGCTAGGAAAATGTTAGTGATGAGTTTAAAGGAGGGGCAGGATTTTGCTTAGATTTTCAAAAATGCAGGGTAAATACTGTTGAAATCCCAAGCACGCAAATATTACCCTTCTTGAAAAATGAAATATAGTATCGTGGTATTTCAGTCACCACTAACTCTAAAATAGAATCCTTCATAAACCAAGAAATTCAGTGCTAGGTTGCTGCCCATTCCCATGGATAATGCAGGCTGCTAAAGTTCTGGATTTGAAACAAAAATGGAATCTCCACCCATGGACTAGTAGTTAAAATTTTTATTGTCATTGACTGAAGTTTGGCTTCTGGTGGATAAAGGTTTACATACTTAAGAAACTTTAACACAAACAATTAGTTAAAATTGGCACTTGAAAGCATTGGAGATGGAGAAGGGAAGGTTCCAAGACCTGCTTTAGAAGAACTTTTGCCAATTTATACTTCTCTTGTAATATAGCAGCTGAGGCCCCCAGCAGTCATTGATCCTTGTAAGATCCAGCAGAACCGTGCTCTCATCCTGCTGACAGAGGCAGATCCTGCAGAGATGAACAAAATAAAACCTCCACAGATATTTTTAAGAAAACTCCTTCACTGGGGGAAGACAGCAGAGGGGAACAAATGCTTTCAGGAAGAAGAAATTGCTGTTTGGAACTGATGTGTCTAGGGGGACTGTTGAATATCAAGAGAAAACAAAATTAAATGAAGTATCACAAAGGAAGAGACAGTCATGTAAAAGGCAAAGATGATTTGTGAGATTTTGCAATAGCCTCCCGAGGGGAGCAAGGCTGTTGCTTGAGACATTTAAAATTAGACTGGACTGTGCAATGGAAATTCAGCGTATGGGCTCCCTTGGGACAAAATGGATAAGCCACTGGGTCTCCCTTTGCATGTTCCCTTACTATTTTGTAACTCTTCCTGAATACCTCCATTCCAAATAATGATTTGTCTTCCCCAGACACTTATCCTGGCTCTCTGTTCCTCCTCTTTTCCCCTTTAAGAAAGGAGCCGTGTTTGATTCATGGTGTCAGTTATCTTCCAAGCTCCACGCGAGCCCCAGGGGTAAGAGCTCATGGGGCTGACGAGGGTAGGAGTGATCAACTGCAGGCTTTCCTGTTGCTGAGCTTGCTGCAGGCCTGACCGGTTTTAAGACTTCAACAGATGTTTCTGCTTAGAAACTATTGGCATCTTTATGGACTGTTTTTTCCATTCTTCCCTCCCGGCCTGTGTCCCAGCAGCAATGAATTATGTAAGACTACATTCTAGCCTTTTCTTTATTAATGTTTCTGTAGATGCGTCTCTAAGAAGTACATCTACGTCTCTCTCTCATAGTTTTAGGTGTGCTGGCTTTTTTTTTGACCAAAACACCCACCTACCCTTAAAAAAATTTATTCATCTTTTCATTCTCTTGCAGATACATACAAACAATAGAATCCCAGCTCCTGGCTTCAGATTCAACATGTGTCTCACTGTTCATGGTGTGGTCTTAATCAATATGCTTTGTGCTTAAAGGTTAACTCTTTGCTACAGAGCTGCCTTTATTTGTCTCTTACTGCTGGTGCTTAACAAACAGTAATTAATAATAAGTAATGGAAGGAGATTTAGAAACTGCTGCTAGAGTTCAAAAAGGCTCCAACAAGCATCATCCCCACCTGGCTTAGTGGTTTAGCTGACAGTTATTAGAAAGGAACAAGTTTCAGACAGTCTTGAGTAGAATAAAAGCACTGGGCTGGTTTATTTGCACTGCTGATAAGCACTTGTAATCCCACAAAATACGTGGTGTAATGTGTGCAGGGCACCTGATGCAGCCTGGGTAGACTTAACCCTTTTACACTGTACAGCAAAAATTCAAAGCTCAAAACTGGCTAGATTAAGTTTCTTAAAAAGAAGATGTAAATAATAAGTGTAACACCGCATGCAGATTAGTTTAACTCAGGAGACAAAGAAGCTTTCTGCATTGGAAAATTTGGCATGGTACCGCCAGACCTCTACTACTTGATTTCAGACGTACTGTAGTAGCAGAAATAAGCTGTTTCCTTCTTTGGGAACATGCTACTAGAGGGAGACAGAGTAGTCTTAGCCAGTGTGCCACAGCCAAATGTGGGATTTTCCTGCAGGCCTATGTCTAGTTACTGCAGCAAAGGGTTGCTGTAAATCCTCTTGATGCACTTAGCAACTGAATTCCCACTGGAAGAAAAGCACATCTTTGCCAATATAATGCTCTCATTGTTCACCACCTCAAACTCTTTTTGTGACGGTGCTGCTCTGACAAGGCACAATGTTATTGCAAGTGGTCTTCTTGGCATTTTACCCTTTCATGAATTTAGTGCTGGTTTAAAGTTGCTGTGTAGATTAGTTCCTTTTATTTACAGTATATGTATAGTTCTTCAGTAACAGCCAAGCAAGTTCACATTGTCCTGCCCAGGTGCCTCTGCACTGGTTTTCCAGGGCTGTGAGGGCTAGCGAAAGACTCAATCCTTTCTTGGCATCCTGTCTGAGACTGTCGAGCAAGAGTGCAGCGGTACTGGTGGGTGTGATGTGGCTTTGGATCACTGAGGACAAGCTGGACTGGTCATCTGGCCACTGGAGTCCCTCTCCAGAGAGAGCAGAGTGCTGTATTGTCAGTGCAGGCACCATATGTGGCTCAGCTGGCCTGGGTGGCCTGGACTCACAAGAGGGTTCAGCCCCCACTGAAGTCCCCTGCATTTTCCATCCTGGAAGTAGAGTGATGAATCTCACCTAATGAGAGCTGAAACATATATACAGTAGGAGAGTATCAGTTAAACTTCAATTGTCCCAGCCTTTTTCTGTCTTTGAGTAGAAAACTGTACTGTAAGGATTGTTGGGTCAGCTGGTCCAGCATCTTTTGTCAGTACCTGCATTTGTGAGAGAAGTGCATACAGCAGGCACTGTGGTAGACAGGGATTCTTTAAGGCTTTTCAGTATTTATTTACTGGAAGATAAGGCATTACTGATGTGAGCAGGTATTTCCCGTTTTGAACAGGGAGTGCCATTGCAGTTGTCAACATTTTGTCGACTTATGTAAAGAAGACGCAGAGACTAGGGCTGTGTGCCCTAGTGTCTTCAGAGAGCTTGACATTGCACAAACATCTTTGATAAACATCCTCACTGCTGCCTGGTCTTGCTGTTACTGTTATTTTTAAAACCTAATGCTTTACTGGTGAAGAGAGTCGCATAACAAGATGGAGAGCAGAGAACTGAACTCATGAATTCCTGTGCTTGCTCCGTTAGACTGTGCTGTTTTTCTTAGGAGAGTTTAATTCATTTCAGGATCCAGGAGAGCTGAGAGCCAAGCTATGAACCATTATTCACTAACAAAAATCTGCAGTAATAGCAAATGGAGCATGTAAGCTGCCTTGCCAAGGAACTTGATGCTCACTTTTCTCAGAGGTCTCTGTGCTGAAGGTCTCCCCAGATCTCTCCCTGTTAAATACAAAATCTTGTCACTCCCCAGGGCCCATGACTGATCCCCTGACTAATGGCTTTTTGCCAGCCCTGTTTTGTATGGTTATATTGTTGTCTGACACTGCATTTCTACAGTTCAGTTTTGTTTCTTATAGTGTTAGAAGTGGCCATTTTTATTGTCAATAAATACATCTCTTTGCCCAGTACACAGTATTCTTCTGGCAGCTTGGTGCTCAGAGACTATAGGAGCTGTAAACAACACTGTTTATACTTTTCTGCTGATACCAGAACATTAGCATATAAATAGGGGAGAGATTTAAACAGGCTAAAACAACCCCAGCCTTGCTATTGGGAAGGGTGGACAAGCTGCTTTTCACTCTCCTTGCCAAGGATGTCAACTTTTCTGTGGGACTGTTGCAAGAATGAAGGGCTTAAAGAGATGGGGAGCTTTTATCTGACAAAAGAAAGGTCGATGAGCCTTAGAAATGCAGAAATGGACTGAATAACAGTCTGCCTGTTGGGATTTCCCTGTGAGCTCTGTTAGTGTGGGGCTGTGGAGGGTGGGAAAAGACTTACTTAAAAATTGTCACTGAGCTTTTGCATAAGAGTTTCCTTTAAAGAAGGACTTACAGTAAAGAGTTAAAAATATGGTAATTGCACCTAGAATGAGCAGATCATGTCAGAAAAAGTTATTTATCACGTCGGAAAAAGTTGTTTCATTTACCGAAAACGTATCATGTGACCTTTAGCAATTTTTTTTTAGCTGCACTGTATTTCAGAAACATGGTACAGCCAAATATTAAATGCAGTAACCTCCCATATCTTATCTGTCTATTGAATTACTAAAATTCCTCTCACCTTTGGCACCAGTGAGAGAGAGGCACGAGTGCTGCAGGTGCTGTGAAATGGCTTGAGTCCTTTCTTCTTGCAGTTGAAGTTTTATTTTATTTTCCATAATAGCACATGTAAAGCAGGGTTAACAGAAGCGTAGAGACAAGGAGGAAAAGAGGTTCTCCAGTTAAGAGTCCTTTGGAAAGCAGAGACCAAGACAAGGAGAAAGAAAAACCAGAGATGATGTTTCCAAGTGAGAAAGAGGTACTGTGGGATTTTAAAGAAAGCTGTCACATGAAAAGTGAGGGTGAAACTGTGAAACAGAACCTATCTGTGCTTGGGATTTGTTATGGGCTTTGAAGATGTGCCTCAGAACCACACAGACCTTTGGAGATACTTCCATTTCAGGGCTGGAGACCTTTGGGTGGAGCCAGTTGCCCCATTCTCCTTCCTTCTACTGGAAGGAGGAATGTTTGCAATGTTTTTCCTCTTTAGGAGCAATGAAATTCTGTGCAAAACCAAGAAATTCCCATTATTGCTTTGTACCATCACATTTCTACTGTCTCTGAGAAAAAAAAAAAAAAAGGTTTCAAAGTAATATTCCCAAAACTATAATTTGCACAGTGTTTACTAGACAAAGGTTGCTGCAGGAGTGTCTTGCATAGCCGCCATAACTGTGGCAGTGAGAGGGGTACATGATAAAGAGGAGGAGACAGGAACTGAACTGGCTTTTACTCTAGGCTTTTTCCAGGAGCTCTTCATTTGCCACATCTGTGTTTGGTCCTCTCAATGACTCAACATTAGGAGCCAGAATGAAGCTCAAGTCATGGAATAACTGGCAGTGGTGGTAAAACACAATTCAAAAGGTACTTTCCAAACCAAACTGCAGTGCACAATGCAAGCTTGTGCCTCTGTGGTGAGGACCTAAGTGCAAACAGGAGGCAAACCTGTCCTTTGCTTGGAAGGCACGTTGCCAGCAAATAAGCCACTGCCTTTGTGGGGGTAGGAATGTCCAACTGCACTCTGCTGGGGTGGCTCTGTGAGAAAAGGAGACATTTCTGCGCGGAGGGGCAGTGAATGACCCAGAAGGGGAGAGGCATTAGGGACTGAGGGCTGCAAAAAACCTCCTGTATTTCAGAAAAGGCCTTGATCACAGAGCCACCATGTTCTCCCACAGGATTAGTTGCCCTTAGATTAACCTCATTAGCAATAATTAGAAAGTCTGACACATTTCCCTGTCATTATCTCCTCTGCATCATGCTATAGAATGTCTTCCTCCTGCTTTTGGCTTTTTATCAATCTGGTAGATTAGCAACAGGAGTTTTTTCAGTATGTTATCTCTCAAGCTTTTTTCCTCCAATATAAACTGGCCAGTTTTAGCACAGGATATATTGTAGTCATACAAGGTTAGTACCTCCCTTTTGTCAGGCAAATGTGAGATGAAAAGCACAGCTAGTTATTGTTCAGATAGTAACCTTAATACCACTGGGCATAAAACCATGCTTTGTCTTTGGGTTCATATTCCAGTCCCATGAGCTTTTCCCAGTCTTTAGTGAGTGTGGGCCAGGCAAAGTGTTCTCCATCTTGTGGAACTCCTTGGCCTCTGTTGGGATGGAGATGGGTAGAGCACCGCTGCTGTTCCTGGTAGTTTGAGAGAAAGGTCAATCAAGCACCAAGGGATCTGTGTTCAAGGCAGCAGGAAGAGATCGTATCTGGAGTTAAGCTTGTATTAAATGTTCCCTCATCCTCCATACACTTGGTTTATGTCATATGCAGCAAGGTTAACTGGAAGCTTGTCCTTCCTCAGTTTGGATGCCACTTGTAACCTTGGCACATCCCATTTGATCTCCCACCAAAAAAGAAAAGATTGATAGGCCCTGTTGTATATACCCCTCTCACCAGAGGGCAATGAACTCAAATCTCTTTGTATAGAACCATCCAGCATCACATAAGCAAAAGTAATGCTCCCTATGTGCTGGAACCCAAAGAATACCACCTGACTCGGCCATAGTATTTGAATAGAGAGGTGGCACTGGGTCAGGGAGACTCCAGCACCACGAACAAGCTGGCTGCCCTAATTGTCCACAAAACAGCATGGGATGCCAGTGGGAGTACTTGGTACCAATCACTGCAGGAGGAACTGGCATTCACACCTACTTTGTGGCAGATAAACTTATCTGATCTCAGTAAATCTGCTTTCAAAGTGGCTTTAATAGCCTGCATTAAGAAGCCACAAGCATTGCAAAACCAGTGAAGTTCAGAGGCAAGACACTTCGGTGAAGTCAACCTGCAGCACAGCTCAAGTGCCGGAAAACTGATGCACAGAAATGGAAAGAGAGTTGAGCATGAGCTGCTGCCAGTCCCTGGAGGGTTTTAAAGGGGCCTAATCTGAATTTATTGAATCAAAAGTGATTGAGAGAGCCTAACCGAGACAGAGAACTGCATTTTTAATGTTTTCATTTTACCATTACCTTTCCTTATTCTCTCTTCAGCGCTGCTATTGCATCTCACAGCAATAAGCAGCTCAGCCAAGGACTGGCATTTGGTATTCCAGTCTGACCCAGTATTTTGCAGGGTGCCAAACAGCCACAGTGTAGATGCCTCAACCCTCCTCCCAACCCTAACACACAGAGAAGCATCTATGCAAAGCCTTACAAAGCCTTTCAAACACCCTGCAACTGGGACAAAGATAGGAGGAAATGAGATCTCTTCTCAGATTTCAAGAGTCCATTTAAAAATTGTATGGTGTGGGTGAACTGGGATTCTCTCTTAGCAGGCTTTGGGAAATTAAGCTTACGCTTTTGGGTACTAGCTTTACTTTGATCCAGGAGGCCCATTACAGCTACCATTCAACATCTGACTCAGAGACTGTTATTAGGAGAGCATGTTTGGAGAGTGTTTTGAGGAACAGTGACTTTCTGTGAAGCCTCGTGTCCAGGTTGCAGCTAAACCCCAGCCTGTTCAAAGAGGTGGTCCCTGATCAGGGAGGGCTGAGGGCAGGTTAGGCTATGGAGAAGTAGATGAGTGGTATTTTGCCTCACCGCTCTTGCTCATACCTGTGCTGTGGTAAAGGGTTTCAGCCTCTGGAGCTGTCAGTCCATCAGCATGCCTGAACACTGAAAACTCTGTTTGCTACAAGAGCACTGCCTCGGAATATGGCGGCTTGGCCAGGCTGCACTCGGGTCCACCCGCTGTGCTTTCCCTCCCTCGCCACTTGATAAATACCCCGCTCCTTCCCCCACCCTCCTGCCCATTTTCCACAGCAGAGAGCAGACACAAGGGGCCCCTTTCATCTTGGCACATCCCCTTGCTGATTAATGTGATGCAGTGTTCCCACAACAACAGTATGCCGGCCATGTAATTAGGCGGGAGATAATGAATGCTTCAGAGACTATTCAGCAGCAATGCCCGCCTCCCCGCCGAACAAGCTACTTTCTCAGCAGTGAAGCCAAGTGGAAGGAGCCGCCGCAGCAGAAATGCCATTGGTGCCGTGCTTAATTGTGCAGGAATCAGAGGCTCTCGCAGTAGAAAAGCGAGTAAGGACCGGTGTGGGAGAGATGGGCAAGTGGGTCTACTCTGGTATCTTGGGGCCAAACCTTTTGTTGTGTCTTTTCATGCGTTTGACCTTGTGGCAGGAGAAGCCTTAAATGTGCACATCTTTGGCTTTGTACGTGTGTGCTTTTTTTGTTTCAAATCATTAGGGAAAGCCGTCATTTAATAAGCATAAGGCTCTGTCTTCTCAGTAACCCAGAGGCAAAGGTGCTGGTGCTACTTAGAGGCCTTTGAAATGTGGGAAACACACTGGGGACACAATAGGCTTATTCTCTTTTAGGGGGCTTTACAGTTAAGCTGCCATTGTCTGGCTAACATTAGCAAGAAAGATACTCCCCTTTCTCCCCCGACTCCTATGTAGACTCTGAGAAAACAACCAATTGGTTTAAAACGCACTATCCAAATGCCTTCAGATCTCACGAGAATAAAGCCAGCAAGAAGCTGGAAGTCTGTCTGATCAGCTGGAAGCCAATGAATCTGCTGTCAAAGGTCTTAGAAGAAATTCAGCCCTCTGCTCAAATTGCTTTCTGGATTTTGTAGCATTTGTTTATTAATACAAAATCTTTCTAAACTTCGTACCTCACTGTACCATGTACTAAATGTAGGCAGTGCAGCCTGGTGTAAGCAACTGGTAAGACTCATCATAAACTGACTTGAGTACTCATAAGAATATAAAAGTAACTGAAGTTCTGTGTTTGTTCCAAATAGGCAGAAAACAGATGTTGGTGATAACGATGAAGCAGGGAAGCTCAGTTTGTGTGTGGATTAGGTTAATTTCTGAGCAAAGAATTACTGGAGGGTGGAGTATATCAGAAAGAGCAACTTTCAACTTATGAAGTAGAACAATTCATATGCACACTCATACTTAAGCCTGCTTCACTCCAGCAAACTTTAAAGCCATAATGTGCCCTTTTGTCTATAAGTGCATTGCCAGGCAGACCCACTGATCACCCTGCTGAATTAAGTGACAATCTTTTGTGCATCCCTTCTTGAATGACAAATGTATGCAAGTTATATTATTCTATTGCTTAAACCCGTTTTCTCATCAATTTAGTATCTAATGTGTACTGCATATCACTACTGTACACTTTGACTCCACATCAGATGGTGCACAGTAAATTCTTAAGCTTTCCTAGTATCTACAGTATCAAAAAAAAAACAGATTTCACTGAGAATCCTTTCATGTTGCAAAGTAATAGTAGAGTTGTGACCAAAAAAAACCCCAAATTCTGTCAGGGAAATCAGTTCCACTGACATCTTCGCAGAGCTACCCAGTGGTATGCACAGTCATGTGCCTCCATGTCATGCAAACACACTGTAGTTGTTTGTGCCATGCCATTGTGCCCCTATGCAGATGCACGTAGTCTCACTGTAACCCTCAGATCATGTGTCATCTATTTCCCCTGCCTCTTGTTACATGCACAAACACAGCCTACAGGCTCTGCATGTGAAACAGAGAAGGGAAATAGATGATACGTGATGTGAGGGTTATAGTGTTTCTAAAACTCATGGTCAGCATTTTATTGGTGTCAGGGACTCAAAGGTTAAGAGGCAAAAGAATTGGTATTGGAGGTAAGGAGCGCAGTTGTTACTGTCCAAAACTGAGAAAGAAGTCTGTACTGAAAGGAGATGCAAATGTTTTCCTTCTGTCTACACTGTTTGCTGGCATGGAATGCTCTAGCATGAACTTAAATAAGTACTTCTCTCATGAGTATGATGTCTTCCAGAGAAACTTGTATGATGTCCTCTAGAAGAACATAAAGTCAGTGTTGGCACTGATTCTATTCTGTAAACAGTGTCTGTACTGATGAGTGCCATTCCTATAAACTGATCAGGCCAAGGTAAAGGTACTGGATTATCTTGACAGCTTCAGGCAGCATCCTGCAGCAGCAAACATGTTCAGTGGGTTTCAAGAGGAATGAGCATGAGCACAACTCATGCAGGATCTGTAAGACCAGCTTGCTCTCATGAAGTAGAATATCTCCTTGTATCTTTTTTTCCCCTCTGTCTAATCTGATAGCAAAGTAATTGCAACAAACTCCATCATACACTGCACATCTGGGAGTGGATTTTCCAGTGCAAAAGCCATTCAGTCACCAAGAGTTCAGTGACATGACCTTTCTCAGGGCAACCCGCAAAGAAATTGGCACTTTTAGAATTATATGATGTTGACAACATCTGGAGTTCAGTTGTCTCCAGTAAAAAAACAGATGTTTTGCTTCTGCCAGTCACAAACTTCTCGCCATGTTCACCGTTCTAATTTCTGTTAAAATTGGATTCAGCTAAAAAATGAACATACATTTGCTTGGAAACTATCCCAAAGAATCTGACATCTGAACTTCAGACTGTTTTGCAGCTTTACTTGCTTTTGACAGGCTCTGAAACTCATCCAGATCTCTAGTTGGGGTGGAATTTCTTTTTCATTTTTCCTATTGGCCCAAGTGATGTGAGGACCATCCCAGTGAAACCCTGATACTGTAATAACAAGGAACAAG
This sequence comes from Psittacula echo, assembly GCF_963264785.1. NCBI lineage: Eukaryota > Metazoa > Chordata > Aves > Psittaciformes > Psittacidae > Psittacula > Psittacula echo. The sequence continues at coordinate 40,845,604 of NC_137739.1, read as the reverse complement.
GTAAGGAAAGAGGCTGTTTGTATGTCCCTTGCTGCTACTATAACCAGGAAAGAGTAATGCAGCCATCTACGCTCCCAAATTATGCTAAACCTGGACCATATTTTGGTCTCTTATGGCTGTTGCCATAAGGAAAGGGTAGGCAAGAATAGCGATGCTAGGTAGCACCAAGATCACAGAGCCTTTGCTAGCTAGTTGACGTGCTTTTTTGTAACTCATGCTGCAGCTTGTATGGACTGAGAGGCTCCTGCAGACAGAATGCAGAGTGTTAAGAAATCAATAGAGTAACAGTTTGTGTTCACTTTTCAACTGCTGTGCAAGCCCTTTACTCTTAGATGTTCTGGAAGAGCAAAAGGGGTCAACCAGCTGTTTCTGGACTGTTTTGTTGTTGAGGAATACCAAGACTGGCAGAAGAAACTGAACTAGGAGAAGAAGGCACAGCCAAAGTACTTCTGTTCTCCAGCAAACCTCAGCAGCTCGGACAGTCCTTCCACGCAGCTCAGAGCAGGTGTGGGAATATGTGCCAATTTTGCTAGGAAATAAGAGAAAGAAGAGAGAGCAGCAGGAGGCCTGGCATGGTGCTGAGCTCAGTCTTGACTCTGCGCACCAGCTCTGGCATCGGTATAGTTCTGGCTGTGTGCTTTCGGCTCTCCCATGCCTAGCACAATACCAGACACACATGAAACTCCTGCTGACTCACACTCACGGCCTAGAACAGTCTTGGCTTTGCCTGTGTTTACTCTCCATGCAGCACAGCATGGTCATGTTCTTGCACAAAATCCTCACTGCTAAGTGACACTATCACTGTCCTAGCGTCACATGCATGCTCATTTGCCAGCTGAAAACTGTATTTCTGGCCCACCTACTACTAATTTCTTCCCAATATGAAACTTCCCCACTTATTAAATGAGTTGGAGTACCCTGGACTAGGAAGATGGCTGTGGGACAGCAACATAATGGCTTTAGACAAGCAAGCAAGTAACCAGCTCTAGGGAAGGGTACAAAAGGGGGACCAGCCAAAACAGGCAGCTGTTTTGCCAGTGCTGAGAGCTCAGAAATAAAGGAGCACTAAAGAGTTACAAAGGTTTTCAGGGAAGTCAGACTGCTGAGAGAAGGGGGGAAAGAGGAGGAGCAATCCTCTTGTGCACAGGCTTTCCAGAGCCTGCAGAGATCAGTAAGCCCCAGGGAACCACAGGCCTATGCATAGGATGCTTTTATTTTAGATCCATTTTAATTTAGATGTTTGGGGTCTAAATAGATATGATTTACCCTAAAATTGATGTATGGTGATGAGTTATAGCTTGTCATAGCAAACAGAGCTGCAAGAAATTACTGAAATTCAACCCTCAGATTCAGCCTAAAATTCAGCCTGAGATCAAGGGAATCTTATGGTCGTATTCAGAGACAAAGTGTTTGCTGTGAGTCATTAAAATATTTGATATCTGAGAAGGTACCAAAATAGCTCAGATGTATACCTATATGTGTCACACTTACCCACATCTTACTGGTCCCTGGTAGCCAGCCTTTCTCCAGTTTAATTTCATCTCATTACCCAAAGATATGCCCCTTGTGCATTTATTTTGTTAATGAAATGCTGTCTCTATTGGAATATCAACTCTGTAGGGGTTGCCAGGACATATAAAAAAGAACAGCCATAAGCTATGTTCGTTATTATTGCTATTTAATACTAGGTCTAGTACTGCTTCCAGAAAGCAGGAGAGAGAGAACAGAACTTAACGTGTCCCTGACCTGTCCAGAGGGACAAAACAGAGAGCTTTTATTTTATTTGTTTCTGCAGTGACTCAGTCTGTAGTAACTGGGTTAAAGTCCACTTAGAAACGAATAGAACAAAAGGCCTCCTGTTAGTGCTGGACATTTTCCCTCTTCAGATATCACCAGAAGGATTTAAAAAAAAAAAAAAAAAAAAAAAAAAAAGAAAGAAAAAAAGCCCTCCAGAAGAATGCAGGAAACCACAAGCTTATGGGAATGTAGCAGCACTTTGGAAAGGAAAACACCGCCTCAGACTTTCATCTGCAGGGCTTGTTTCCCTTCCCCCTCCCCCCCCCCATTTTTTCCTTACCTTCTTTTAATCTCCTTACAGCTAGAAGCATTTGCCAGGTCAACACAGAGCCTGGAGAAAAGGCTGCTGGGGAGAGCAGTTAGGTTGCAGGAGGTCATTGCCAGATCCCAGACAGAGAAAAAAGAACAGTGGCTTGTGCAGATCAGGGTAGTGTGCAAGGGGGCTCCGGCACAGAGGGAGCGAGCTTTGGGGCAGCTGGAGCTTGCAACCTCACGTCCCAGAGTTGCTTGCCAGGCTGAGGGTCTTACTGGGGTCAGAACCCTGGATCCTACAGCCTGTTCTACAGGGGGAAAAAAGGGTCATTTTCATAATCTTTATTTGGTATGTCTGGTCCTTTTTTTTTTAATGTAACTTAATGACATCTAAGTAACAAATTGCATAATGTTCTTTAAGATACAAAAAGTACCTGAAATGCTTTCTGCCTTCCATTCTAAGTGTTGTCAAGGCATGCCTGTGTTTTCATTATAAAGCAAATATTTTCCAGCAAGCATTCACTGGATTTCATTAATTTTCACTTCATCTTTTTCCTGAGGAATGCGAGCTGACAGTATAGAAAAAACATGTTGACATTATATTTTGCATGTGAGAATAAGCACTTTATTGAATTTTCCAAAACTTTCTTTTCCCCTCTCAAAAAATAAAAGAGAACAAACCAAAAAGGACCCCCAAACCTGAGGGAAGTTGCAGCTATCTAAAATAAAATAGAAAGTGGAGTTGTATTTTACTTTTTACCTATAGCTTTAGCTATTACTATGATCCTGGTTTGTAAAAAAGATATGTTGCTTAATGTTAGGTGACCTAGATTGGGGAAACAGCTTCGTGAATGGTGTAATAAGCAATGTGTTGGGAGTAAGGGAGGAATGGGAATGCATAGCTGGAGCTGGACCGCATAAGCCAAACTGTTAGTTTAATTTAGACTGCTGCAGAACCATAATCTCAAGTGGTAAGCTTTTGAGTGACTTGACCAAGACTGCATAGCACATAAGCAGTTACTTTATTTAGTTAGATGACTGACTCCATATTGAGTTACCAAAGTTTTTCTTTTGTGTGTTCAACATAAATAGATAAACAGAGTCAACCTTGCCCTGCCTATTTCATTGAGAACTGATGACACAATGCGTAAAATTCAGTCTTTAAAACAAATTTCCATCCTTAATACAATACTACGTGTATCAGTTGCTTGTAGTAGTTTGTACTGTGATACATAGTGTCTCTTCTCTAGGTCGTCGGGGACTGTTTCCATTTCAGATAGTGATGAGAATCAAAAATCAAATGGCTGGTTTTCACTCATGTGCAGTGAGTTATTACAGATCCTTGTGGACAAATAATCTTCTGTAAATCCTCTAAATTTGGCTTCTTTATCAGCATTTTCATTAAAGTAATCAAATACAAGTATTCTGTCTTCTTGTACAAAGTCTCCTGCCTTAGCATTCTCTAGGATGAAGAATTTATGTTCTCCCAGCCTCTCTTCATGTGCTACCTGCTTCTACCCCTAACCATTTTAGGGTCCTTCCGCTGGACTTCACTTCAGATTGCCAATGTCTTTCTTGCACTGCATACAGTAAGACTGTATACAATATTCCATTATTTGTTAACTAACACATGGCTAAAGGCTACTTTGTCCTTAGTGTGATCACAGCTAGTCACAGTTGAAAGCATGTTTTTAAACCCTTGCCAGAGCTAGAAAATTAAGCTCGACTAGCCAGGATGTTTTAAAGCCCAGTTGGGACATTGAAAAATTCCAACCATCTTGCAACATGTGCTAACTACATGCTGTTGGGCACTCAGAACAGGTAAGAAGGGTGACTGTTCCTACCTAGATGATTGTAAGTCCGGATCTTAGGAGTTAGCTGCTTTCAGACATAATTTTAAATGTAGCAGTTAAATTTAGCATCATCCCAGTAAACAGATGTTCTAACACAAAACCACCTTCTAGTGTGAATGTGCTGACTTGGAGCAAGTTTGGTAGTGCAAGTAGCTAGTGCAGTTTATTACATGATGCACTTTGATCTCATCCTTACGCATCAACCATCCAGATGGAAATGGAGACTGCTGTTTCATAAGGGAGCTCACACAGCTCTGACTAATGGGTAATTCGAGCATGTCAGTCTCTGCCATGTCACTGTAAAAGCGTTGCATCGCTGCATATGGTACAGCACATTCATTGCTTTTTGAACTCCAAACCATCCTTGATAACCAGCACTGCCAATACCCGTGTTCACAGGGAACCAGGAATGGAGAACACTCCCTGAAGTCTGTTTCAGGTTCAGAGCTTCTAACTCCACTTCCTGAGCCTTGAGAGAGAAGTGTTTTTCCTTGGATCTATCTGGTACAGCACTCTGGAAAACTTCAGCTTGGCCCACACTCTCCTCAGCCCCTGAACTTTGTAATTTCTCAGCTGCCAGAATCACTAACTGCCCAGTTTTATGTAACTCCAGATATCTGCAGTGGAGCTGGAGAATGCACACATGCAGGAAGTTTTGTGGCTTTTAAGCTATGCCCAGAAGTTTGCCTTTTTTTGTTTTTTTGGAGGGATGGGAAGAGGAGGAATGCAGTGGGGGTACACACAGGACTTTTCAAAATAAAACGGGAATTCTGTCTGCTGCGAGGATAGGTATAGGTTTGCTTTTGAAACCCTCCTCTTTTTGGAAGAGGCCCGAAACGTGTTTCAGGGGGTGGGGTTGCTGTTACATTTGATAAGTGTAATTATATAATTATAGTTTTTAGAGGTTTTCAGTTCTTCCCATTTGTTGCCTGTTGCTCTAGGAAGCCAAATCTAACTTGTAACAGCTATTGCCAGTGTCTGTATAGCCAAAAGGGACCAGTGGTTTTCCCCAACCCCAGCTAGCAGCTTCCCAGATGAATATGCTGTGCCTGGGCTTCTGAAGCCAAGCCAAGCAAACAGACATGCAGCTTTTGTGGCACTTGAAGCTTTATATTCCAGAACCACAGAAAAATGGCACACAGCAAAGGCAGGTGGGGCAGGGAGGCTGGCATTTCCAGGCCCCATAATTTCCCTTATTCTCTTTCAAATTGTTTGCAAAGCCCAAGTCAGTTTTTGCATTTGCCATTCCAAAATAAATATGTTGTGGTGGTTTGTGTGTGTGTGTAAAAGAGAGCAAACTGGAAGAATGAGGCTTAAGCACTGTAATAACATAATAGCAAACAGCCTATCAAGCCAGGGACACCCCTGCAATAAATGAACAAATCCAGACCTGTAATCACAAGTGACCTAGCAATAACAAATCAGTGCATGCCTATGGGTGTGGGAGGGAGATGAGCAGAAGTGAAAGAAATATATTCTCAGAAGAGCAGAGAAAGAGAACAGAAAATCTGTGGAGGAGATAAGCAGGAGGAGTTTGCACTTTGAGTGTGTTGTTTGTGCTTGTACATCCTAAAGAGATGAAGTTAAAACTTTCTTCCTGTTTCCTACAGGGAAGGGGAATTTCATGCTTCTGCCAAATGTTGAAATAGGAGCAAAAATCAGCATCAGTTCCTCTTGAAACAAAATTAAAACTGCATGAAACCAGCAAACTGTTAACACAGCATACAAGTCAGAGTTGTTATCTGCAGGCCAGTTGTGCCAATGGTGATGAGCCAGAGGTAGGAGCCACCGCAGTCATAGGGGGATAAAACTAAATGTATAGCAAAATGGAAGCTTACAGAAGTAAGCTGTCAGTAAGGTTAGTTTTAAAGGGATATGGTTAAAGATAAATATCAAAGTCTGCATAGCAGAGCTATGTTAATGAATTGCAGTGACAGAATCGGACTGAAGTCAGATTGTAGATGTGGAGGTATGATGCTCTTGCCATATGACTGAAAAGTGTCAGTCTTCTCCAGGGTTGCAAGATTGCCTTCTTAGATGTGAATAAAATAGAGCTGTTTGTTCAGACAGCTATGTCTCTCCCAGGGACGAAGAGTGACTGAAACAGCAAAAGAAGAGTTGATGTGCTGACAAATGCAGTGATTCGTGACCATGTGTATCCTCTGTCCATGGGAGAGACAAATATGTCAGTGCAAACAGAATTACTACTTCACAATCCTTAGTGAAATTTTTTCTGCAACCCCTGGGGGACCCTGTTGGTGCACAGCCTGTGTGCTGCAGGCTGAATTGTTTCCTAAGTGCACTTAGTATTTAAAGACATTAATAATTTAGGATGCCTGCAATGCCTTCATTTGGTGTGATTGGAGATTCTGACCTCTCCAGGCTTTAATTCCCTGGACTGGGGTGCAGGCACAGAGAGCCCCCTCTGTGGAATACCCTGCACATCATTGTATGACTATGGACTCCAGGGAGAGCCTTCCAAAGGGACTGAGATTAATGTATGGCAAGGACAGGAGATATTTTACCAAAGTCGCACTTTTTTGTCGGATATCTTCACCATATTGATACTGTGGAGCCATAGATGTTAGGGCTCTGAACAAACAATGTTGTTACTGCAGCAGTCTTGCTTGCCTCCATACCTTGTCCTGGCTTTAAGGGGCTTGATGGCTTGATGGGTCTCTGGCATATAACCCTCATTCAGTGCTGTTTGATGTGTTCTTAGCCAGCACCAGACTTCAGAGGTCAACAGATCAGACTCAGGAGGTTGTAATGGAGGTAACAATAATGCTGGAATTTGCAGCAAAGTCAGGGACAAGAGAGCAGAGCATCTTTGGGGGAGGCCATAAATGGCTGACTAGTTCAGATTGAGGAAAGCAGCAAATGGATGTGCCTGATTTTCCCTTTTCTTCCAGGGCTGAGTGACTAAAGTCTGACCATACACTGAGCCTTCCACATTCCAGCGGGGGCACTGATCAAAGCTGGGCAGAGACATTGGTTGTGTGGAAATGGGAGGTTGTGTGTGTTACCATGTTAAAGGGTTTTTTCTCTCACATCAAATTTGGGCAGTGGGTTGGCATAGCACTCCTTCCCTCTCCACCCAGCCCAGGTAAACTGGCTTAAGGCTTGAGCTTGGCATATGCGTTTTGGGCTGGGTACATATCAACAGTGTCTTCCCTCTCTTGAAATTCTTAGTTTTACGTGAACTGCTGTTAAAAGAATGGAGTTATTTGTGCAGAGGATGAGGAGACCTGAAAAGAAAGAGGAGGTCAAGAAGTTCAGCTTTGAGTACACATCCAGGGCTACTCTGCAGGGTGTGGCTGAAATGACACAAATGACAAGCGTGGAGCTGCCAAAAAGCAGAGGGCCAGAACCCTTGCCTCTCCTTGCAATTGCATAGGAGAGATGAGCCCAGCATCCCTCTTACCCTCCATGTGGGGTGGCTATGCAAGGATGGGGAGATGGGTCCTGGTGGGGCATGTCATTACCTTGTATAGTTTCAAGGTGAAGTTGCCCCATGTCCCCTGTTGCTGGGGAGAGGTGCCTGCAGCGATTCCTCCCATCATGACGGAGGGTACTCTGTGCACCATCACAGCCTGCACCCAAAGACTCCCAGCTTTCACTAACTGCCAAGAGGATGGAGCCAAAATTGGCTTTGCTTTATGATGCCAGGTCCCAGCTCAGAGGATGTGCATATATTTTTATAAGCTACACAAATTGACAGAGCAAATAGTCCCAGCATGGGAGGAAAAGGTAAAACACTGTAACCTCATTTTGACAAAAAACTCATCCATCATGTGGAGAAGTAATTAAAAAGCATGGCAATTAAATACATGCCAGCAAATATCTTCAAATCCCAAGTCACTTGTGCCCAAAATAAGCAGTGCCTGGGCACATTTGGAGGAAAAGGTAGTGCTTCATATTTTCTTTCACCTTGTGCAGCCTCCAAGTGCTGTGCAGCCAACTTGCTTCTTTGGACTTCCTCATCAGAGGCAAAGGGTTAATTTCAGGAAAAAAAGAGAAGTTCTTTCTCTCTGGATGATAAAAATGATAAGGAAAAATCACAGTGTGTTTGGCTGTATTTGGAGTGAAATTGTTGTGTGCCACCCTTGCATCCTGGAAATCAGCACTTTCATAACCAGGACCTGTAATATCTTAAGTGGAGAGGTGATATTCCAAAACTGCGGATAGCACATTCTTGTGAAATTTAGCAGCTGCTCTTGGAAAGGTCTTCTGTAAATTTCCTTTTTTATTCCCTTCTCCTTGTTGTTATTTGGTTTCTGTTTCTCTGTCTGCAAAAGATGAAACAACAAATTCAGAGCTCTTTTGGGACAGTCAGATATGTATTCAGATTTTTAACTGGGTTCAAGTAGCATAATAATGGGTTAAATCAAAACACACACAAAACCAAACATCGCTGTGTTCTAAGAAAGCTTGCTTCCAGATCCAAACATCATATCTAAATTAAATTGTTTCCCTGCTGCTAGCCAGAAACCATGATGAGATAAATGAGATCAGATGGGGAAAAAAGGAGGCCTGAATTTATGGCAGAAAATTTCTCAGTGTAACAGCGTATCTGTGGCTACCCTGTCAAGGATTGAAAGAGAGGAGTATTTCTGTCTACTCCTACTTTACAACTGGCTAGGTACACTAACATTTGCTTTCTTCTAAAAGAGTTGACTTTTGCTGGAAGCAGGGTACTGCCATGATCTGGTATGAGAAGTCTGGTCCCATCTGCCTGGCCTCTCCTTCTGGGCAGATCAGACATAGCTTTCAGGTAAAATGCTGCCAGCCTTTGCTGTCTTTTGCTCAGTTACTAGCAATGCAGAAGCTTGCATAGGAGCTGCTAGGAAGGCCTTGAGTCTCACCATGGCCAAAGTCTCATGCAATTGTAGAAAGCAGACTGTATGAGAGGGTGTACAACAAGGCCAAACAACGGACCTGATGGAAGGAGTAGATGGCAGGGGAGAGGGAGAATGAACCTACCGTGTATTTGGCCTGTGAAAACGCACATAATCAGACTGGAATTGAAAGGAATATGTAGGTGATTCCTGTCTGAGGCCGTGATATGTGTATGGGGTGTTATGAGCCCCTCTGTCCCTCAGCCTTCACCAGCACCTTCTCAGGGTCACAGCAAGCCTGAAGGAGTGCCACCACGTATGCCCACTTCAGCCCAAGTAGACATATGTGGTGGTCTTTATCTCCATTACAGCAACAGCAAGACCAAAACCTGGAATCACGTGGTGGGTCTGGTTGTCTGTTGTGACTGTTGTATAAAGGTGCAACTCCATTACTTGCAGAAGGTCCACTCTGACTTGTGACTATGTGTGAAAGAGGAATTAAACTGAGTAAGTCCATGGTGGAGCAGAGCACACAGCTGAAGACTTCTGATAGCCTGGCACAACTGTGCTGTGTCTGCAATGTTTCTTTCATTTGTACTGGAAAAGGTGCACACATGTTGCAGCAAGCGAAACATCTTGGCAGTGGTTTCACTTCCCTTGCGCTGCTTCAGCTGGCATCTCCTCTCCAAGCACAGCTTCTCCTTGCACAAGAAACCACAAGCATGTGGAGGCTGCGCTGCTGCAAGCAGAACAACGCTGTCGCATCAGCTGGTGTGAAGCAGGGAGCCCTCTGCTCCCCCTGCTCCCTGGACAGATGTCGTCAGCTGTCTCTTCCTCCAGGTTACCATGAGCCCCATCTCTGGGTCTCCCAAAGTGCATCTTAAGTTTCTGGTGGGAGGGCTTGGAGGACCCAGAAGCAGACCTTCTGCCTGCTCCAGCAGCTCGCCATCGTGCCTGCGTAGTGCTGACCTTCCCTGCCCTTCAGCCTCTGCCCTCTCCTCCCGACCTTGCGGGATTATTCCTGCTGTGCCTTCTCCAGGAGAAGGCCCCTCGGCTGCTGCTTTAGTGTCGAGGGTGACCGTGAGAGGAAAGAAGAAAATCCCTCTCTGATGACTTGCTTTTGTGGAGGGCAGTAATCAATACCTGGGGCACCCTGCTGAACTGGGGTGGAAAAACACATTAACCCTCATGCACTAACCTCCCACAGGCTTCCATCTTCCCCCCACAGCACACTCAGCTGCCCTCGTTTCCAGCCTGGAGGGTCCCTTCTCTGTCTCCTTAAGCAAATCATGCCCATCCTGACCTATTTTCTGGTTTTGGCCTGAACGGCAAGCTTGGAGGTGGGATTTTAACTTGTCCTATCCTCATCTGCTTGAAAGGCTGGCTGCAGGTAATGGGATGAGCTGCTTCCTTACTTACAGCACCACAGGCCACTGGTGCTGGAAGGTGGAAGCCGGGGGGAAGGTTTTGTTTGTTTGTTTTTCCCTGAACCATGAAGCTCTGGGCCATGCTGAAGGCAGGATACCAGACCTGATGAACAGGCTCTGGTGCTGCACGTTCTCTTTCCCCTCTCCCAGAGGAGTGGAGTCTATGGCCCCAGCAGCCTTTTCATGCCCTGCCAGCGGAGGGAATGAGAACTTGGCCCATGAGTTGCATCAGGGCTCTCTTCCTGGTCATGCTGGTTGGCTATAATGAAAAAATACTCCAAATTCCTCATGAAAAATCCTTTCTTCCTTTCATTATTACTGGGCCAGACAAGCTAAGCTAGCACCGGATCGCTGAATGGTGGCTTCGCTCTGTGGTGATTTATATAACCTAAAAAAATCAGTTAACTTGGTGTACATTCTGTCTGAACATATCTAAGCATGAAACAGGATCAATGATACAATCCCAAATGTTGTTTAAAAGCTCAGTTGATGTGAGTAAAAAAGATTTGCAGTTAAAGATACTGAAATGCAAAGTGGTGGGACTGTCTCAGACTTGATTTCCAAGCAAAGCTGCTTTCAGATGCAGCAGCAGCTACCTTGAAAATGTGCTTCATTTTTTTGATTTCTGTTCCTAATCTTTTGCAGAAATTTAACATATGTTCTGTACAGTAAGTTGGATCCAAAACGGATTAAGACTTCCAATTCAAGGTGCCTTGCCTCATCACTTAGTCATTAGTGATGTGAGATGTGACTAGGAGTAGTCAGCAATGCAAGTTCTTGTGCAGAATGTAGTGGTTAAACCCTATTGGTAGACTGTGAAATGTAAATTAATTAATATTTAGAAAATATTTTATGGTTTTTCAGCAGCAAACCCAAGTGCATTTTCAGTGGTTAACAGACTAGTAGTGGTTGAGGCACGAAGACACCCTGTCAAGTCCTCATAGTCTCTGAAATGAGAAAATCTATCTAGGTTTATGTCTGAGTTCATTTGTCTTTGCTTCTTTCTCAGGGCTTTTTTTTTTTATTCTTTTTCTGTGATTTTGATCATTGCTTTAACTCCTGGGAACTTTGGGAAGCACATTTTGTCTTTTCTTGGGAGTTGGACGCTAAATTTCTTACAGAATTGATTTGATCAACATGAAATCAAGAGGGAAGTTAAAGCACTCATTCTCACTATAGGAGCGCTCCATCTGTGTGGGTTTTATTTAAGAGCAGGATGAAGAATAGAAGTTTGAGGATCCAAGATTTGTGTATATCCTACATTGTCAGCCTCCGTCCTGTTATGTGGAGATAACTTTCAATTCCTTCCCTGCATGTTTCACATTTCCCCTCTTTTTTAATTTGTGTTTCAGGTCACAATTTTCTTTATCCTTCTTCAAATATTTCTAAAATATTCATTAGCTTTATAGTAATCTTTCTAGGTAAGTAAATGTCTTTTAACAATAAAATCTTTTGTATGTGGGAAAACGGAGGCACAGAGTGTTAAATAATATAATTATTTAATGAGTTTGAAAATATTTCAAAACTTTTAAGTACCTTTCCTTGTCAGCCTATATTTTGTACTTCTTTGAGCATTCTTTAAATGAAAAACATGAACTGTGTGATGGTGGGCAAGGAGCAGACAGGGAACATGGTAATTTTGGAGGAAATCCTTGGGAATTACAAGTACCCATCGTATCTCCAGATGGCCTGAAGTCCATGTTTTAGAGTGCAGTATTTCTATTGTTTTTTTAAATAGTTTTGAGACATTTCCAGATGTCTTGATTGGAAAAGGTGCTGCTGAAGGTTGAAGCCCAGATCACCACTATAAAGGTGTAAAAATCTCATGGAAAAAATCCTAACCTTCTTTCTTTTGGTGCTTACGTAACCCCTATCAGCATAGTATCTGACCATCTCATAAGTATTTAAAAATAGAAATAACAATAACAAACCCTCTGTCTCTCTTTTCCTTCCCAGCCTGTAAATGAAATGGCTTGATTTGTTCAAAGGACTTTTTCCTTGTGGGTTCTAAATATTTAGCTGTGGTTTTGCACAGTTTATCTACTGTTCCATTACTCCACTGGGGGAAAGGAGAGGGAGAAATGCCATTTCCATTATTTTGTAGAACTCAAAAAAGCCACAGTGTTACGTGTTTCCCCTACTGATTCCCATGTAGAGCTTAACCAACACCATTCCCGGAGCTGTGCATTCATTACTTTATTGATGCTCAACCAGGGATGTTTTGGCAGGATTCAGTGTTGTGTAAGCCACATTATGTTAAGGGAAAGCTGCTATATATGTTAATTGCAGCCATTCACAGGATGGGTGTGGAGATTTAATATTTGCTTGTTTGAGAAATCACTATATTCCCTTGTTAACATCTTGTGAACTTGATAAAGTAACGTTATGTCAAACAAGGGTCATTTTTCTCTGTTTTATCTATCTTTCTGGCCTCACTATAAAGCACACTGATTGTTTTAACAATCAGCTTGATTTCTCATTCAAATTTCTGTTTTCTCCTTTGAGATAACAGTGTGTACAGCTCTGCGTTTTCAAGGTTAATTATTGTTTAAAAAACACTGTACAGGATTACAAAGGAGTTTCCTGAAGACACTGAAATTTATGGCCACTGTTAGCCCTTTTTCTAACAGGGTTCTGAAGATTCACCCCTTTCACATGTCAAAATTCTTATATTTATCTCCCTGAAAAGATCTGAAGGCCTTAACCTGAACAATATTATTTGTACAGGCACTTGTGCTGGGGGAGGTTGCTTGTTATTTAGGAAGCAAGACACTTCATGGAAAGTGAACTCAAACCTCTTCAAATTATCCCAAATGCAGCTACTAGTGAAAGTGAAGCTTGATGCTGTAAAGATGCACATCACAATATGAACCTAGTCCTCGCAGTTGGATGCTCATGTGTCCATGGCCTTGGACATCACAATGGCGCTGTGTTCCTTAAGAGTCACCATCTAGATCAGCTTTTTTTGGCTGTCATAGTTGTTTGTGTATCCTACATCAGGGAGACAGTCAAACCTTAATGCTCTGCCACTGTGACAGCAGTCGTATTCTTTCAATTCAGCATAATTTCTAGCATATCTTAAATTTCTCCTCCTCTGCCAGTATCCCTTCAATTTTTTCTGTGTTTGACTAAGCATCAGGGTTTTTCTTTGGCTTTTATTTGAGCTGAGGGATTCAGATGGCCAGGATACAGTGCTATCAGTTTGTGAACTGAAGGCAGTATATAATTAGGCGTCATAAATGCTCTCGCGGCGTTCAAGGGTGCTCTGTCTCACACTTTTATATATGTCTGATGGTATGGGGAAGATAGCAATAATGTGGGCCTCTGTGGTTGCAGAAGTGTCTCTGTGTATCATGACCCTTTAGGAGGAGAAATAATGTGAGATGAGTCTTGGTCTTCTACATTCACATAGAACAGAATGTTAAATTGAAGCAGCAGCGTTTTGTGATCATTAGAGCTAAAGCCTGCTGAGAAATGTTATCTGAGTACTTCCTGACTCTTTCCTCATAGTACAAAATAAATTTCCCAAATAGAAAATATTTCTCTTTCAGAAGTGTCACATTATTTCCAAGTTATACAATCTAACAGTAGGAAAAAGTAATTAAGAATAAAACACAGTTCCAAAAACAGGATGCAGGTACTTGTCCAAATGTATCATCTTTATGAAACATCTGACTTTCCTGTAAGAACTTTTGTGGTGCTTCTAATTCCTTTATACCATTAAAGATGTAACAGTTTCTTATCATCCAAAGAAGGATCTCACAGCTAATAATAGTTTTAAACAGCTTTCAGTGTTTAAGTGGAAACTTCAAAAAGTGCTTTCCTTTTGTAAGTTAGTTTTGCCGATATGTCATATTTTCTGTCATTCTTTACTGAAAATGCTGTTAGTTTGGAAACCGGACATCTGCTGCTTCTTGCCTGTGTCTTTTGGTTAACCTGCTTGTGGTATCTAATCATGCAATTTCTGGTTTGGGAAATTATTCTCCTTCTTTACAAGCTCAAGCCCATACAAATATTCCAGCAAGTGTCTGCCTGCTCATGTGTACAAAAATGCAGAAGTACTCCCATTGCTGTTCTCCTAAGTCGTTTATGTACACCCATGTGTTTTGGGATCTATTTTGAAATCAGTCTCACTGTGGCAAGAACCTCTTGAGTGACTTTCAGAGGCTTAAGTTGGTGGCTTGGTTTGCCTTTATTCTGGCCCACTCCTCACACATCTTGCGCCAGCCTTCTTTGCCCATGTGTACTCTGTTGCTATACCCTTCCCCTTCCTTTACCTTGTTTTCTCTCTGTCCATCTGATTCAAGACACCAGCCCCAAATACTTCCTCTCTACCTACAAGGCAAACCCTGCTTTGTTAAGTACTTTAAGTATGGGAGTAGGAACCTCATGAATTACAATGCTACCTCTGGCACCCAAATGTTGGGCAAGACACTAACTTTCATCTGCTGATTGTTTCCCTGGGTGGCTAAGTAGGAAGATAATTCCTACCTCGTTAAATGCTTTGCAGAGGTTCTGTGGGCTTAATTAGATGTTGGTCTGTGAGCTACCAACATTAAAAATACAGGCACAGTATGGGTGCTGAGGAGTTTAACCACAAACATCTCTTTCAGTCTCTCTTATTCTTTTAACTTAATTAACAGGAGTTTATCTTCTAACTTTATAACTTAATAGTTTTACAGCTTAGAGTTTATGAAAGGCACCACAGCAGATCTTCTGGAAAAATTGTGTAGTATTATAATTACAGCTGAAAAAAATTTACTTTGTGCATTAGCAGAACAGGAAAATAAGTATACTTTGCCCTTCTCAACAACTTGGCCCTAAAGCACCCAAACCCCTGCAATTTCAGACTTGGTCTGTTTGTGTGCCTCACATCGTACAAATGAAAGGTTCTTTTGCCTGAATGCATAGAGCATTGCCTGGTTACAGACAACAGGTTTTAGTCATAGATCTCAAAGAACTTCACCAAGAAAGGCACGTAGGACTATCATCATCTGACAGTAGAAACAGTGTAATACAGTACATGGTAGAATGTGGCATTAGCTACCCAGTGGTTCCTGGCTCCCTTCTGCCCGGTCTGACAAGTAGGAGCTGTAACGACAGTCTTTGCATCCTTCATTTTACAATACAGATTGCAAATGATAGTGGTCCTTTAAACTAGCCTCTTATACTCGCTGCTTAATTCAAGAGAGATGCAGAAAACTGTACATGAGTAAGGAGAGAAAGTTTTCTAATTCTTTCATGTATAATCACTTCTGCTGTTTCTAGCAACATATTTAAGAGCACTTTTAACATACACATCCACATCTACTTGCCCACAGCACATGCTCACTCAGCCTTTCATGACTGAAGTTGCATGCATGTACAAGATGGCAGAAATGAAACCACTGTGAGTAAGATTTATGAATGGCAGAGGACTGAAAGGGTTAAGAAAAACCCTCTGCATATACCTGGTATATAAAACTGTCATGTAATCAAATGAGAGGAATGCACTCCATAGTGTACATTAGCAAACACTCCATGCACGCTGACTGGCAGAGGCTCAGGGTTTTCAGTGCTGTCTTGTACTACAAAGCCCTTCTTTGTTCTCTCAGCTCTGTTTTAAATATCTGATGACTGTTCTACACCATGTCAGTGCCAAATCCCCAGCTTCACTGCAAACTCTTTACAACAGCACATTGTGGGCAGATCGGATGGGGATGGGCTGGCAAAGTGTGGGTATCTCCTCTTTCTTTGCTTCTCAGGCAGGTCCTCTCACTAACTCTGCCATATCCCTGTAATTTCTGTAGCCCCTTGTGCAGCCACCTGGATAATGTTCAAAGCCAGAAGGAGTAAATTGGGAGAGCAGAAATTGAATTTGGATCCTGACGTGGCAACGGCACTCCACAAGTGTGCATCAGGATGGGTGTAGTCAAGGTTCAGCCAAGGAAGGGCAAATGAATCAAAGAGTGTTCTTGCAACAAATATTTTTGTTGAAACTTGTTGTGCCCATACTGTTGTTGGCTGGATCTTGTCTGAGCTTGCTAGCCAAGTGGGATTGAGCTTTGAAAAAAATCAGATGAAAGATTTCCTATGAACATGTACACAGAAAGGCAGGAAGTGATGCTGATGACTCAGGAGATGGTGATGTTCCTTCTAGATTTGAAATTAAAGTACTTCCCTGGAAGGATATTAACACAGCAGAATACATCTCAGCCTCTCTCAGATGAGATGCTAAACCAGGGGCTCATCTTCTCATGTTTGTCAAGGATTCTTTTTCATATGACTTCTACCTATATTTTAGTTAGAAAGATGATGTTCTAGCTTTCTGTACATGGCACTTATGTGTTTTTGCCTCAGCTGCTACACTTAGCTCATTCTGCAGAAGAGGTGTTTTTTCATTCCAGGAAAAAATTGTGGCTTGAGTACCTGAAGATATACAATAATGATACGGTATCTTCTTCGTGGCCCTAAAGCTACCAATTCTGTTCATGAAGAATACTTCTGTTTTTCTAGATAAACACAATTACTGTTTTTTCCTGCAATGTTCTGGGACTTCTGTGTTGTCGTGGTTTAAGCCCCGGCTGTAAATTAGAACCACACAGTCTACTTCCCCCCCACCCCCCAGAGGGATGGGGAGGAGAATCGAAAGAATGTAACTCCCACGGGTTGAGATAAAAACAGTCCAGTAACTAAGGTATAACACAAATCACTACTGCTACCACCAATAGTAATAATGATAAGAGAAATAACAAGGGAAGAGAATACGATACCGCCCGCCGGAAAAGAGAGCCCGACAGAAAAGAGGACGTGCCCTTCCGGGTAGCTCCCAGTTACATCCCCTGGCATGACGTGCTGTGGTATGGAATACCTCTTTGGCTAGTTTGGGTCAGGTGTCCTGTCCCCGCTTCCTTCCGACCCCTCCTCCTCCCTGGCAGAGCATGAGACTCACAAAGTCCTTGGTCAGTCTAAACATCTGTGTTATCAGCTTTGTTCCCAGGCCAAAAGTCAAAAACACAGTGCTGCAACAGCTACTAAGAAGGAGAAAAACTGACTGCTACTGCTGAACCCAGGACATGTGTGTAGACACTGTGGTAGGAAATAAGCAGTAGAGCTTTCTGAATTAAGAGAAGATTTTATGCAATATTATTTCAATGGTGCTGCCCACTTTTGGTGATTAATGTGAAAAGAAGCTAAGGTGCTGAGTTACCAATTCTGGTTTACGTTTCCCTTCCTGAAGCTCCTTGGCATCCAGTACTGGTGTGCTGGAAACTCAGTCATGTAGTGGGTGGCTGCAGTGCCTTCTAAAATAAACAAACCTGTTTTCTTTCAAATTTCTTCATTTCACATGCAAATATTTCTTGGTAGACTCAGTCAGAAACCCTTTCTAAAGTAAAACCGATTTATTAATGGCCACTTGAAGGTGCATTGTAAAACTTTTGCTTAATCATTTAAAATCCATGAAAGCTAAAATCATTGAAAGCAAGATTTACAGCACTGCAGAAACTTGTGCAAGGCCACATTTGCCACTAAAGCTCTCTGGCTTAAATAATCCCATTCAGTGCATACACTGTATAATTGGTTGTGTATCAAAATCCTTCAGGGGACTTGCAGTGGCTGCTTAGGTTATGCAAGTGCAGGCACTCTTGTCTTTGCTGTGTTTGCTTCCCTAGTACAGGACTGAGTGCAAATAGGCATGAATTCCTCTGTGGTGAAGTATTAATACATGGTGAGGAGGTGTTACTGTCATTTTACTCAGAAAGGATATAGAGTTGAAGGGACTCTTTTAGTGTTACATAGAAGTTTGTACCAGTCAGAAATTGAAATCATATGTTTTATGATCCTTTTCAATGCCTTCTTCATTAAATTATTGGCTCTCATTTTGTATTGTACCTCCCATCACATACAGAATCCCAGGAAAGTTCACAAACAAGACCCTGTCCCATTAGGGAGAGAGTGACCAGCCAGTGAGTGTCTCACTTTTTAACACTGTAGCAGGGGCTATGAACAGTATACAGGTCCCTTTTAAAAAAGAAGAAAATACCATGGGGCATTTTTAATGTTCTCCCAGAGTTTGGTGAAAGCCAGTTTAATGACTAGTATTTTCCCAAAGGGGAATCAGTTAGCTTTTTTATGATACAAGAGATTCCTGCTTCCTTTGCTTGCCCTGCATCTTCAATGTCACCCTGCAGAGATGGTCTATGGGTATCCTGTTGGTCTTGGTTAGTTCACCACAGATTAATGAGCGAGAGTTCCAAAAGGGACTGACACTAGAGAAATCTTTTCCTTTATGCAACAGATTAATTTTTCAAGATTTTCTGGAAAATCCTGAAAAAAGAATCTTTCCCCATCTTTACATACCACTAACTGCTTCCTCTCAGCCTCCTGCTTCAAACCCCTTGAATACACTTAGTGCCCACCTAGCTGTTTGCATAGCGGTGCTCTAGCAGAGGGACCCATGATTCTGGCAGGAAAGTAAGAACTCTCTCATTTACTGTTGTTTGGTGTCTTTAAGTGTACTTACATGGCAACTTCGACCATCCTAGCACAGTGGAGATGGTTACTTTGCTCTTCTAGCTTTATCAGTCACCAGAAGAGATTACAGAAAGTCAGCCTTTTGAAAGACAAAGCTAAGACCAGTACCTCGCCTTGCAGGTGGGTGCCTGTGTCATTTCGTGCAGGCTGCCAGGAAAAAAGGTAGCGTCAGAAGTGAAAGGACTCAGGAAATGCTCCAGCTGTAAAATGCACCACATGTAAAATTATTTATTTCTCATAAAAAGCAAGTTGCTCTCCAGGGGAGTACTGTAGCAGGCATAAACCAAGCGTATCTAAAAAGATGTGCACAAAAAAAAAAAAAGGAGTTAGGCTGAGTAAAGAGAAGGCTATGTGCTAAAGAGATAACTATGTTTTGTTAGGAATGACTGAAGTAAGTGTAAGCTGTTTTCCTGGCATTGTTTAGTGGAGCTGAAGGAATGAGCCAGGTATTATGCCATTACTTTGAGGTTAAACATTTGGGAGAAATTAAATAGATTTGCTCACTCCCAAAGTACTTCTGAATCTTAACTCAAGAGTAGGGAGTTTAGCAATGAAGTCTGCAGCCCAGAGCAACCAGGAAGGTCAAGAAGGATTTGTGATTCATGGTGATTTGCGCTGAGCAAGGGGTGATCACTTCATGCAGAAGTTCTCTTTCTACTGCTAGTGAGGACTCTGTGCTCCTGTGTCCCACAGCAAATGTGCAGGTCCCATTTTCTGTCAGGCAGGTTAAATGTCATGTAGGTTTCCTTTCCTCTCTGATTTGGTTGTGTCTGCAGCTTCTTGTTGCCATTCTCAGGAGGACGCAATCCAGATGAAATCCAGCTGTATCTGTCCAGCACCATACTGATTATGTAGTGTCACCTGCTTCCTTCCAAACCATACCCTCCCTCTTTGCTTTCAAACTTTATCTGTCACAGTGGCAGATGCTCTTGTAACTACATATCTCAGCTTCTGAACTTTCTGGCGCTTAGTTTCTTTGGCTTTCCTGTGAGCTACTGAATCTTTGGGACCAATTCTTCAGTTCCATGACTTCCCACGTAAATCAGTCATTACATAGCATGAGCACAGCCAGGTTTTTCTTTTGCCTTTTCTCCAAACACCAAAGGAGTGCAGATCTTTTATAAACTCGTGGAAGGTGAACTCTGGATTGGAGAAAGAGCGAATGAATCAAAAATTCCCAATATGTTCGTGTAATGGAAGGGCACCTCAGTGCAATCCCAATTAAGAGCCCCAGCTGCCTGCAGAAGAAAAAATTCCCTTGACCATTTGAAGTGGCAAGATCCTTCCCTTTTTTCCAGTGTAAAATAAATGCTTGCTAGTATGTGGATGGTGTTAGTGAGATGTACTGTGTGAAGATTTGTTTTCAGTAAGAGTATGACCATACCACCCTGAGGAAGAAAAAAATTTCAAGTGACCTTTCTCCACTTTGTTGGCAAGTCAGCCACTATCTCCCAGGATAATAGGAGTGCCTGATACACTGAGCAGATGAGCCTTGAAGGATGTGAGGAAAGCTACTATACTGGGATCAATAGCATACTTTTTCCTTCTGTAGCATGTAAACATTTGACCTGATAAACATTAGAACTCTTCATCCGCTTCTACCTTTTTATTTGTGTTTAAAGAACAACTAAATCCCTGTATCTGTAGATGGAGAAGTCCATCTGGATATTCTTCCTTGGGAAATCCTGTCTGTATTTGCTTGGAAAATCAGAGAGAAATTTAGGTGTAAGAGTGTTGGTAGAAGTTTTGTATTGAATCCATTTACATTTAGATGGAATACATTGAATTAGATTACCTGCTGCAGTCAGAAGAAACAGTTTTACCTGTACCAGTGACATGTGAGTTACGGTGTGCTCCAGGCTGTGCTAAGGGGACCTCAGCTTATTAGTAGAATATTTTACATGTGTTTTTAGTGGTTTGAGGGGCTCTTACAGTATAACTCTTCCAACAGCAATCTCTGTTTAAATGTTTTGCTCTCTGAGGTGCACATATTCACTAAGAGAGTAAGTGGGGAATGTATTCAATTGTTTCTTGTGTTAAACAGGGATGCCTTTCAATTGATCAACTGGAAGTAAACATCACATGGCAAATGAACCTATAAGGCTGCTCTTTTTCAGAAGAGCTAATGTTTTGTTCCTGAGACATATCCTGAGACATACTCTGCCTGTGTACTGCTAATGCAGTGCTGAGTCAAACAGCATCCATCTGTGGGAGCAGCAGAGCTGAAGGTCAAGGAACAGAATCTGCAGGTGTCTTCCCCCAGGGAACTTTTCATACCTGCTGTTTGGTGCAACCTAACCTATTACATAAGTGAGAGATTCACTCTTCTGACAAATGTTAATGATCCTCAAGGATCATATTGTGTTGGCAGGGATGATTTAGAAGGATTCAGAGTGAATGTGAGAGGCAAAAGGCCGCCTTCATCTACTGCCATATGCTGGATGGTGCTGTTTGACTACGAAGGTGTCTGATCCTTCTCCAAAACATAAGTGATACAACTGCTCTCCAGTATTAATAGATAAGTCAGTAATAAGTATATATTTTTCCCCTTTTGTGTCCATTTTTAAGTAGATTTGAACCTGATGAAAAGTACTGGTGTGACAGCCCTGATGATTTCACTCTTCTATTCTAAAACCAAGATGAGTAGAAACCATGGGAATGCAGGCTGCACTGAGATGAGGGGAAGGACATGGCTTTTCAGATGGCTGGTACCCACTGAGACACAGTTTGGAGCAGACCTGGCTTATGGTTTGCTCTTCTGTCACTGGGAACAAGAGGAGTAAGGGAAAGACAGTGCTGTTGTACTTGGCAGCAGGACAGCACACCAGCCTTTGAAGAACTGACTGCACTTATGAAAAAGAACTGCTTAAGATGGTTGTATGATATCTTTTTTCATCTTCTCTTGGTAATACTAAAGAATCAAAACACACAGTAAGCAAAGTCCGATACTGACTTGGAATGATTTGGACACATGAGGGCTTCCGGTGTTGAAAGAATAACTGCACTCTGTTGTAGGACAAATTCTTCATAGGGAGCTGCCTAAAATCCATGGAGTTTCAGTCAGGACTAATTTGGCCCTTGCCTTTGAGTCAGCTTGTACAGTCACACAGTCTATTATGTATTTTGAAAACTTTTTGCTCTACCAGAGATCTGTCAGTGAGTATTTCTAATGTCTGCTGTACCTGTTCCTGCTAGGAACAAAGCACTATACTGCTGGCAACTCAGTACATCCCACACATGGTATTATTGTCAACCTGTTTGTTTGTTTGTTTTTGCTGTTGTTGGAATAGCATCATACAGAATCTGCCCTTCTGGAGTAGAAAGGTAGTGCTGACTTCTGATCCCGAAGCCCACCCCAGTCTTACAATACAGTCTATAAAAGGGTGCTGTAGACGTCCCCAGGGTGAACACAAGGTATTACTTCACTGGAGCAGTTGTGCTGACATCCTGGACCGTGAGAGCGCAGCTGGGTCAGTTTAAAAGCAGCAGTCAGGTTCCAAGAGGGAAGCCAGGCTTTTATTATTCACACTATAGTCACCTATTGTTTTGCTTCTTGTTTTTCTCAAGATATGTAGACATAGTCTGGTGGGCAGGAAAGTAAAAGACTGGGAGTGCCAGCTCTAAGCAGCCGCAGCACACCCAGGTACTCTGCAAACTTCCTTCTCACAGCTCTGTTCCTGCCATTTCACAACAAAGCCATGGCTCCTGGCCTGCACATTTGGTCCTGAATAGCAGAACTAAAGCACCTCCAGCCTGGCCTGCACACGTTTGGCTAATTTCAGTGTGTATTCCCGCACAATGCTGCCAAATCATCTCAAGTTCAGTCAAGAGCAGCCAGGCCAGGATGTGTTTTAAAATGCAACTGCAAATAGGGCTTAATTATACAATGTTCTGTAATGATTTTATGATAGCAGCTGAAGGCTGGCATGATCTTTTTGACTTTCATTTCAGCTGGGATCTTGGACATAAGTGAATATGTATGTCATTAAATGACTCTTCACAGATTCAAAAGGATACTATTAATGAAACCAGAATACTTAATATTTGTTAGCTGAATAAACCCCAACAATTCTGATTCTCTGGTCTGTTAAGCCATGCGAAAGCATAGAATGGCCTTAGAGCAGTCAGCCACCCAGTAGAGAATTCCTCCTGCTTAGCATTTCATTGATGAGAACAACCGGCTGCCAATTCCCTCCTTTGTAGATATGTATAAGAAAACAATTAAAAATAAATCTCAGTGTTCTCTGTCTTCTGCTGAATTAATTCTTCAGGGTAGTCCTGTTGCAAATGAGAGCTTGGCACCTCAGAGCCAAATATCTGCAACTAGCTTCTCCCCGTGCCCTAACCTTTTCTGCAAGACGCTGTCAGAGAGAGCAGAGAAATGATTTTTGCAGTATTAAAAAAGTTTGAATCATTTGTGTTAGCGCAGAACTCATGCCAGGTCCACCCAGACCCAGAAGCTGATTTTATGCTATCACAGAAATCTTGGGACCCCCTTCTTCACTGCTATAATCATCACAGAATCTTAGAATACCAGTGAAGAAGGGACCACACTGATCATCTGGCCCAACCTTTCTAGACAAGCATGACCTAGACTAGATGTCCCAGCACTTTGTTCAGTTGAATCTTTAAAGTATCCAACATTGGGGAATCCACCACTTCCCTGGGGAGATTATTCCAGTGCGTGCTTCTTCTCATTGTGAAAAATTTTCCTCGTGTCAAGTCAGAATCTCCCCAGGAATAGCTTGAGCCCATTATCCCTCGTCTTTTCCATGTCACTGTAAAAAGGGAGTCTCTGTTTTCTTTGTAGCCACCCTTTAAATACTGGAACATGGTGATAAGGTCTCCCCTGAGCCTTCTTTTCTCCAGGCTGAAAAACCCGTTCTCTCAGCCTTAAATCCACAGGGAGGAATTTAGGCTGTAGGATGGATTCTGTTTTACAGAATCTGATCACTGTCTGGATTCATGTGCCAAAAATTCCTTTCATAGCAATCAGGGTGACACCTTTCTTCCAAGTTCCAGTCTGCCCAGAGCAGATTGTTTGCACAGAGTGAAAATGTGTGCACTCAGTCTCCCATGCTAAATAAAGGTAGTCTAAGGGTAAATAATAAACCCACATGATGGTGGAGGTGAGGGTCACCTGGTGTTTACATAGGGAACAGAGATAGAGGAAGAAAGTTCTGGTTTGCTTTTTAGAAGCATTCTAGATTGGTATCTCCAGCTTTCTGAATATAACCTGCAGTCAGAGCTTCTCCACAGTCTCACCAAGTCCAGGCGCCTGAATGTGCTTGGCTTCTTCCTATGCATTGTGATAGATTTTTACGTGGGAATTTACTCAAAAGGTGGAGTGATTCATGCAACCTGCTCGGTGCAACAACATGTGAAAATCTGTTTCTCCTTTTCGCTGTAAGTTGTGATCCACTGGCACAGGTTGCCCAGAGAAGCTGTGGATGCCCCATCCCTGGCAGTGTTCAAGGTCAGGTTGAATGGGGCTTGGAAAAACCTGGTCTAGTGCAAGGTGTCCCTGCTCAAGGCAGGGGAGTTGGAACTGGATGATCTTCAGGGTCCCTTGCAACCCAAACCACTCTATGATTCTATGAAATAGGGCTCTTTGGGGCTGGTAACAACCATCAGAGTCACAGTACTGTAAAAAAAAGTCTTACCTCTGCAAGGATAAAAATACCATCCTTTTTTATGCATCCACACCTTCTCCGCATTAGGAAAATTGCTGGCTGCTACTGATGGAGAGTAAAAATGGGTGTAGATAAGCCTCTGGTGAAAAGGGTTTCTATTCAAGGGCAGACTGGGACAAGCAGTGATTGGCACTACTCAGAAACCAGGCACAGAAAGCTGCAAGGCTGCAGCAAAATTATGACTGGTGGTAGCGTATGCTATTGGCATCCTATGGCAATAGTTGGTATGCTTCCTAGCATGCAGAAGGTCTTGGCTGTGCCAGAGAAGAGCAGTCCAGTCCTGCTTTTCTGCCAGTCACTATCAATACTATAAATAGATGCTTTGGGAGTTTGTTTCTGGGAATATCTTGCAGTTAGAAGGTAGCATGTCAATAAAGCCAGGGATTACAATTTGTAGCCACAGACTAAGGCCAGGATATATTTTCAACAGTGGGAAGTTATTGCTGTCCTACTTATTCCTGTGCATGTTGATATGTAAGCTGTGACCATACATCTGTCATTGTGAAGTGAGTCACAACAGGGAATATTAAGGTTTTGGACGATTTTTGTCCAACCAGACTATCCCTAAATCAGTTTGTTTCCTTTACTCAGCTAGTGCAACAGCTGTGTAAGGAGTTGCGCTGCACCAAGGGTAGGGAGGTGCACTATGAAGGAATGTGTCAATTTTGATCCAGAAAAAGGCCATATAGAAGAACAAATGTAAAAAGTCTTGACTTTCTGAGCTAGTCACATTTCATCCCCTCTATCATCAGTGCTAGTTGCAAGGGTAGATTTCTGACTTAAAAAGATTAATAACATGCCAGTACTAATCCACTGGAGATCCATGGACATGTGTTGAATTCCCAGGACTTCTGCTGCCTCTTAGCAAAACCAGTGGGAGTTTTCAGGTACAGCAAATATACCTAATATTATAGGAATACTTGTAAGTAATTGTATTTATTATTCCATTTTTGGAGAACCATGAACAAGGAAACAATCAAATGCTCTTTAACAAAGGTAATTGTTTTAAAATGTGTGAGAGTTCACTTTGTACTCTCTTCTTTCTACCTTTTCATATCATTGCTGGTTTACAAAGGTACTGCCCATGGATAAGGGATGCTTTTAACTTCCTGCATGCCAATATCTCTGTCAGGAATTTAGGTGACATGTTGATGGAGCACATTAAATTTTTATTCCTAGCTAAATAATGTTTAATCTAAAAGTTATATCTAATCTGTTGGTATTAGCTTGCTAATAAAGCGCCTGATGGAGTTAGATGAGTTGAACTGGAAATGTTTTACCTCTGTTTTTCTCTAAGTACAGGTTGTAGTCAGTGCCTGGATAAGCTGACCCTGCAGTGTTCTGGCCAGTTCAGTCTTATATGCCCGAAGCAACAGGTTTTTCGCTTTTTCCTCTGCTTTCTGAGCTCTTCTGTGCATACTGTCTGTGGGAAGTGTCTGCTCACACCTGGGGGAAATACACAAAGCCAAGTGCCTTTAATTGCTTCTGGAACAGTACAAAGAATTGTTTAGACTAGATTTACTTTTCTGATTTGTGCTTAGAGACAGAGCTGACCTCTGCCAGAACTACAAAGAGCACCCAGCTGAGCCTGTTAATATCTCTTAGGAAACAGTTCGGGAACGAGCCTAGCTCACTGCCCACTGCTGTAGTGATTACAGTAAATCCTCATCTTCTGCAGACTTCAGCAGGGTGTTTGCAGTCAGCAGTTCTGATTCGAACCTCAGAGAGCAAAGAATGTAAAATACGTATCAAAATCCACTCAGTTGTAACAGCTTTCATTTATAGTAACTCAAACTGATACATTTTTCCTCAAAAACAGGACATGTGTGAGTACTCTGCTTGAGGGGAGTGTGAGGAAGAAAAAGCTCTAGGCCACCTTTAGTGAGAGCAACATCTTCTTGTCTTTTATCTTGGGCACTTTGATCTCACCAAGTGAGATCCCACTGCACAGCCCTGCTCAAGCCTCTGTACTTTGTTTAATAAGTGTCCTTATTTCCCCAATCCTTGTATCAGCCTAAGTATTGATACAACGATTTACATAACTGTTTCTAACATTGCCCTTGCACACTGCAGCATAGGCATTGCTACAGTTTCTGTTGTTGTTTGTTAAGTCTCTGTCGCTCTTATGTCAATCTCTGCCTCATTTTGTTGGCATCCTCGTCTCACTGTTCTGTGAATCCTGTATGTTGCCTTCTTTCTGCTCAGCTCTCAGGGTAGCAAATGTACCTACTTCCCATGCTTTCTGTTGCTGGATAGGTATGACTCTAAAAAGAGATAAAATGCTTCTGTCATTCCTCATTCTGCTTTGAAAAAACATTCATTGTTTTAAATCATGCACATTTATTCTAATACTGGTGAAGAGCATGTGAGCATACTGCAAAATGGGTACTTCTGCAGCTTCTGTGGGTAGGTTTGGTCTTGCTCCAGTTCATATACATGTATATCACAAACGCTGGTACATTACTTGGCAAGGTCTAGCCAAGAAACTATGTATTTAATACAACAAGGAACAAGATCTCTCCTTTCCCCCTTAGGGACAGGCCTGTAGTACATATGAGTAATACATCTGTCTAATTACATAGAAAGGCTGCTTTTGAATCTATCTCAAAAGCAGCCTTTACCTGTGCACAAGGTACATGACAGCACTAATTTAGAGCCACAACTTGAAGTTTATAAATAAAAGGACATACAGGTCCCTACAAATCTTAGCTGATCTTGAAGCCGGATCAAAAGTGGATGTTTGTTTTTGAGTTCCTCCCAAAAGGCCTGTTTCAGAAAGATGTCCCTTTTTTTGGTCTGTTATTTGCAAATACAAGCATAGTAAAGACTGACAGCTAAAGCAGCCAAATCTGAGAACTCCTTGCTTCTTTTCAAAATGGCTGCTGCTCTGGTCTGTGCTTTGAAGGCAATGGGCTGCTTTTCACCTGGCACTGCAGGCAGGACTCAGCTTCTCCTTCCAACTCACAGCCCTCAGATCTCTGCTATTTTTCACCAAGTTTAGGGACTTGGTGCCTGTGCACAGGTAATGCTTTCTGATCAGTTTTTTTTTTTCTCTTGGCAGCAAACCACTGGCTAGAAGCTGAAAGCTAGATTAATTTGAATACCAGGAAATACTTTGGCATTTGTGGATCTGACTATCTTTCTACTGTTTTGTCAGTAATGGTCTTTACTTTCATCTCAGTTATCCTTTAAATAGCCTCCGTGTGCCTGAGTTCAGCACCTCAGCTTTAATGAAAATAGGTTTTGTTTGTTATTTGAGATGTCTTTCAAAGTGATGAAGATGGAGGCTCTGGGGTTCTGGGATCTTAGATCTGAGAAACTGCCTGGAAACAGGAGTGACACTGAAGAGCTGATGAAATGTTTATATCAAGTGAAGGGCAGAACAAAAACTGTGTAAGTGATGGAAGGGGAACTTGATTGTTCAACACCCTGCTTTTATAACTGTAGCGAGGAATAGAGAAAGTGTTACACCATTTTCATTTTGAATCTACTGCATCTATAAAAGGTAGACTTACTTGGTGCTTGTTCGGTTTACAAGTAGGTGTAGGAGAACACATGGTAACCTACAATGCTTTGCAAAGAATTTGTAACACATTCATAACTGAGTACATTTACACCATGGAGTACCCTTGCAGATGCAAGTTGCCTTAGGGAAAAAGTTTTCCATGCTAACTAAGGAACATATTTGGGCCATTTCAGCCACATAAAGGAAATTAATGTACAGAAGAGGTCAGTGCCGTAACTGTTCTGTGCCAGAAATTCTTAGAGGTGGTGTTTATACTGAACTATGCATTATCTGTACCCTGTTTATATATATGTGTGCTAACTCTACACAGCATTTCTGCTTTTAGAAGCTCTTATAATAACATATACCCCAGGGTTTCATTTATCCTTCTCCCAGCCTGATTGTTCTTTTTTCTTTATAATTCGCTTAATTGCCTAACACTGGCAAGTTAAGTTTTGTTCATTTTTTTTCTCTTTTTTTGTTCCTTTCTTTCCACCCTCCCCCTCCACGAATTATTGCAAGTCATTGTGCACTAAATATAGTTCTGCTTTCTGCTTTCCAGATGCTGAGAGCTTGGCTTACATCCTTATAGCGTTCCTGCCTAATTCTCTCTCTCTCTGTCACACACATACAACTATTCAAAGCAAATTTATTGAGTTCAGTGCATCAAGAAAATCTTAATAGTTCTCTTTGTAGAATGGAGAGTAAGTTTTACTGAAACTTACTCATGTTAAATGTTTGCCAGCTTTATGCTCAACTACTGTACCCTGTATTCATTGTTGTGAGGGCCCAGTATATGGTTCTTGCTGACTTAAATATTCTGTAAAAGCTTTCATCTCTGCACACATCTCACTGTGTGTTTTAGCTATTCAGATCTCAGGTTTTACAGCCTGATCTAGCCACGGAAATTTCACTTCTAGTCCCACTGGAGTACACTGGAATATTAGGCCACCTTCAAGGATGTTTCAGCTCAAAATGTGGAAGTTCCACAGCAAAAGCCAGTATAGTAGAGAAGTATATACATGTTTGAGCCACAGCTGCAGAGTCAGTTTGAACACGATTAGAAACTTACTACAGCTATCCAAATCAACACTAATTTTCAGGAAAATTAACTTTCTGCTCTATTTCTTTTGTGAGCTGGTGCTGGTATCCTCATAAGAGCTGCCCACCAGGCAAGTGACTGGTAAGGATCAAGTAGTTCCTTTATGGGGTATATAATATCCCTAGCTTATAAAGCAATTTGGACTAGCAAAAGGCACAGAAAAAATTTGTAATTTTCACTTATCAACAATTAGTAGTGCCTCACACCAGTGCAGTATTTTTTTAATAGGAAGAATCCCAATTTAAGATCCATATTTATGCTGAAATTTGCTAGAACCAAGGTATTTGGACCCTTTACCCACCACTGAAATGCAGCTGTGGTACAGCATGGCAGCTGTTTAGGACAGGAAGCAAGGAAAATGTTGTGTTTAATCAAAATTGCAGTGTAATTGATTGGCAGAACATATTTACCCTGAAGATGGGGCTGTACTGCCAAACACAGTGGGGAATCCTGATTGGGGCTTTGGCACATTATTTTAATACTAATTCAAAGAACTATTAGGTTTTAGACTTGGTTAATGCACCAGGATTAAATTTCTCTGCAATCTTTTGTAAACTGCTTCAAATCTGTGTTGGCCATGGCCTCTTCTCCCTCTGGACAGCACTGTTCCTCTTCAGAATATTGCCTGGGAGAAGACCAAGCCCTGTCCCACCACTAACCCCTTTCCCGCAGCATCTGCTCTTGAGAATTGCAGCAGCCTAGCAGGCTGTGAGATGGGATGGAAAAAACAGAGGACTCTGGCTCTGTGCCATTACGTAATTTCCATAATGCTTACTTAAAGTCATAAACCTACAAAGCCTACAGAACATCAGCAAAGTTGCGAGGCCGAATAAAATCTGGTTCTAGGACAGATCTGTGCAATGCACAGAGTATTCTGTGGGGCTGATGAGAAGCAGCTTCCTGGGACGTTTCCAGCCTTTGGGATTCCAAAGGAACTATGGTCCCAGGCACTGCTGCCAGAGCTGCCCCATAGCAGCTTGCACATAAATGTTAGTATCAGCCCATGGCTTTCTGCGCATTCACTTCCAAAGAGGCTGCAGCAACCCCCACCCAGAGTCTCTCGCAATACAAGGAGAGTGTCATTCAAAACAGAAAATAGCTGTAGTTCAGCACAGGGTTAGTGGGAAAAGATCAGGCAGGGCATGTTACAGAAGCTCTCCTGGCATCCTGCTCTCCTGAAGGCTGAGTAGGGAAGGGGCAGGGGGGCTAAAGGCAGTGACCGTTCTTGCGGCCTAACAAGGGACCACATTGTTCTTGGGCCTATCGGTTGGTTTCTGATTCACCCGCAGTCAGTGTGCCATGATCAGATCACAGCTGGCCAAAGGATATGTTTTCCAGTGCATTTAGCGCTTGGAACAGCCCCAGGTTTCGGGAACACATGGTGAGGAGGACGGGACAGCTGTGAGACAGAGAAGGGAGCTGATTTTTGCCTTCTCTCATGATGAGCTTTTCTTTCATAATTTGAACGTGTTAGCAGCATTCCAGGTAGTAAAATTAATTTGGAGACTATCAAGATCTGGGTGAAGGGCAGACAGAGGGGAAGGAGGGTGGAACAGGCAGTGGGTGCTTGCATGGCTGCCTGCCCCCACCAGCAGTGCCCTCTCTTACTGGTCAGCTGTGCAACTGCTCATGACAGATCATAGACGAATCCCGAGTACTCAGCCTGTGTGTCTTTGCTCAGCTCAGAGCTTTACAATAGCTTTGTTTGTTTCCAACCTGGGGGTTATGTAGCTGCTACATCGCAGGGGGGTGTCTCTGGCAGGAGCTGAGGTTCCTTGTACGTGAGCAGTGACTGGCTTCATGGCAAGGAAGGGGAAGGTCCGGAGTGCAACTGTGAACTGAGATGGCTTTCAGTTCCAGGCAGACCTTCTCATTTATCTTTGCAGCACAGTGCTTCTGAGTGATTCCTGACTTTTTTGTTCCAATTTCCTGTTAAACAATAGCACACCATTCCTCACCTCCTATCCTAAGCTTCCCTGTGTTTTGTAAATGGTTTTGCTGTTTCACCTAGGGCTGGCTGCAATTCAGGGAGGAATGAAGTGGTCCCTGCCTGTTTGCAGGTCTTTAAAGCAAATCTGGAATCTCCTTGACGTTCACATCCCATCAGGAATTTTCATCTCCCCTTTCTTCCAGAGCTGATCTGAGAAAGGCAGCTGTGAGTGGCATGTGCTGCCATCAGCTTCTCGGCTCCCCTGCAGAACATCAGTAATAAACTACAGCTTGTCAGGGAAATCTGCAGCTCCCTACCTATGGCCTATACTTTGTAGGCCTATAAAGTATTTTAATGCTAGAGAAAGTCACTCTGTTAATCAACAAAAGTAACAAGCCAACGTTTTCCTCCTTCCCTTTACAGGGCCCCAATTCTATAAGGAGTCATAGAAGTTAAACATTGAAAAAGGCCTGCAGTGTAATTGAGTCCATGTCCTAGTAGTGTGGGGGTGTTCTCTTATTACAGATTTTTATTGTTATGTCAGCCTGGTTTGAAACAATCTCTGCAGCATGATTTACGCATTCTCTTGAAATACTATGCTCAGCTTAACACATTCCAACATCTTGAAGGTTTTCCTGATACAGTTATCTAAACGGTTCCTCTAAAAATTGATCCAGTTTCTCTCAGTCAAACCTTTCCTCTTCTACAACATGGTTCATTCTACTGAAAAAACAATTCCGTTTTCCTTTAAAGGGGCTAGTGGGACAGCCAGTCTGCTATTTGGCCAGGCTGCAGTCGGATCTCATTTCTCAACCCCACCCTTCCCTTTCTCTGAGGAGGAGGAGGGGCAGTCTTCATATTTTCCCTTTAAGCTGAGCTATGAAAAATAACTGTTTGCCAGAATCTTTCACCTTGGCCGTATACCCTCGCAGATGTTTTCTACAGCATAAACAAAGCAGCAAAGAATGTCGGGGCACGGGGGAGGCACAGTAGTTGGGACCGGGAGAGATCAGGGTGGAGAATTACAGCTCCAGCCGCTTGACTGTAGTCTGCCTTTCAGAAATGCACAAGAGCTGCTCCCAGCTGTCTATTAGCCTACAGTTATATGATGAATCAGAGTATAGGTCTTGAATACCACAACCTCGTAATAAGAGATTTTTGCTGGAGCAAGTGATTTTGTTGGGGCACAATGTTACTTCATCTGTTCTGCGACATTTTAGACCAAATAAAATGTCCAAATGACTGTGAAGTAGGTTGCAGCTGCTGATTTTGAAGGGAAATGATTTAAGGAAAGGAAGGCAGGAGCCATTGTTGTCAGGAACCTGACAACTGTCAAAAAAAGAAGGTGATGCTCTTTCTAGGACAAGTATTTCTAGCTGTTGCTGCTGATTGAATGCAAGGCATAGCCATGAGTCCAGTAAGATCCTGAGGAGATTCTGACAACAGGAGATGGTGGCAGTGATGTGGTTGTTCACCTAAGCCTCTGTGTTGTTTCAGAATACTGCTTTGGGCCAGTGGAAAAGTTTTTACTGTAAACAAAGGCGGTTCTTGTTTAGGAGCCTTGAAAGGAAATTCATAATGATCAGTGTAAACCACCTGGTGCAGATGAAAGGGATCAGGAATCTGGGCAGTACTTAAGCAATTTGAGGCTTGGGAGGGAACCTCAAAATCTCGCCTGTCGTCACATACAAATCACAAAGAACATATTGGTCATATTTGAGTATATCCCAGAGGATCAGTTTGTGAGCCCTCCTGCATATGCTGGTGGGTTGAGAGGCACCGAAACAAAGGGGACCGTGGTTGGAAAGATTTGCATATTAAGGAAAAGAATGTGGAATGTATGTATTATGTGTGGCAAGAGTGTGGAACTAATGACTTATGACAGGGGTACAACTATGGAATTAATGTGATTTGGCAGCCAGGCATTAATATGGAATGGACAGTTTTGGATGAAGCAAAACAGGAGTGCATAAGACAGTAGCTGAAGCTAGTCCCTTGCATAGGATCTGTATCAAGAGAAGGTTTCTTACACACATTTATGCAAGACTGGACAGAGTTTATCCTAATGTCATTATTAGGAAGTAGATAAAGATCTTTATTTGTATTTGTAGGGTGTGAGAAGCTTTTACTCTGTTGAGTTGACGAAGAATCCTTTTGAGCACAGGTCCTGCTGGTTTGTGTGGTTACGATTTAACTGCCATCATACTTTCATTGTTTATGGCTCTAATAAATGTAGGCTTCTCTATGGAAAATGTGAAGATTAATGTATTTATGGCTATCAAACATATGTTTGTGTATAGCTGAGCACAAGATCTACTACCCTAAATACTCTTAAAAATCCTGGACAGCTTAGGGCATGGTGAAGTTGGTTCATGTTTCATGGGGGTCCCAGGAAGTGTTGGTAGTCCTGGTACTAGGTTTTTGTCAGCAAAAGTTCCTGAGAAACAGCTCCCATTAAAAACAGCACAGCATTTTCCAAAATTATCTCATTCTTTACATATTTTTCTGTGCCATGTAAGGTATCATGTTAAGATTCAGACTCTCACCAAAGCATTCTCAGCTGCTCTGTATTTATTCAAGCTAATAAACAAGAGTAAATAATCTCTGAAATGTTATTTGTAGTCATTTGGAAGTCCATGTCAGTACAGGTCACACTGCCGTACGCCGTGGTTAGGGCTCTGTTGAAGGAAAAGATTTTCTATAGCACATTGGTATCTCCAAGTGATAAACTGTGGTCATTACCTTGAGCTCCATTTGTTCACTGTGCCATATTCCTGACAGTTTCTAGAGAACATAATTTGTTCAGATACATGTTCACATCTTATCTTGCACTTGCTAATGGAGAAGTTCTCAGCTGGGGCCAGCACTCTCCTGGCTCTCCCTGTGTCTAACTAGTGCACTAACATGCATGTCTTGGGTCCCATCATCTCTGCTTGACATCTCTGTGCTGAAAGAGGGGAACATACTGGGGTTATGAGAGTGATTAGAAGAATGGCAGACATGAGTGTGTTACGGCAGTATGCAGGCTGGCTCCAAATAAGGGTGAGAAACAGATGTGCCAGGAATGAACCAACGAAGAGCTATGGATGAATGAAGTGTAGCAGAACTGTGCAAAGGGTGTGTCTGTGGAAAGGATTTTGTCTGTTCTAGTGCGTACTTCTGCTATGTCTGTCAGCCTCAATAGAATTGTCCCCACTGAACTATCGGCTTTTGCATGACTCCAGCATGTTCCTGCAACCAGTCCAGTCTGAAATCTGTTTTTCTCTGTGATGGTAAGAATGCAGTCCTTCTGGGCCTTTTAATGTAGGAAGCAGCTAAATATAATTGTCTTAAAACCAGGAAACAAAATGTTAAGTTGTATGCCAGCCTGTAACTCAACCATGAGCTTGCCCTCTAAGCAATGCCTCAGCATGCTGGTGACACACACTAATGCTATTGCTTTCACGACTGCTACAAAAGAGCGTCACGAGAGCCCTGCAGGAGGCTAACACCTTTTCTTTGCTGAAGCCATGGTTGCATGAGGGAATAGAGCAGCATCACCATTCCATAAATACTGCTACCTTATAAGCAGTATTTTGCAGTATCTCTGCCATTCAAGAGAAGGTGTTACCTGTGTGTGGGAGTGCTCACTCACATGCTTAGTTTGCTAAGCATAAACCATTCCAACCATTCCAGGCTTGGTAGGTGTTACCAGCAATAGCCTCTCGCCCTACAGAGCCCTTCCAAAACATGGCTTGTCAGCTCAACTCTGGGATCTGAGAGACACATAGCAACATAGAAATACTGTTCAGAAGGGACCTCTGGAGGTCTCTAGTCCAACATCCTGCTCAAATCAGAGCTGTTGCCAGCACTTAACAGGTCAGCTGTGACTTTGTCTAGCCAAGTCGTGAAAACATCCAAGGATGGAGATTGCACAACCTCTCTAGGTAACCCCTTCCAGTACTGTACTACTCTCACAATGAAAAGCTTTTTCCTGATGTTCAATGCAAACCTTAATAGGAGAACCTACACACTTATACTGACATATCTGAAAGACCCACAGGTGTAATGAGACATACCTGACCCTTTGAAGTTCACATCTGTCTCTCACCATCACAGCTCTGCCATGTTGCTTCTGTTGTTGCTTCTACATTACAGCTACATGTCACATAGCAAACAGAGCTGTGGAACAGGCAGCTGAAAGCTGGATCTGAAAGCTGATGAGCACTATCCAGATAATAGCTTGCTCACTTGCCATTTTTTGTATCTGCTGACTGTAGAGTCACATTATCCAAAAGACTCGCTACAAAACCAAGGATGATCTGTGTAACACTGACCACAGACTCTTCTCTGGTCACACTGCCTTAAGCATAAAGCCTTATTCTTGGCTATAAAGGAATTCCCATGAAACTGTGATTTGAAGATTTCAAGAAATGGAGACTATGAGAGTACTTTGGCATTATGTTACTTTAATTTGGCAGTAGCCTTTCTGAGGAGCCAGAAGCAGTGTTGGGATGGCACAGAACTCATACTGCTTGTGGCTGCTGTGAACCTTAGCTTGTAATTTTACAGGTTTGGGGGAAAAGTGTTGAACTCCAGTTGCTCCTCACAGTACAGAGTGGCACAAACCACCCCTGTGTAGCCCTAGGGATATACTACTAACTGTTTGCAGTATCTAATACAAAACCCAGCAATGAATGAGTCTTTTTCATTCCTGTGATTGCATGTGCAGACATTGATTGAAGTCACCCTAGTGCTGCCTTTTTGTGTTCAGGAAGCTGTGCTGAAACTTCAAAATTATTTCTCCTGCAGCTGTAGTTTCTTACTAGAAAGAAAGATTGTCTTGAGGGGTGATAATAGCAACTGGAAGTGGTTATGCCTTCTTGTCACCTGTCCCACTCCACTGTTAGACACTATAAACTGTCATCATAAAATCTATGATAAATGAGTAAGTTGCTTTTCTACTTCATAAATAATGAGTCTTTCCCACTTTTATTTTTCTACCAGAAAGTTTTCCCTTTCTGTACTCTTAGAAATAAGTTCACTTCCCTTGACATCCAGAACTTATTTCTGAAGAAACAACTTAAGAAATGTTTTAAAGATGATCGCTGGTTGAATCACCAGTACCGCTTCCTGCTTCACCCTCCCCCCTCGCTGGAGTTCTCTCAGTCACATACCTGACCTGAACCTGATTAGTTTGTGAGAGCTAGAAAGTTTGCCGCCCGTGGTGTGGCTGTGGTCCAGGCAGGCAGAGTTCTCTGTGCCTGGTACTGTAGTTGTGAAATCTTGCTTGATGGACAAGAGGTTATTCTGCTGTTTGGGTTTTTTGGGGGTTTTTTTCAGCAAATGCCTGGTAAATGTGCAGGAGCACATTTTGGAGCTCAGAGAGCTGACTCTTCAGAGACCATGGTGCCAGAAAGATTCCCATGTCCGTAACATTGCTGAGAGCCAAAGAGAACCAAGAGCACTTCCAGTTCAAAGAATATTTAAAAAACAAAATGAAAAAACTTCACACTTTTTTTGTCCTGCTTTTACCAAAGTCCTCATTATTATTTTTCGAGATCTGTTTACAACTCTTATCACACAATGTATCCTTTATCAGGTCCTCAGCAGTAGTGTATGTATTGCTACAGCAGTAGGACTTGTTACTATGCTTCTCTACCAAAATAAGGGGCTGGTTTTGAGCTCTTACGAAGAGCTTTGCTGAACAGTCCTGTTGACTTCTTCAAAGCTGCTTGCACCTGTAAGGTTTATGGCATTGAGTGCTGCTCCTTGTACAGCCCTAGGAATCAAGTGTAGTGGAGAAGAATCCTTCTGCTGCCACAGGCAATATGGAATGGGCCACCAGTCTTTCTCATGCCATTATAGTGTTCTGCACAGCAGAAGGACAAAGTGCAGGCTGGTGGTGTGCCTCCCTGCATTTGTATCTTGCTTAACTGTATATTTTTCCTCCCCTCTACTGTTGTCCCTGTAGATTTTCCAAGGGACATACTACTAAACAGTAAATGTGTCCACTTGTTTGCATGGATATTGTGGTGATGTAATCTTCTCTCCCTCCTGAATCATCAGTTTCAGGATCATTCTACATTTTTGTTGGGGCAATGCAGCAGTCTGAAAAAGAGGGCCAGCAGGCATGTAAGAGCCAGGCATTGGGTGGACAGGCTGTATGCAGCATTCACAGTGTAATTCCACCAGTTCATCTCATACCTAGGTAGTCTCACTCTTCTAGAGTCTGGGGTTCTTCAGCTCTGATATTAATGCACACTGGTTCCAACTTGCAGGTTTTATTCCAGTCCTTGTGTTCAGTTAAGCTGGTACCCAGTCCGCACTCTCTCCTGAATCTTCTGGAGCCTAGTCCTTGCTTCTGGTCCTAAAAATCTGCCAGAATCTCCATGCAATTTACTCTTCCAGATTGTCAAATCTTTCATCAGTCAACCCCTTACCTGAGGCTCTAAAAATACCCATGAATACAAATTTCACAATGACTTGTACTGATTACTGGTCTGGAACTTCCGCTTTGGAAATTGAGTCTTTAAAGAACTTATGCTCAAATCAGCTTTTTGTAAGTCGTCCCCATATGGTTTTTAACAAAAATTGCCCACAGATAGTTGTAGGTAGAGCACAGATCCACATCCATTCCAGCCAACCTAAATCAGGGCTGCTGTTGCCCAGCCATGCTCCTGTTTCGTGAACACAAACAGTATCTGACCGTGAAATAGCATAGTTCAGAGAGCTAAACTGGCTGAAAATTAGGACTACAAAAAACCCCGTGGTTTTTACCCATGTCTGTTCTCAAAGTAAAAAGCACTAAAAGTGTATGAAGATTCTGTATAGTTAAGTAATCAGATTATTGGATTTTGGATAAGGAATCTCAAACACAACCAGAATTAGAAATTACGAGGTGCATGTATGCCATGGTTGAATTTTCAAGATTAAGAGTTCAATGCTGATCTGAGTCCTTAATCTAGCCTACTAGTAAAATTGAGATCCAGAAGAAATTAGCATAATCCCTAGGGAACTACTGGGAATTCTTTCCACTGCTGAGCTGAATGTAGTTTTGAAGGTTTTCTGGAGTTTGGGAAAAATAACTAATAATTTTTGTTATATTTGGTTAAATCACTGTTCTGTTTTCAGCATAAGAGAGCGTGAATAACATTAAAACCACTATATCAGTTATTTTCATCCCATTGTCCGTGAATCCGTCCGGGTCCACTGACTTCTAAGCAGTCTGCTAAAGATAAATGAAAACAGCAAAAACACTGTTGGGAGACTTACATTAACAACACAGGGATCAGGCACTCCTTTGGAAAATGGCCCCTACTCCAGGTAATTTCTGCAAATTAGTAGAAACCTCAAGAGCAGGGAAGAAATGATCAGGTGCAGATCTCTATCATGTCCCCAAGCTCAGGCTGTTAGGGGTATATGGGAATCATTCCCATCTGATAGCAATTTAGGCACCATTACAAACGCGTTGTTTCTGTTAAGGTCCTTGAGAATGGATGGCTGCATCACAAAAAACAGCTTTACATTTTGGATTATATGGATTGATGATGATAATCTCAACAGAAGAATAAGAGGAGAATTGTAATGGGAGCTTAGTAAGCCTCAGCTTTGGAACTGATCCATTGGTTGTGAGAAGGGTTAAGGTTAAAACCACAAGTTTGAAGTGGTCTTGAGATTTCTGTGTAATGAGCATTCAACTTAACTTTTTATCAATGTTTAGTTTTATTTAAAAATGAAGGCTGTGAAAGTTAGTTGCTTTAGAAGGTCTCCAGTGTTTAGAAATGTGCTCCTACCTTTCCTCTTATCTTTGGAAATTTTCGTTTATCCAGCATAAAAAATTCATGGATAGATTCTGCCTTCAAGATCTGTAAGCCTGATCAGTGCTTTAAAACCCCTGGAAGCAACGGCTTTGTTTATCTCCAGAAGTCCAAGAATAAGCTGATTTTGCTATTTTTAATCTATCCGGAAATATGCAAAGAAGAGAGCTTAATTGCAAACAGACCAAACCTTATATAGGAAATGGGTACGTCCCTCAGGGGCACCTAAAAAGTGAATGTCTGAAATTAAACTTGTATACTCTTCTCCCTTACTCCCTGAAGCACGTACTCTTGGAATGAAAGGGAAGGCTGTGGGCTAGCATCATATCCCAGTAGTTTCTATCCATTACAGCACTCTGGCTATCTTAATATTCAATTAACAGATGTTTCCCAGCATGTGTAAGCACGAGGTGCCTAGTTGTATGTGTTTGTGATGAAACCATTAAAGAGAACAGAGAGAAATTAGAAAAATAATGGTTTCATTGCTAGGATCTTAATTTGGTTACCAGGGAAAAACGAAGCAAGCGTACTGTGAGTCTGAAATTTCACCCACACTTTTCTCAAGAGAGTGCTACCACACCCGGCCAACAAACAGTGGTGAAGCCTTGCACCATGAAAGCCGTTCCCATCACCTGCCCAGTGATTCTGAAATCCGGGTTGTCTTTTTCTCAACTTCCAAATATTGCCGTCTATAATGGGTAACGTATAAGGTCCTAAGGTGAACCAGATGCATTTAGCTTAACTGAAAATCTCCCTGCCCATGGAGAAAAGAAATGGCGTTGGTTTTGTATAGGCACAGCAGCAGATTCTGACTGCCAGTGCCATTTTAGTGTTAGCTCTTCCACTAGTTTTGCATGAACAGCAGGCTCATCAGACATTATTCTCTCTGCACGTGGCCTACTCTGCAGCACGGAGCTTGGGCAGAGCATTGGCCCACAACTGTGTGTTACCGCACGTTCAGAAGCAAGCGCATCCTAGAGTTCCTCAGACACCTGCCTGATGCGCATCTATCAGTCAGGCATGTTTTGCTGAATTCCAGCAAATGGCAATGGCATGGCTGGGCTCCCTCGGTTATCCCACAGTCTTGCAACTGCAGCCCTTGCCCCACTTCACAGAATCATAGAATGGTTTGGGTTCTCAAGAGCCACAGTCTCTTGAATCTGAATCCTAGCCTCCATGTTCTGTGGCCTAATAGCCGAAACAGTCTGGGTAACATCCTACATGGTGAGTGGCCTGCCAGCAAGAGTGCACACAGGGGACCAAAGAGCTGTAGATTTATTGCTTGTAAACTAAAAAGTATATTAAAAAAAGAAGAGATAAAAATAGATGGGGAGCTTGGGGACCGGAAAGGCAGTCAGTGGAGATTAGATGCGCTGCTAGTTGACTCATCCAGCTTGTTCTATTGTAGCACAGTTCCAATAACGGCTGTATTATTTCAGCTTTTGTGCAGTGAGCAGACATTTGTTTTGCATCGAAGCTTTTTCACATAAATGTGCTCCATTTTTCATTTCTTCTTGCCTTTCCCAGCATTTCTACTGGCAATTACGAATGGGAGAGGTGGTGACTCCAAAAGAATATTAGCCAACTTCTCAGCTGGTATAAATCAGCAACACCCCCTGGTGAGAGCTATGCAGCTTTATACCACTTGAATCTGCACCAACTGTTCTTTTAAAACATGTCCCACCCTATAAAGAGCTGTGTTTTCTTCAGTGGTGGATTCTGAAAGTAATGGGAAGTAATGGACTGACTGCCTCACAGAGCATGTGCAGCACACGTCTTGGCAGGATCCATTTCCTAAGGCTCTGTTCATCCTGTTAAATCAACTTCTGTTCAATCTGAGGGATTTCTTTGTGGCAGCCTGTTGTGTCCTGCGTACTGGACCTGGGCTGTGATCTGCTGCCTTGCAGAAGGCCTGCACACGGGCCACCCACTGCCTGCTAGCTCAGTGTGTCACCATGCTTTTAGCTCCCTTCTCACTGCAATTAGTTAAAACCCTCCTGAGCCTGCATGTAAGTGGCTGTGAGGAATAGTTCCTCATATGAAAATACGTGGAATATGTGTCAGGCTTTGTTAGCTGTTCACAGCTTGCTTTGTGGTTTGGAAAGTGCTGCCCTGCCAACTTGGGCTCCATTCAGAGGCAGAGGAGTTTTGTAGAAACGGTTTAGAGATAACCATGGGGAAGGAGGAGAAGTATTTACCTGAAATGAGATGAGATCAGGTGGATCTACATGTGCAGTGTAGGCTGTGCATTTGTTACAGGATGGTGGTGGTTTGTGGCTCCTGCAACGTGTGCAGACTGAAGGAACACTGGGTTCTGTGCAGCTTTTCAGAAAAGACCATTTAAAAGTGATTTCATGAGGCAGAACCTGGTGACCAGGTGGGTCACTTCCCACCCATGTTCTTATCATCAGCCTTGGAGCAAGCCAGCCTCTGCAGTGTTGACAAGTGGTGACTAGGTACCTGTATATTTTTACTGGGATTTTGCTGTGGTTTTATTTGAGATGTTTATTTGCATGTTGCCTTCATTGGTTTCTCTACACATATTACACAGAGTAAGTACTATGGACTGCGTAGCTGTGCTCACCAGAAAAAATACCTTTCTCTCTTCCATTTTTTTCTTAGCGGCATGGAAGTGGGAAGGAAAATCTGGCAAAATGTGACTTTGTTTCATCAGAGTCTGCTCCCTGATAGTGGAAGCTGTATGATAAGAGGCTTTTTCATGGCCAGCTTCTGAATAGTGCGTAGCTTGCAGCTCACCCCTACCAAAGACATACACAGATCCTTTAAAAGAACAGTTAAAATCCTGATTTTGATGCCCAGGCAGCTATATAACCAAAAAGAAGGTCTAAGTCAATCCACAGCCAATTTCCACAAGCACATATGAATAAAGTGACTTTGTAAGTACGTGAGTTATCACCACCTATTTTCTACAACACAAAAAACAGCACTTTTTTTTTTTCCACAAACTTTTTAAGCTCGTGAATTTCTGATGACAGTCACAGGAATAAATGGTGAGGTAACAGCAGCTTTGTGTAAGATTGAGATAAATTTGGGTCTGAAATAAATGAAGACCTCTGTAAGAGGTAGAGTTAGGAAATAAGTGTGTGGGAAAACTGGAGTGAGTGAGAAGGCAGCAGGGCAAAGGAAGCCACAGTACAAATTAAAGATTGCAAGTAACAGGGCTAGGTGCCAAGAGCCTCAGAAAAGAAAAGGAAAAAAAATCCTTGATTAGCTAAACTGTTTGCTTTACTATATAAAAAACTGACCTCCTTGAGGAGCCTGGAGCCCTGGCCTCCTGGGAGTCTGAGTACGTGCGGGCAAGCTGCTGCCCTGCTGATGGCAACACAAATGCTTCAGTGCCAGTCTTCTGCCCTGTGGATTTCCAGATGCAAATGCTTCATCTGGCAGGAGCTCTGCCTGCGTCAACCTTAAGATTTTATCCAGCCTGGCAATATATAATTTCTTTCTTCTCCAAACCACTGCAATAATCTCTGTTCTACTAGCTACCTGAGAGCTAGTGTGTTGAAGGGAACCACTGTCTCTCTAAGCATCTATAATGTGTAGGCTAAGCATGGCTTTCAAAGGGACAGATGAAGGACAGAGTGTGTGACCAGCCCACGCCTCCAGCAAAGCTCTGACTCCAGTTTTGGCTGCAGCAGCCAGTGAGGCTCCCCAGCTTCCCACAGCCCTCCTAGATGCAGAGCACTGTCTGATGATGTACCTTGCCCTCATTGTGAGTCCTTGGGCCTCAAGGATTATCCCAGTACTCCTGCGTCAAGGTCACAATGCCAT
The DNA here is from genome assembly GCF_963264785.1 of Psittacula echo. Classification (NCBI taxonomy): domain Eukaryota; kingdom Metazoa; phylum Chordata; class Aves; order Psittaciformes; family Psittacidae; genus Psittacula; species Psittacula echo. Next base: position 40,803,102 of record NC_137739.1, on the reverse strand, counting down.
CACCAAACTGAATCATTGCTGCAGAGTGGGAAAGTCAATGACCTTGGGCACTTAATGCTTGTGTGGGTGTGCTTTTCATGCCTGCTGATTCTTTATGAATGTGAGTTGTTCTGTACTACACACAGTGTGAAAGGGGAGCTGTCACAAACAGAGCTGATCTGAGAACACGAACAGGGAGAGTTATATATGGAAAACTTTGGTGGGCAATTCCCTTCACTTTTATTTGCAAAGTTGTTACTTGCTGTCTTAATGTCCATCTTTCTCCACTCTGTAACTGCAAAAAGCCGTGAGGGAGGTTAGCTCATAAAACTACCTTGTACAATTTAGTTAACTAATATAAAAACTGCAAGAGAAGAGCTCTCTTTTAACAGCAGAGGGTGGAAGAATTGCAGGGCTTCTTTGGAATGGAACAAGGTCAAAACAACCAAAGCAGCCAGGTGCCTGAATGCAAGGCAACCGTAATGCAACAGAACACAGAGCCTAGGACATGCTACTAATGAGTAAAGTACACTCAGAATTCAAAACCACAGTGATGACATCAGATTACTGGTAGCCATTTGTTAATGAGACAGAAAGAAATGGAACATGAACAGTCTCTGAGCATGGGCAGGCTGCACACACGAGAACTATTTCCATCACAAGTTTTTTTATTCTGCTGGCTTTATTGAATGTGGTGAACTGCTGTTCCAGCAAGGACGTTTGGAATTGCAGTGTGACTGGCATAGCAAAACCAGGAAAACAATATGGAATGAGAGTTTGTCACATGAGTGAATTAAGCAGATTTTGTATAGTGTTTTCATCACAAAGTGCTTGAGAGGTTTCTTTATAAATGGATTCCTTCTCTGTGGCTCAAATGCAGCCACCTTTGGGCTGAAATGCAGTTGTCTTCATTGGGCATCCAGTGCTTAGGCTGCTTTTGAAAGATTTGCTTTATTATGTATCTGTTCTCATCCAGCTGTTCATAATAAAAAGAGAACTGTGCAGCACCTCGTTCAGATTCTCATACTGGAAAGGGCAGTTGTTAATACCAGACGTCCTGAAGTCACTGAGCTTTCCAAGACAAAATTCAGGGAAGTTGTGCTAATATGCGATTGCAAATGATCAGAACCAACATCACATGAACTGTGCTCAGTGAATCCTGAGAACGGGGCAGTGTTGCTTATGTCTCTGGACCATCACAACCACACTTGCTGGAGTGGCAGGTCATGTTATTCTGAGGTTTCCGTGTCTTGACTCTGTTTCATTAGTCTTCTTCAAGACCCCCATAATTCTGACACCCTTGAAGATGGCAGGGAATCGAAAGACTGCAAGAATTAAACTTACTCTATTTTATTTTTTTGTCAAGCAAATGTCAGTAGTTCACTTACTTCATTTATGGGTTCCACCTTGAAATAACAGATGTAAAACCAGATCACATCCCAATTTCACACTTTTTCTGAGTACCAACCAATCTGTTTTGGCATTATTTCCTAACAACTTGTTGATTAGAGTGGTAGAGCTAAATCTTATTTTACTGAAGACATCTTACACTTATTACTGTTGCACTGTCAGACCTTGTTTACCTTAGCAGGTACTGCATGTGTAGTAATGATAAGCTTGATATACCCTGTCACCTGTTTAGCTGTACTACCTCAAGTAAACTTACCTCAGGGAAGTAGAAATAACAAGAAAGGTTATATCATTTTTTCGTAGCCAGGATATACTATCCATACTTCCCCTGAAGTCAGCAACAAGAATATTCTCAGTGATAGGCTCATAGACTTTCCCCTGGGTCTTATCCCTATGATAAGCAAAATTTTTAAGTAAATCATCACATACAAAGTCTAGCTCTGGACTTTGCATCATTGCTTTTTCATCAAATACTGTAGGGGTTAAGTTTGAACCCATCAAATCCCTCCCAATCTTCAAATCATAAATTCATAACTGACCAAAAAATCCCAAACCCTGGTGTTCATGAGGCGAGGGGGCTTTGCCAGGCCATTTTGGCTATTGCAGTAAATGGGTTATGGTCAGTTTTCTAATGCAGGCTTCTCATTACCGAAAAAAAAAAAAAAAGATTGGAAACTTTCTGCATTCATGGACAAATGCCAAATCCTTCCTCTCTAACTGAATGCACTGACACTCAGCTTTTGTCAGCATTCATTGCACAGAATTTACTGAGCTCCAGTTTTGATTGTATAGCTGCAAGATGATTCTGGGGACAACTCTGTCTCATGTGTAGTGTTAAGATACCACAGGGCCACATCCTCTTTAAGAGCCTTCTTCAGTCTCTGGAATTGTTAAATTTTGTAGTCGAAGTCTACTGCCTGTCTTTTTATAGCAGTGCCCTGGGGCTGGCAGGTCATGAAGCCAGGTAATATGCACACAGAGCTCCCATTCCACTGAGTTCTTCTGCCCACCACTTCAGCACCCAGTCCAGCTCCTTTCTCAAGCTGTGTCTCCCCAGCCCTGTATAGCTGTTGTGAGAAGTTAACATTTTTGTCTAGCCCAGCTTAGGGTTTGGTGTTTTTTTCAGGACAGTTCTGAAGCCTTTTACTGTGTTATTCTGTTATTTTTTTTCTGCTGATCTAACATCATCTGATCTGTGTAAATGCTGAAAACTTGGTACATCATCAGACATCTGCTGTATTTTTGGAGAAACATCTCAAGTTTGGTGAAGCAATCCAAATCACCAGAAATTGTGATTCTCAATTTGCACAAAATGCGTGCTCTGTTTTCTAAGGGTTTCTGCCAGACCCTGCTGACACATGAAGCATAAGAAAATATTTGGCATCAGCCACTTCCCCAGAGATTTTTCCTCTTATAGGTAGTGGAAAATGATCCCTCTGTACACATGTATTCAATTCTTTTAGGTCTACTCATAAGCAAAGGTTTAATCTCTTTTTTTAGCATACCCATTCTGATGGTTACTCTGTGCAGTTTATGGTAATGAATATATTCACCTCCTTTTTTAGCTGCTGCTACAGGGCACAGGGAACCATGCCAGCATTGCAGATGTCGAGCAGCCCTCAAACCCTTTTTCAATGACTAGATCCCCCAGCCTTCCAAAGAGAAGAGCCTGGCTGCAGAATGGCTCCCCATTTCTCTTAGATTATGATTTTCGAGGTTGTTGTTTACCTGTCTGACTGAGTTTGTAAGCCCCTTGCAGGAATAAACCCACCACTATTAGTCCTGAGTTTTACCTGTTTCCCCTGTAGCATGGCTGGTGGTGGCACAGCTGCTGACAGCACCCATGCTCCAGCACCAGTTTCCACCTTCAGGCCAGTAAATGTCATGTTTGCTTTATAGGGGACGTAGTCTTGAGGGCCCTTCACGTCTCAGACACCTCCATCAGCCCACCATGCCCCTCCTCAGGGCTCAGTACCACTGTCCTTGAGGGTATGTATCTCCTGTTGACACCTTCCAAAGGATGACAAGACCCTGCTTGTTTAGGGACTCTATCCAAGCATATGCCCAACACCTGCCTTTACCGAGAGGGAACTCAAGGTTTCATTGTACTGAATTGTAAGGACAAGGACCTGCCATGAAACTTGGTTTCTGTTCCCTTCCAGTTCAGGTGAGGTTCAGGTTCTGGCCTATCTGCTGCTACCTAGGAAGCTCAACAAAGCAGACTTACAAGGCAGGCAAATGCAAACAACGTTTAAAGCTCCATGGCCCCTTAACTAATGTGACTATGCTGTGTCAAATCTCAATAGCTCACACTTAACAGCCATGTCATTATGGAGTATGGGCACACAACTGCTGTTAAAAAAACAGACAGCAAGGAAAAATAATAAAAAAAGACAAAATGCAAGAGGCTTAGGAGGCCCCTGGATTTCCTTAATGGAATTAGTCCTTCCTTTATGAATTCCAGGGTTAGATGCTGTAAATGTGATTCGCATACTCCCTCCCCTCACCAAAGCAGAAAGATCTGCTAGACACATGTTTGGAGCAGAGCGGGGGAAGGTATGACGTGACTCAAGGGCCTGGAAGGCTAAAAGGAATAGATGGGGGGGAGCTCTGCAGCCCTTGATCTTTGTAAGATTTACTGCCTTTGCTTCTTGCAAAGATTTTTTTTTTTTTTCCTGGAAAATTGCTAGCTTCTAGCAATTTAAAAAAAAAAAAAAATGGCTGGGGCAGTAAACAAGATCTTTGAAGGGGGAAGGAAGCCAAGAGAAAGTCAGGCCCATTAGTCACGCAGCTGCATTTCCTGTCACAAAGGACCCCAGTTGAGTAATCACTCAAAATATTCTTGTTATTTTTTCCTATTTTATTTCAACTTTCAGCCTGCCAATATCTACTGTAAGGAAAAATTAAAACAAGAAAAAAAATATCTTTTAGACTCAGAGGGGGAAGCAATGTAGAATCAGACATTGATTTACATTATTTTTCCTTTTCTTTAATTTTCATAGCCTGAAAACACTTCAGTCATATGAGAGGAATGTTGGTAGTGCAGAGTGGGTCTGAGACAGTGCCGGTGTTTTCAGGGCATATAGTTTCAGCAGGAGTGTGGGTGTCAAAGTTTCTAGGTTACAGTTCCAGCTGCTACCATTAATTCACTGCACAGCCTTGATGGCTTGTATTAATTTATCTGCAATTTATTATAAAAAGTAAAGATGGTAATAGCTTCTGCATAATTGTTTTGTCAGGGTTCATTAATGGTGATTATAAATAATGGTTGGTCTTCTGATGAAAGCTTTGTAGAAGTATTTGTCTAAAGGAAAATACAGTCAAGACTGGAAAAAAAAACCCTGGTAATTTAAAGCAGAACTTTTTATTAATAGATTTTAAAAGAACTTGTACACAAAGAGGTGAAAATAGGAGAAAGACTATTAAATATCAGAAGGAAAATCTTAGTGATACTCTCTCTTGAGACACTCAGCTGAATAAAAATACAGCAAACCTGTCATAGGGAAGAACCCCCGTTGTAATGTTGGAAGAGACCATGTGAGTGATTGGCTATACCACCTCCCTGCTTCTAGATCTTGGATTGTAAGATGCTGGCTCTGGTACCAACTTCAAAAGGAAGCCACAGATACATGATGAAAGTAACGCTGAAAAACCTCTGGTTTTGCAGATTGCTGCAAAAAAATTACCTCTTTCATCAACAAACACGACTCCAAAATACAACTCCCCACCTTTTATTTACTCAAAGTAATGAGTGTGGTGACCAGGCCACCTATAAAGAATGGCCTTAAGCATGCTTCAGGGCACATAACAGTTTGTAACTTACATTCCTGGCTGGGGTACCTGACTATATGGCTCTGTGAAAATGATTGCAAAGGGATTACAAATCCCTGTTTGGATTGCTACCTAAGTATAGAGTAGATGATTGTAGTTTATGCTATATAATAATATGACTTCAAATATTGCACAAAAAATGAAGCTTAAATTTGCATGGTAATGTCATATAATAAAAATGTCATATAATAGAAGCTGGTAATGTCATATAATTCTCTAATTTGCACACATTTGATACCACAGATGTGCAATGTTTTCAAACCACAGTTTATGAGCAGATGTGATTTACACTGCAATGTAAATCACAGCTTCCTAAAGCTAGTTAAAAGGTGTAAACTCAAACAACATGAGATTTACCCTAATTTGTTTTAAGAGAGACTTTGAAAAGCTGTTTACATGCATTTTTTTAAAGTAATGGCAGAATGATTGTTTATGCATATTTACATTGAATGAAAAGTAAGAATCTTGTGAGTCATGACTCAAGTATGAAAAATTCTGATCCAGATTATCTTTATAAATTATGTTCATCCTTTGTCGTTCCAAATGTCAGGTGAGGCAAGGTGTGCTCCTCAACAGGCACACAAGTGTACACTCCCTGGTTTGTGGTCAGAGCTAGCACTAGGTCATAGGGACTGCTTGCTACTCTCACACCAGACGACTTTCTCTTCTAAGTGTCCCAGTCTACTGGATCTCCACATCATATGACATTCTGTGCAATAGCAATGGTCATGATGTGGGATTATAAAGGCCATTTCTAATGATTATTGATATCTAAACACTTTTAAAATTATATGCTGGTATGTGTGAATGAATGGAAGTTATTTGTTTACAAGAACAACAAACTTTGCACGTTTCCTTTTATGAGTACCACAGTATATGATAATATTTCCTATACTAGCGTTGTAGGGATGTATTAATATAAATTGCACTAGTATCTAATACATCAGACTGTGTAATAAAAAATAACCACCGATAGAATGAATTATACCTGACAAGTATTTGGGTAGCAATTGGTATTTCTCTATTTACCTACCTGGTTATCCTAGGAATTTGTATAGCTCTGTAGACATGGTATCTGAGTGTCTCCAAACCTCGAACCTTTGATGTACCTGTTCTCTTCACACAGATCTGATGCCTGTTAGTACAATTATCCCTGTTTAGGTGTGCCACTGAAGTCCTAAGGTGAATGACTAAGACAGAATAACCTCAGAAGTCTATGACCTCTTGATTCATCTGCTGGCTGTGAAGAATTTATCTCTTGCATAGATGAGAAGCTGAGTCATAAAGATCTAACGTTACATGTCCATAAGCACATAGATAGCAACAGAGATGGAATCAGAGAACTCATGGTGTACAGATCCTCAGTCACTGGCTGGGAACATTAAGTTAGTCTCTCTTGTGTTCAGTGAACTGATCATATTTGGTAAAATAGCTAGCAGTTGTTGCTCTGTGATGTGCAATGCTTCTGTGATGTGCGTGAAGAGGACTCAGCAAGTAATTAGGTAAATTAAGTAGGGAACAGGGCAGTTGTTTAGTACAGTGACAAATGAATGTACCAGCCCTTCTACTAAACTGCTGCCTGTATTTGGGCAGTTACTTCAAGACCACATGGGGGCATTTCTCCAATTTAGGGACAATAACACACACAGAGGTCCAGACACAAAAATTACCCTGTGGTGCTGCTTCACTTCTCATGTAAGAAAATGGAATGGTAAAAGGGAAGGATCAAGGAGAATAATAAATTTTCCTATTTAGTTGAATGAAGTTTCTATGATACAACTTAGAAATCTCACTCTTAAAACAACGGTGGTTGGTAAGAACATTATAGTTTTAAGTTTCAAGTTGCCAGTGGACATGTTGATGCAGGGATGCTGTGCTAGGGAGGGTGTAGATGCTGCTGTTCTGGTTTAGGGTTGATGCACCCTTTGCCAATCCGCACTGGACAGAGCCCTCTGGGTCTTTCTTAGACCTGGTTTTCCTTTTCTTCACATACTGTGTAGGACTCTGGAATTGGGCTACGTATAGCAGAGATACAACTTCACTTTCAGAGCAAAACTGACTATGAAAGGGTTTACCTGACTAATGGCAATGCTTCATTAAAACTGAGGGAGGTGGAACTTAATTCCCAGGTCTTAATAAAATGCAGGTGTTTTATTGTTAGGTTAAAAACTCCTCTTCTTAAGACTCCAGCAAGCATTTAAAAACAAGGAAAAAATGTGCTATTGAATAAGAAACTTGGAAAGGCAACAACAGGCCATGCAAGGCATTCACAGAGAATGCAGCATTTACTGGCTAAGGCCTACCTTAAAGTTCACTGAGGGAGAACAAAACATAAATATGTTGTTCATATTAGATGAACAACACCTCTTACAACATGCATCTGGCCTCCGAGGTATTACGCCTGGGATTAACTTTTGACATTCTCCTTTCCACCATCATGACTTTGCTGTCTTCCCAGCTCCCTGCAGAGCATTTATACTCCCATTTTTCAACCTTTCTGTCTTCTTACTTCCTAGTCTGTTTGAGGACTCAACAGGGTGACAGGCAGCATGACCATTGCAGTTGCAGTGCACAGATGGCTCCGCTATGCTTGCGGCTGCTTTTCTGTCAGGGATTTTTTAAAAACAATTTTTAAAATTTTTAAAAACATTTTTTTAAAAACAAACAAGCAAACAACCCCCCACCCTCCCACACACACACTTTAGAACTAGTTAGTAAAAACAAGTTGTAAAGCACTAATCACTGTTTTTTCACTTTCTCTCCTTGTCCCAAGGAAGCAGAAAAAGGGGGGCTGAGGGAGGGTTGGAACACGACATTTTATGGTAAATTGCACTGGTTACGTCACAGGGTTAAGGGATTGCACTGAACTTTGAGCTTTAGCTTCAAGTCCCTTGTGTATTTGGAGAATAAAAGAAGTTATGACTTATTAAAGGGTAGTTGAACATGAAAAGCCAGAGAAGTCTAAATGTACTTACAGTGGCCGAAGGCATCATCATCCCCATGGGCCTTAAGTGCCACAGAGATGGGCTGGATTTTTTTGGTACCTGTATAGTGAAAATAGTTAACTAACTGTCATCCATAAAAGCTTGTCCTGGGAGAAAGTTGGGCGTCAATTTCCCTGGCCTTAGCCTTGGTAATACAAATCAGCTGTCACTACTAGAGGAGGACAGAAATAGTTCACGGAGTACCAGACAGGATGGGAAGCAAAAGGGTAACTTGGGTTTTGATGCCAGGGTTTCACAACTGCCATTTAGTTGCAGAAAGAGAAGCAACAAAGATGGTCAATATGCTAGTCATTTCATTTAGAAGACTGACAGGTGAGATACAAATAATCCTAAGCAAAAGAATATAAATGACATTCAGAATAGTCTGAGACAATGAATAAAAATGAAACTGATGGAGCTGTTGAGCTTATAAACATGAGTATATGCCAGTTCTCATTTACATGGAGTAGAGCACTCAGGATAGCTTGAGTAAATAATTCAAAAAAACAAAGAACAAAAATAGAACCTCTCCATAATCAGAGCAGGAAACCTGAAAAAGCCTGGGCTGTTTGCCCTCTGTGCACCATTGCACTGCATCCTTGCTACAGCTGCTGTAGTGAGCCATCCAAACTGATGAGCTGGAATACAGGCATCAGGCAGACATGGCAGAGATGGAGAAGGAGGGTGAAATGTAGATGCAAGCTCTTCTTCACACACCTCTGTAACTCTCAGCCATCACCAAAATGAGGTGCATTTTTAAGAACCATCATGTGAAGATGTAGTGGAAATGCAGACTGCAGATTAAGAGAGGGACAAGTAGTAGAAATCCTCATTACAAGTATCTCAGAAATCCCTGTAGGAGGTTTTATGTTGGCCCAAATGTGGTCAGGATCAGGCCCTTGAGGAAAGAAGAAGTCTCTGTCAGCATTTGTTAGCTGCTCCCAATTTTAGATCTTCCATGGCCTTGTCCTTTCCTCCTTCGCTTTGTAAGGCTGCTTTTCATCCCACTCCTACTCTCCCTCGCAGCTGCCATTTCCTGTTACTAGTGTCAGCAGTTATCCGTCTTTTCAGACAACCTTGCTGTCGTTTGTGCCTACCTACGTGAGGGAAACAACCCATGCTTTCTGTTCCCTCCTCAAAGTCACTGGAGCTCAAGCTCCAGCAAAGCGAGGCCCCTACTCAGCGCAACCTCTGCCCAAATCCAGCATGTAGGACTGTAAAAACTGGCAATGCTTCTGGTCTCAGCACAGAGAAATAGCCAAGATCAAAGTTAGAAGCATGGTTTCTTTATTCTTTCATCAAACTGGCCTTCATTTTTTCTTTCCAGTCCTACAGTTATTCTTTTCTGATGTATGTTATCTCTGGGAGTCATTGGGAAGTATTGGATGGATTGGCAACTATTAGGCCTCATGGTTATCCTTGCAGCTACTGTTAACTGTGCCATGTCACACAAGAAAGAGAAAGATTCTTCCTCTAAATAAACTCACTACTTTCTATGCTGTCTTGTGTTTGACTTAAAGAACTGATGACCTTTGCATCCTGTTTCTTATTCCTCCATCTTTGCATGATGAAAGTTCCCCTTCCAAATTTCATTTCTCTCATGTATTTTAAATGTCTGAAATGAAAAAAAGTCTTTTTCAGCTTTCTTCTGTATATTTAAATGATGTACTTAACTACTTGTAAAAGAAGCAAAGATCACCATTTTAAAAAGTAATAAATAGGTAGCACCAAGACTGAGATTGTGCCAATGGCACAAAGAACAGAAAAGATTAACTTCAGAATATTGAAAAAGATCAAAACCTTCACTTTTGTGCTGCTCTCTCTGTAGCATCTTAGTGTATTTTAAGAAATCGTTGAGAGTATTTTTAACCTTAACCTTATTCTCCAGTTTTTCAAAATGGAGTACAAAATGTCTACCCTAATTGATTTGTTATTTCTTCTAGCCTAGCATATAAGGTTTCAGAGTTACCTCTCACAGGTGATCTGTAGCTTTTTTAATGGGAGTGAAATTCCTGAAGAGCTTACGTGCAGGGCAGGAGAACCCAATGGCCTTCATTCACAAAGGGTTAGAAATGGACTTAAAGGGCAGTGGTGCAGATGCCTCCACCCAGGCCAGGGCTCAGAAAGGATAGGTACAAGTGAGTAAAAAACTGTTTGCTTTCCCTTTCCCTTGCATTACTGTGGGATACTCACAAACATTTAATTATAGCTATTGTATGCATGCTTAACTTGGAGATATCTGTGGTTCCTTGAAACCATTACACAGGAGCACCAAAGAAAATACAAGGGAGTCACTGAAGGAAGATACAAATGAATTAGAAAAGCATAGCAACCAGAGAATACATTTCCCATAATACAACAGTCAAAGGTCATGAGATCACAGATGCTCAGTTGCTCATGCATATCTTCTATTCTCTCCACTTGCATGCTTGCTCCAGGGAGGGCAAAGATTTAATGAGGATGGGGCTAGCTTTAGCAGTTCTCACCCTTCCTCACACCCTACATCTGAAAGAGCATTGAAAGCCTCTTTGAAGTTGCAGTAGACACACATTGAACTGTCTCAGTGCGCACATACAATCTGGTGTTTTCTCATCAGGTACAAAAATACAAGGTGACTGTTCTCTTCCGGCTGCCTTGGATGTGAACAAAGCTGTTGAATCAAAGACTTATTGAATTTAGGGGTGGAAAGAAGTTTCTCCATGGCATCTGTCTTTTCAACCTGCAGCAGTGGCACTTCTTAGAGTCTCACAGTTTCTATTAGTCAGTTCATTTTTCCTGGCTCTTTAAAAAGAAATCCTGTTCAGACAAAACAGCACACTATTTATAGGAAGCTTGGCAGGGTCAAAAAGTGGCTGTAAACCCAATCTCCAGTTAAAGCATACAGTATCTGTTCTGATGTAGATACTGTTAGAACTCAGCAATCTCTGATTTGCTAGCAAAGCCTTGAAGATGATCAGAGTCAGATTTGTTAAACTTGGTGACACTGTAAGTATTATCACTTGTCATTAGCAGAGCTAACTTACTTGCTCCAAGTCCCACTTAATCTGTCCAGCTCACTACTCACAGCTTCTGACCTACTTAGTCGTTTCCTGTCTTTGATTTTTGCCTTAAAGCCTCTTTTCTATGTTAGCCTGTGGCTGCTACTTAATCTTAATCAAACTTCCTTGGACTTCCATTACTGTCAAGTACAACTCCTCTCACCGTAATACTCACCCTTCTGAGTGCAAGAAAACTGATTTACAGCCAGCAGTCTGCCTCTTCTCTTATGCTCGAAGTTCATCTTTGCTTTGTTTTTCTTCCTGTATGAGTCACTCCTTCCCCTTCACCGAGACACTGTACTATACTTTCTGTTCCCCTCAGTCTGTCAGTGGCTGAGAAGCTGCTGTGCATGCCTTAACTGCAAAGATCTGGTGAGTGTTATTGCGTGTGCCCCACTACCAAATGCAGATTCGGAAAAAGCTGAACACGAAGAAATTGAGTTGGCCACAGGCTGCTATAGAAAGTCATTTAGTTTAATATGCTTTTGCCTCTGACCAGCAATGATGACCTACTCTGTTCCCTTATGCTTTTCTTAAGAGCTACTTATGCAAAACACAGCTGTTTAGTCTACTCTTCCAAGCCTAGCATCTCCCCTTCTACTTCAGGGCACCTGTTAACTCTACAAATGCTGTAAAGTGGGTACCAACTTAAGGACTTTCCCAGTTCTCACTGGGTCACTCATGCTACAGTAACATGCCTTTGAAAGAGACTTCTTCAGCCAGTTGCCTTCTATTACCATAATCCAATCTAAAGATGTTAATCCAGTAGCATGGTAACTTTTGCATGCACAGGGGCACTCCTGAGCTGGTGAGGTCTGATGTTTTTCTAGCGTCTTTCACCGGCACAGAGTTCATAGATGGCTGTATGCTCTCTGAATGTCAGATACAAAACATTCGATGGCAATGGCAGCTGTGTGTAACATGTAGATTTGTTCAGTCTCTCCTTACATGTGTGCTTTCTCCCAGCTCTTTTTTTAATATACCCAGTTCTGCTATTCCATCTTCCTCCTACTTCTGTGTTCATCTGCACTCATACTCTTTTGGTTTTTGTCATTGTTGTTAACATATGGATGTTATATGATCCCTCACTGAGTGCAGCCCTGTCCTCTTAATAAGTAGAAAATACCATACGTTTTGGAAGGAGGAATTAGCTACAGGCCATTCTCATTAAGCCTCTCCTTCAACTTGTATCAGTTTAAATTGTATTTTTGAACTGCAGTCACTATGCGGCATTGTAAGTTGAAAACAACCACTTGAGCCCTTTCCAGAGAGGCTTTGAGTGGCCCTGATACTAGGCATGGAGGGGAGATAAGCAGCGCATTGAAGTTTTAGTATCGCTGTAGCTGAGGGCAAGGAGTGCATGGAAACATACCCTCCCTCTGGCACTGCCTGGCTCTGGATGAGGGGAGAGGAACAAGCCAAGCAGCTTGGGTTCACACGCGCAGTGGGAGCCAGTGGCCTCTCAGCTGATGACAGATTAGACTCAGGGCCTGGTTAGTGGGAAGACTGTGATTAGACCTCAGCAGCATCTGTCTCTAGCACTAAAGGAATTACTGCTGCGGGCTGTGATTTTCTCAGCAAACTGTAATTACACCAGGAACCTCATTCCTGCCATTTTTCTCAACAACTTAAGTGTGAAAAGAAAATGTGGGTGAGGGTGCAGGAAAGCAGAAACTGTGAAAGGAGCAGGAAAAAGACACCTGTTTATTTTTGCTCAGCTCATTCCAATTATTTTCTCTCAGTTTCTTAGATTCATATGAATCACACATTACTTTTTTCCTAAAGGTCAATGCCAAGGTTTAACTCCCTGAAGCTGTTCTGCCATTCACCTGAAGTTGATAGGATACATCCTCTCTGTTCACTTATGCCCCATGGCATCTTAGATGAGTGTGGTGGTGCTTGCAGAAGATGCCAAACCAGTCTACTCTGGCAGTGCCCTCTCCCTCCTCCCATGGAAGCAGCGGTGTGGGGTGGGGGACTCCAATCACGACTGTTCCCAGGACACCCCTGGGAAGGTATGGCCTGGGCAAAAGTGTGGAATATTGGGCAGGGTGAGTTTGAACCTTACTCCCAAAGGCCCTGTGTAGACCAGGATTCAAGAGTTCGAACATTAAATGTGTTAGGTTGCATATAGTAACTCTGCTTTAAAAGATGTAGAAAAGGCAGTGTAAGTTTGAACTCCCAGTAACACCTGGTAGTTTTGCCAAACTAACAATGTTGAAAAAAGAGGAAGATTTCTTTGCAAGATTTCTCTACAAGATTTCTCTACCAGAAAAAAACCTTTTTGTTTGTGCAGTTGTAACTCCATAGAAGCCTGTTTGCCATTAGTGTTTTCTTTTATCAGAATATAAGAAAAAAACGAGTTGGGTTTTTTTTTTTTGTTTGATTGGGTTTTTTATTATTTAAATCTAGGAGAGGAAGAGAAAAATACCTAAAGTAGAGTTTGCCAACACAGCTTCACCATCTAATACTTAAAATGTAGACAAAGTCAAAATAATTCAAACTAATCTATGTGCTCCTTTCTTAACTTTTCTCGGGGCTTTAATGTGACTGTTTCATATACTTTAAGGCAAGAGTGTCTTGTCTATGTTAAATGATTTTACAGCAACACTATACTCATCTAGAAGAAAGCAGAATTATTCTTTACCAGTACGTCTGCCCTCCATCCTGCAGCATGTCTGGCAGCACAGCCAGGGATGAGTGTGGCAGTGGAAACTCAACCCTTGGGGCTGAATGCACCCAGGGGCAGTATGTTGGCAAGCAGATCCCAGTCTCCAGAGCCAAGTCTCTGCGGATACTGGTGGGAAAGACACACATCTGGAGTTGTCTGGAATTGGCACAAATTGCTGCAGACAAAGAGGAGAGAAAGGAAGGGTTATAAGGAAAGTGGAAAGAACACTTCTTACACATTTCGCTTTCTTTTCCATCTGCTTGTGTGATGTTGCTATGAGCTGTTAAACAGCTGCAGTGCTCTGCCCCAGAAGGGACTGTGTTTCAGTAGAGATGGAGAATGATTCCTACGACTAAGTGCTTTGGGAGCCCTCTAGAATGAAAGGGGCAATAGGAATAATGTTTCTCTGACTTTTGCTAAATACACTTGAGACTGCACCACCTGAGGAAGTAGTCAGCGATGCTGTTCTTGCTTCTCAGACCTGAAGCCCCTGACAGGCAGTGGGTATTGCTGGGTGTTTCTGACTCATCCTTTGCACAGGAGGTGAATCCGTCGTGTCCGTTGCCTCCCAAGCAGAACCTCCCAACTCTCTCATGCTGGTTCAAGGAGAGCAGATTACTCAAGCAAAAGGTGTTTGCAGACTGCGAGACTTTGTAGCTCAGGAAGATAAGGGTAGTGAAGGAGGACGAGGAGGAGGAGGAGGAGTGAATGTATTGTGATTGCCAAGGACGGAGCAGAAGAGCATTTTTTTTTTTTTGCATCCATTCAGACGCTCAGCTATTTCCTGCGTTGTTCCTGCAGTCAGTATGCTCCACCTGCTTTTACTTAACCATTTCCTGTTTATGGCTTCCAAAAACTTTCTGGTGAAATCACTGATCTGCCACAAGATCAGTCTTATAGTCCCTTTTGGGCAGGCCTCACTGACTTCTTTTCCTCTCTCTTCAGTACACAGACATTTCAGCCCAAGGATCTGTGTATTGTGCGTGCATGCAGTCAGTAGTTGTGGCAGGAAAGTATGTGCTTCCTCAGTATTCTTTATGTCTCCATATGCCCTTTTTTTGCTTCTAATGCTTGCTGCTTTTAGCAAATTTGAACAATGAAAGAAGCAGTAGCACTGAAGGCACATTCCCCTTTCTGTAGAATAGAGGGCTCCAGATATTTAGAGAAAAGACTCTTCCCTTTACTTTCAAGCTCTTAAGAGCTCTCCCACAAACAAGGAATTTGTTCCTTAATAGCTTGTCCAAGCTTCAGATTATTTTCAAGCTTTGAGAACAGCGAGGCAATTTGTTCTAATCTGTGGTTCAGTTTCTCAAATGTGAATGGCAAGGTGTGAGGAGCAGGAAGGATCAACCAAAGAAAAATAAATCTCTTCCTTGAAGTGTAGATGGCTCCCAAGAGTCCCTATCTCACACTTAGTCACACGTCTTGTAGAAATCACTAGAAAAGCATGCATGCTTCAAGTCTCCTCTCCTTAGCTGTACTATAGACAACACTGCAGCCACTGCTAAAATAAAACTTATTTGTCACTGCTTTTGCTGTTTGTTTACTTTTTTATTTCTCTTCTGGAGCAGTGAAAATAGATTCTTCAGTTTCCTCCCTGATTCTCAGGCTCTTGCACAGTGCTGCAATGTTTGGGTTGCGGTGAGCACGGCAGGGGAATGTTCCCTTCTTAAAATAAATCGTGGAAACATTTCTGTTGGAATCAGGGTTTGTAGAAGTTGGGTTTTTTTGTTTCTGTTTTTAATAAGAAGAATGTTGGGTCAACTTTGACCTGACACCGTATCCCTTTAAAGGGAACACAGTTGTGATGCATGTCAGTATATATATACTGACATGTATATATGTATGTGTGCATGTGTGTTTGTGTCATAACAGGATACATGACAGTTATACTGGTATAACTGAGCACTGAAATCATCCTCCAAGAATGCTGGATATGTCGGCCATGTCTCCAGCAGACAGATCTGCAAATTCCTTAACTAGGCCTACTGAAAGTTAGCATAAGCCAGGATGCTTAGTCTGCTGACTTAGGCAGGGGAGGCACAGGTCTATAAGCATTCACTGGCACTGTCACTAAGCTGTTTCACACTTCTGCAATTATGTTGATGGACTCACACTCACAAACATTTCTAAGTATTTGAAGAATAACACTAGACAGCCCCAATTTTAACTGTAACGTAAATATGCACAGGTAGTGCTTCAGTATGGTCTGGGCATTGCTGATTCCAGGCAACTGTCTGCTGTAGGCATAGCACAACCCCACTTAGGTCAGAGTTTGCTGAAGTATCCTTCAAGCTGCCTGTGAGCAGCTTTTGAACTTTCTTTTTAATCAGGAAAAGGAAGCAGTTGTTTTCTGCATAGAAGTGTCTTTCAGATTGGCCCAAGTATGTAAAATGGTTATTTTGGGTCACATCCAGCCCAATTCATTCAAGAGTTTGTGTCAGGGTAGTTTGTCACCAGTGGCATTTGCCCAGGGTGAGTCACACCTACCCAGGCAGTCATCTGAGAAAGCTCTCAAATCTTTTTTATTTTCATTTTACAGGATACAGCCTAGTAAATTCATTACTGTATTGTACCACACAGCTCTTCCTACAGCAGTGGCTTTTCTTCTAACCAGCGTTCAGCCCGAGAGGCAGCTACTTCCAGAAAAGACTCTTTGGTTCAGTGCCCGTCTTTGTTTTCCAGATGTTTCTTTTGCCACGCTGCTTTCCAGTTACACTGGAAATGTGAGTGCACTCAAGATATTTGTGCCTCCTGCCTCCACCCCAAAAATGGAGGAAAGCTGAACGATATGAAAATGTAGCAAGAATGAGACCCTCGAGGAAAATGGCAGGGAGGTGTAGAGAACCGTGCAGGACTCTTTCCAGGAAATGGGTAGAAGGTTCATCACATGAGTCACTGAAACCTTAGATGACTAAATTCTTGAAGAATAAACTGTCAGGAATATGATACTGGACAGGACAGTTGCAGGGAGGGAGAAGAAAACTTCTTAAATAGCTCTTGTTTGGTTTTTTGTTCGTGATTCATTCCTGAGGAAATTGCTGCGTGGCTGGTCAGGGACAGGGGCAGCATGCAGGCAGTGCCAGCCTCTGCAGAGGCAGCAGATGAGGTTGCTGGGGTGCCCAGCCTCACCACTCCTGGCCCCAGTGCTCCTGCCAGAGGGGATCAGGAGCACCCCATGGCCAAGTGAATAAATAAGACAGGGTCACTAGTGCACATATGCCATTTGAAACAATTTGCATCTTTTTTAGTTTATCAGCAACTATGCGACCAAGAGGAAATGAAGGTATTGAAACTCTGATTCTAAGCTCCTTTTAAAAACTTTTCTTCCTCTACCTGCTCCAACCAGTAAACCAAGTTGTATCAATAAAATTGGCCCAAAGCTCTGAATTTGGGTTTCAGAGAAGGTCTTAAGATTTTAGATGCCAGTAACAACAGAAGCAGTCAGACTCCCTCCACAGCTACCTCCAGAGGAGCTAAACCAGCATTAGCAGTGGCAGAAAATGTTTGCAGTAGTATTTGAGTGTGGAGAAACCCCAATGTTCCAGCATGCCGCTGCCAGTTCCCATTTTGGTGAGTTTGACCCAGAGCATTCAACATTTCAACATCAGTTCTGTGTCTCATAATGCTGTTTACATAATGATCGCTCATTTGGTTCCCATTAAAATCATGGTATTTCTTCTGCAAACCATTGCTTGTAAAAATCAAGCCACCCAGTTTTTCATTAGATTGTAATACAGGAAATAAACAGTCTGCCTGTAGGATGCACACTATAATTCTTAAGCAGAGAATAGAAGCCTTTTTCTCCCCTCTTAGACATACCAAGTTCAGAAGTAAGAATGAGAAAGATCTGTTAAGGGTTCCTGAATCTATCTCCTACAAAAACACAGTGTAGTTGCTCCCCAGCAGATGTTTCTCAAGTGCTATATTGATAAAAAGAGTCTACAGCTCTTCACAGTCAGAGCAGCAAGAATCATCTTAAAATTGTAGAACTGGCAGGTGTGGCTCTCACAGGTCCTCCCAGCGCCACTGCCTTTCGAGGCAGCACACAATGGTTCCCTGTATTATATATACCTGCACTTTGAAGAAGTCCGTTTCAAATGTCTCAAACAATGGGGGTTTCACCACTTCCTGTGGGAGGCTACTCTGCAGCCTAACTCGTTCCACCATCTGGAGCATTTTCCTGAGTGTCTGCCTGCTTTTAACTTTCTTCTAATTGTATACTCACTATTTCTTCTTAAAGGCAGCTCACCAAAATGTTCTGTTGTGTGAAATCCACATTACGTGGTGCTTTTTTATTTTTCATGAGGGTCAAGAAAACCTTGAAAGATTGATGGTGGCTTCTTCTCTTTGCTTTTTCTTCCTCAGAAATAATAATAAGTAATTAATAATGTATTACTGCTTTTCTAGCCATTCATCTCAGCAATCTAGAAGGAAGGTCAACATTGTTGTACTCTTTTTACAGATGGGAAAAGATGAAGCATGAGGACAAGAAACAACTTGCCCAGGATCATTCAATGCGTGCATGGCAAGACTTGGATTTTTAACCAGGTCTCCACAACAGTGCCCTACTTTTATTTCTTAACTCTTTTTTTCTTTTTAACAAGTCTTGGCCCAGTCTTGGCTTTGTTGGAGTCCTTAGGAAGAACAAGCCATGAACTTTATTCAGCATTGTCATACTGTAGCTGAAAGGTCAGCTTGTTGAATATTTAACAGTTACTATCTTTCTGATGTGTTGGTTAGGCATCCTAATTAAGTAGTGATAAATAAAACCAACAAAGCATTTTAAAAGGCTGATTCAGTCCCTAGGGCCTCCAAGCTGAATTTCCTTCAGCAAGCATGTGTTTTCCCAGTTGCAGATTGTCCAGACTGAGCACAGTATATATCAAGCACATTCTTATCAGTGCATTGCAGGGAGATTTCCTTCCTCCTCAGTGCCACCATGCTTGCTTCACCTGTAGTATTTCCCTTAGCTGTGGTTTTTGGTAAGTGTGTTTCTCAGAATCTGGATAGTTGCTGAATTATAAATCTTCCAATCTGGAACAATAACACCATGATCTGTACAACAGGATGCACTGGGTAAGAGAGAGATCGAGCACTGAACAGGCTCACCTGGGTATCAGAAGTAGTCTGGTCTTAGCAGCACAGAGCCCTCCACGGACTGCTAGCAGGCAGGTGGTTTCTCCTGCCTGCCCTAAAGCTTCTGCCTGTCCAACCTCTCATTTCAGTGAATATCTTTACTGGGACTAGATCCACCTGAGCACATGGTAAGACAAATTTAGTTTCTCTGCTCCCCAGGGGAATGACCAGGAAAGGCAGCCAGAGCAATATGCTTGCAGTCTGATCACAGGCGTCTCGTAACTGCCCCACACTGATCAGATACTGAACTGACAGCACCCATTATGTGCAAGGTCCAGAACTCTGCATGGATTGAGAAATGTGACATTAGAACTCTGTGTAGGCCAGAATTATATTTGAGGGACAGCACATAGATCTTCCTGGCTGCTGACCATGTTCAAAGTGTATCAGTAAGTGAAACCCTTGCCATCTGTGTTATTCCCCCCACTGCTCTTTCAGGCCTTCTTTTTTCCAGATATCATTGAGCCAGCATCTGAGGATTTACCAAAAGCTGCAAGACTGCTGTAGGTCACTGAGCACACTGTCTTTGCTTTCAGATTGAGTTTGAGAAATTACCAGCAGTGTCATGCTTATGCATCCTGGCCATGTGAATAGAGGAAGCTAAGAAGCAACAATACATTACATGAAGCAGGGAAATCCCCCTCAAACTTCTCCCAGACTATCTCAAACTGAAGTTCATTTGCATACATACACTACAAATAACTTCGCAATGGCTTTTAGCCCCATGAAAAGCTTATATGTGTTTGCCTATAATCATTTACACCAGTTCCACCAGTTGCAACTAAGCTTTCTTATACAAACCCTGTTTGGTGGAAAATGGACCTTAGCAAAAACCAGAAAAAAGCTATAGTATCTTGTAGTTGAAACCTATGGCCAACTTCTTTACAAAATCTGAGGTTCAAATGAGGTTCCCACAGCAGGGGGGTTGGAACTAGATGATCTTAAGGTTCTTTCCAACTCTAACTATTCTATGATTCTATGATTCAAATGGCCTGAATTCCTGAATGGTGCTGTTTAAAAAGCAGTGGTGTTAAACAGACTTCCAAAGTTCCTGTGATTTTTTTAAACGTCATGATTTAATAAAAAAAAATTAGTGAGCAAGAAAAAGATAGCATATTGAAAATGCATATTTACTGGGTTATCTCAGGCTCAGAAATTTAGTTGGCTAATATGACATTACAAAAATCTTTTACAATATCTTTGATGCACCAAGAATGACAGTGTTTATAAACTTAGTACATCATGACTACAAAATGCCTAAATTCTTCCTGAAGACATATGTTTTCTTTTCCCTTGCAGAGACAGTGGGCTTTTGGAGTTTGGGGGTTTTGTTTGTCTGTTTTAATAGGATAGGAATATAAAGTTTCAAAGGCTTGCTAAGAGCTGTTTCTTTGGAAAGAATTTGCTCACCAACTCCCTTTCTTAGCTTTCTATTGAAACAAGTTCTCATACGCATTTTCTGCCAGCCCTCTCCCAAAACTAGACAGGTCATAGACAACTGCACTGATTCTTTAGGCTCTCCCAGTAAATTCAAAAAAGGATTTCCTGTATGTTTTCTGGGTTGTCAAGCCAGCTTGACAATAGAATTAACTATAGTTGGCAGTAAATTCCAAATCTGTTTTAAACAGTCTTAGAAGTGCTTTTGTCAGTATAGCATATTTCCCTTGAGGAATTCATCAAAGGCACACTGGCAAAAGTGGGGTTTGTTCTACCTGCATTAGAGTTATCATCATCAGTATAGATACCAGGACAGCTGTATGAGCAACTGTTTTCTAGTGTAGTTGCTTTTCATATAGTTAACAAATAGAGCTAGAGAGGAAGAGGAAGACTGAGACACAGCTTCCCTTGACAACCTGTGTAAGCCTTGTGTTTCTTCTACAGTATCACCTCTGTTAATATTAATAATGTCATGGCCTGTTGCAGTGGAATGCCTTGCCTTTCACCCTTCTCCTTTCAGCTTTATTGACTTTCTTCAAAGCTTTGATACAGAACAATAGGAATCATGCCAGGAATGAACTGGCTCCTTTGCAGAGTCCTTCAGGCAGCTGCAGTTTCCCTGTGTTATGATGGAGCTGGTCTCAATGAGTCAGCTGTAAAGATAGGAAGAGAACTACATATTTGAACAAGCGTGGGACACCTTGCAGTGCAGCTAATAGTAGCAAACATAAGGACATGACATAATCTGACAGATGATTCATTGGTACCTTGGATATTTAGTCCTGATAACTGTGTATTTCTTCAGTCTGTGTTCTTTTTATCACCTTACAGGTTGATCAGGAAGGCTTTAATTTTGTTTTTTATCTCCTCTCACAAATAACAGTCAATTTTCTACATAAGGTGTCTAATCATAATTATATAATATCCTCTATTTACATAGAAAACTTTATCCCAAAGCACTTTACACGCCTGGCACTGATGGGACTAAGCTTAGAAGAGGAGCAGCTCACACTGGTTAGGAAGCAGGCTCTGCTCTCAGCCTAGGTATTAGTAAAGCATATAGGGTAGAACCACAGTATTTTCTATGAATACAAATTATTTTGCTAATAGTTGGAAAATATACAGGTATAAGATGTGCTGTGCTTAATTCTAGGAAATGTATTTGAACTGTAGCAAATAAGCTGATAAGAGAATATCAGTCCTCTTGCACATCCCATTCTCTGTTCATAGGCACTGAGTAGAAAAAAAGTTTTACTGGAAAATTAGGGTGATACAAAGGTCTCAGCAGTTATATCATGGCCTTTGGAAAGTTCTGCCAAAGAATGGTAGAGGGACCTGAGCTGGTCTAAGGTTTGGCTCCAGAGCACGAGAGCAGCATCAGATACTTTGCCAGCCAGAATGAAGAGAGTCTGGACGTTGGTAACTAGAAGGATAGCCAGAAAGAGGATCATTGCGTGTAAGTCAATCCATTTTCAGCTAGTCTGTGGAATTAGTTCATACTGAAGTAATTACCTTGATTTGTTTTGTGGATTAAAAGGATTTCCAAGTGGTGGTTCACTGGAGGAAACGGTAACTCTGTAATATCATTCTGACACATCGGCATTGAGGTGTCTGTATTGTGTGTTTCAGATGGGAAGGATCAAACAAATCTAACCTGGGAAGGAACCAATCCTGCCCTGCAGACCATACGAGTG
The DNA here is from genome assembly GCF_963264785.1 of Psittacula echo. NCBI lineage: Eukaryota > Metazoa > Chordata > Aves > Psittaciformes > Psittacidae > Psittacula > Psittacula echo. The sequence continues at coordinate 40,780,919 of NC_137739.1, read as the reverse complement.
AAGAACACCACCTTGAAAGATACTTTACTTGATTCTGCTTTACCCAGCACTACTGCTGAGACTCCAAGCAATACATCCTATCTATAGAAAGGACAAATGAAACCTTCACTAAGAAATGAATGAGTGACATTGGTTTTCTAAAATATGGTGAAGCAGATAGTGAGCATTCTTCTTCTTTTGTCTCTTTAAAGACTTATTTAAAACCACGTCCTATTCTTTGTATGTATGGGGCCATGCTTAACTCTGAACTTAGGAAAATCCTGTATTTTGTTCAGGTTTATTTAAGTGACATGGTAATAAAAGCCTCTGAACAACACATACGCTACTGAAGCAGCATAGGCCACACGTGCCTTTCCTAATTCACCCTATTACCTCACCAATTTGGAGGAATCGACAGTCAAACATAAGAGTGCTTGGTGTCCACAGCCGGTAACATAGTAAAATATTTGCTTCTGCTTTTCAAGAGAAATTATGAACCCACTCACTGGCTTGATTGACAAGCAGTAGTTCAGTGAGGTCTTATTCCTGTAACTCACTTGAAAATCATCAGAGATGATGTAACAGAGTTGCTAATAGCTAGGCTCTGACAGTTTAGAATGGAAGGAGAACAGGTAGCAATCCAAATGGTGGGAAGATTGGTGTGTAGTACAGCTGCTTAGCTTCCTCTGTCTTCAAAGCACTTTAAATGTATTCACAAAATGACGGCAAACCACAGAACTATTTACTCACCTTACAGACTTAGAGAATATGACTCAAAGGCTGCTGAAGGCATCACTGGCTGTGCTGTGTGATCAGGTTCAGGTTGTTCCTGGCTCTCAAGCCTCACATGCCTAAGGGAAAGCCATGGGTTCACTAGTGCTGACTGCCAGCGTACAGTCGCCATTGGTCTGAGAGGCTTGTTCTGTCCTCTGCAGTCACAAGGGAAAGCCTCCCAGAGCAAACTCTTGAAAAGCAGAGTAACCTGTACAGAAGTATGGGAGGTCTGGAGAACTGTTGAAGTGGATGTAGGTAATCCAGCAAGAAAATTAGTTGCAGTAGGGCCACCTGTGGCAGTGAGGTGAGCAGGTTGCAATCTGCTGTTTTGCAGGCAGCCCTTGGGTGATGAGAGAGTTCCTGGGGAGCACGTGGCCCCTATTGAAAAGTGCTGCATACTTTTACTGTGGCAGTGCAAGAGGCTGAGAAGCTGATGGGATGTGGCAGCTGATGTCATGTCACTCCCAGCCACCAAACAGGATGGCATGGAGCAGGCTACTCTGCAGCTACCTACTTACATGGCTGCTCATGCAGCTTCAGGCTCTCCTTTAACAAGAAGTTTCCACCACAGCAAGGAAGCTACTCCATTTCAATAAGCTACTTTTAAAAGCTAATACATTTCACCTTGGGGAAGAGCCGTTCTCCAGCTTCAGTGTTAACAGTTTTGTGCTTTGAAGAGACCTTTGTAAAAAAATATTTTAATTTTGTTTTAACTAAAGTTTAGATTTTCTTCTTGGCAGTGCTGCATTACCGGCCATTCAGTCAAACCCTGCTGAACTTGCTTGTAGCCATTTTATGTGGATATCTTGTAAATATTTGGTAGAGCACTCAGACACAGAAGTGTTTCTTGCTCTTAGAGTCACATGCCTGGTTCCAGGAACTTTCAGAAACACAAAAGGCTGAAGGCAGGGAAAATTCCACTGAGATGCATTTGAGTCTCCAGGGAGCAACTGCACACTGTTTAGACTAAAATTTCTCATTGCTGTCTCTCCCTTTTTTAAAAAACATGCAAGGATAGAGAGGAGAAGCTGGAGGGTAGGGTTTTTTAATATCATAAATACCAAAATGCAAGCACTGTTTTCACTCATTTCTCTCACATTGCAGGACCATTTGCAGATGGAGAGGGAGATAAGCTTTTTAATGCTCTCTGCATACCTGGGAAATTTCCATCCAAGTTTTAAAATGTTTTATAAACATTAATGAATTAAAGCTTAATCCCCTTCTTCTCAGCCCTGTGAAGCAAGTACTAAATACAGTTTAAAGACAGGGCTAATAAACTAGGAAGGTTGTGCCTTGCCTGAAGTCACACAGGCAGCATGGCAAAAAGGCTCGGGTCTTTGCATCCAAGCTTTCGACCCTACACCAGAAACACACATTCTGTCCCTCTTCAAGGCTTGCTGTGCTTCCCCTTCTGGGATATAGTGAAAACATGCTGGCATCACACCTTGAGATAACCTTGTTTTTTCCCCTAGGAACAGAGAGACTACTCACAGCTGCTGTCCCATGGGATTAAGATGTTGAAAAGATCAGAGAGGAATGTGAGGGGAATGGGGAAGAAGCAAGTCACAGCTCTGTCTGCCTTTGGGCGTGTTCTACCTCTTCTGCTGCCAGTGAAGTTAGTGTACTGTCAAGAGCAACCTCAAATATTTTTGTACATGCTTCCATATAATATTCAAGCAGAATGTGCTTCCATATGATATTCAGGCAGGACTGTGGTAAAAATGCCATAATCAAAGAGAGAGCTTGGCCGACAAGAAAATTGAACAGATGAGCCAATAAGTCACTCCTGTAGTGAATATATGTGATTTCATTATCCTCCTGTATGTGACCTGCATTTCTTACTGCTGCTTATTATCAGAGTCCTATAACTACTGCTGCAGCCATCTCTTTCACCTCTTTAGAAGAGAGGGATAATCCATCAGCCAGTTTCTCTCCAGTGGTATGAGTCAGTTTTTTTCTAGGGGGATTAATGGTCAGTTGAAAAGAGTTGTTCCCAACAGGGCTGTGCAAAAAGCAGTGTGCACATGAGTCATGAAGTGGAAGAGAAGGAAACAGATCTATAGATTTAAAAGTTTTGAATTATTTCTTTTCCCTTAGCTTACCGTGTCCACACCAGTTGATAACGAGACGTGCAAAAGCTGGAAATGTATTGGCAGTGACTGGCGTAAGCGGGACTGAGAGTTTCTCCCACTGTGCAAACAGACCTGAGGTCAGTCAGCCAAAACCATATTGGGGAGAGATGCTGGGAGAAAAATCAGGTCACAGTGCAGCAGCCCCGTCCTGTCTCTCCTATGACCCTGTGGTGTATCCCAACATTGGTGCCTTTGGCTTCTTCGTGCCATTGCCTTCTATGACAAGGCCCCAGCTCTGGTCCTTGGGTATGCTTCTTTTATAGCACCCTTCCCTGCAGAGGATCCAGACTCACTTCAAATGCTGTGCACAGTGCTTATTTCATTCCCTGCTGAAAGGCAGCCAGGCCTGAGGTGGAACATGGCAAGCGCTTCGCCACACCTGGCAACTCCATGCAGCTGCTGAAAACAAGCAGGGAAGAAAGTGGTGTACAAACACAGGGGAATTTTCACATAGGCAGGATGTAATTAGCAAAGCTGGAATTTGGCCAGAATGTTGGGGTTAAAACACTGACTTGCAGGTAACACACTGGGATCTTTCAGCATTCAAATGCTCAGGATCTCCTGTTTCCATCTTACCTGGAAGATGTCAGAAGACTGTTCCCTATTTAACGTTCCTGGGCAGCTCTTGAACTTCTGACACAAAGGAAAAAGTGTCTAATGGTGCTGCACCTGCAGTGCTCCTCCACCAGCAACTGCCCACCATGAACAGCATCTGAAAGGGTCACATCCTGACAGGACTACGGCTGCATCACAGTAAAACATACCACAGCTGCCTTTGTGACTTGAGATTCACTTCACCCTTAACTCTCATTACTCAGTTTTGAGGCCCCAAATCCCCACCTAACAGAAAGAAAAGACAGTATAATTAGGGCAGCCCATCTCACATAAAACACAAGAGAGAGAATATTACCATTAGGTGCTGCTTCAAGCTCATTCTTTGCCGCTTAAAATAGTACCAATTTGGTGTTGGACAACAGAGAATTAGATGAAGCACTTCTCTCCCCAGTGCAGATGACTGAGCTTTTCCAACTGGCTTTGCCACTAAAATACACAGAGCATTAAGAGTTTGTGCCTGCTCCCTCCTTTCAGCAAAGAAATCACGTTCAAAGCAGAAAAACATTTTTTTCACCTTCATGATCTCACTTTCCATGTAAGCAATCTTTGTGTTTACTACGAGGATGTTGAATATCCACGAAAGGTTAGGGAACTCATTCTTGAGCTTCATGTGTGGAAAGTCCGCACAATGTTTCTACCATGATGTGGCCCACAGTCTGAAATATAAATAATTGCAAACCTGTAACCCCATGTCTGTCAGACCTGCTGATCATGTGCAGTTCGAAGAGCTGACTTCCTCTTGTGGTGCAGTGCTTGCAAACAAAACCAGAGGTGTTCTTGCCATACAAACAAGCATAATCTCTTCATCAGTAAGTCATAAAAAAAGGACCCCTCCTATGCCTGTGAGGGCTGCCCATAACAACTTTTGGTTTGTTTAGGGTTCTTGTATGCCTAGGCTGCCATGCAAGTCCCCCTCTCTGTCAAGTGTTAATACAACCACCAACCAGACTTGCTGAGAGCACCTCAGTCAGTGAGGTAACAAACCTATGAACTGACTCCAATGGCAAAGTGAGCTGGTGAAGTACAGGCAGCTGCAGGCAACAGGAAATCCAGCACTAATAAATAAAACGCCTTACAGCCAGAAAGAGGAAATAAACAGCAGCAGCACGAACTGAGAGGACAGAAGAGAGGAACACAGCATAACTGTGGTGCGGGAATCACTGCATTACAGTGAGCTTATTTCTACAGAAAGCTGTCCCGGTTTGTTATGTGTTCAGACTGCAAAAAAAAGTGTGGGAGTGGGAGGGCTGCTCAAAGAGAGGGTCTCTATCAGAAGAAGCTGTCAACAACCACTGTAATTAAGGAAGCAGCCAGAGCGCACACAACCTGAGCTGCCGCCAAAGTGAAATGAAAGCATTTTTTGTTTGCAGCCATAGCCCCGAAGGGTAATAAAAGATGGTTCTACCGTGCCAAGTGAGGAGCTGCAGGGACACCGTTTCTAGATGGTAAATTCTCCCATCTTGCCAAAATTACTTGCTGTGGGGAGCCAGCAAGTTTCTCTCCTGCATGTGCTTTTGAAGCACGTGCCCGCGCACCCCCTCTGATGGCAGCAGGCACCTTAGAGGCCAGCCACCAGGCAGGTGAGCCCCCACCACCGTGGTAGCGATTGAGGTGGGCTGTTCTGGCACTGCTTAGTCCAGACTGCCAAATCAGCCATCCCGTTATTTTCCCCCGTTGCACTCAGCTGTGGGTGCATATGGCCCCATGGCATTGCCACCACCAGTGAGAGCTGCCACATTCAGAAGAGCTGCACCTCACTCTCCTCCCAGGGGTAGCTGTGGTTAGGAGGCTCACTGGTGCCTTGGCAAGTTGCTGCGTGCACAGCATGCTGGAACAGTGCTCTTCTTTGCTGCTGGTAGCATCTTTCACCTGGAACACCGTGGGGCCTGTGCTGGTGTGGCGGTAGGAGCTGGGGTGGGCTGGCAGAGCCAAGGACTTGGCACCAACCTTGGGGACTCTACTGCAAGGCTTTCACTGGTGGCTGCAGGAACTCTTGAGAAGGTTCAGCAAAGGGAAAGAAGTCATTCACAAATTGCATGCGTATTTCTGAATTCATTCATTGAGTGGCATTTGCCTTTCATCCTTCCCCTGACCCCTGTGCACATTGCTGGCATTCTCTCCCAATCCCATATAATAATTCCCAGGTCTCCACAAGCCACTGCCTGCCAATGGAGCCCATGGTCCCTGGACCGGCAGCTCGGTCACATGAAAAGTTACATGCAAAGGTTTAATGCTTTCTCTTGACCCCAGCCCCTCTTCCCATGAATCCCCTGCAGTGTTTTCCTAATCAGGTGTCAGTGAAGCTTTGCACTGGGCAGGGTGCTAAAAAGGTGGCTATTTAGCTGCAGCATTTCCAGAGTCTTTGAGCTCTCTCCTAAGCTGTAAATACAAGCAGTGGAGCCAGGTGAAGGTCTGACAAGGCTGCCATTTAGACCTGAAGAAAAAAAAAAACCTGCTGCTTTCCAACCAAATGCATGTTGCTATCGCCCCACTTTCTCTGGCCCAGCAGCCATACTAAAGGCTTGCTTCAGCAGGGTATGGAATTCACCTCTTAGAGCCTATATTCAGGGCACACAGCTATGATCCAGTGTAATTTTAACCTTCACTGGACATTGCCAATATGTTTGTTACTAGGGAATCAAAAAGAAAACAGGTATTTTCCCTAAAGCCTTCTATCACCAGATTCTAAATGATAGTGCAGGTATTTCATACATCACACAAATCATGTGACAAAAATTTATCCTTCCTTGTGACAAAATATTATCCTTCCTACCTGTGAGACATCAGAGAAAACACGTGCTTTAGGAGAATCTCAAATGAAAGTGATTTTTTATTAAATACAGATGAAAAGCAGAAATGTTCAAAAGCTGTTTCTAATAGCCAGTGACAGTCATTTCCTTGCCTATCACTGCAACATGAAGGAGTGCAGGTATCTCCTGCAGAAAGTTCTTGTTCTTGGCCTGATGATACCACACAGGATTTCACGTGTGTGACAGTGTATGAGTCATGAATTGCAGCTTTGGAGAGCCTGGGAGTTGTGTCTGCTGTCAGGGCCCAATACTCATCTGGGTTTCACATGGCCCACAGAAGGACATGCCAATTACACCTTTGAGCCAAACAGTTGGATCATCAAACTGAGCATTTGGTTTCAGTTTTGGTTCTCTTTTTTGGAGGGGAGGGGGCAGGCCAGTTATGAACTCCAACTTATACATGCATTTTTGTGGGTTTAAGTGAGAGTCCATTTATACCATTCTGGTTTCAGTGCCATCATTACCAACATAACTTTAAAAATTAAATAAAATTGACAGTCTTTTTCAAATTCTCTCTTCTCAAGCATTCAGAAGTATAAGCCTGTTCTGCCTGCCTGGCTGGCTAATTGTTGCTTTGTATTTTATTGCATCGTTTAATTCTTACTTGTAAGCCTCCAAAATCATAAAATCTGAGTTCTAGTGTCAGTCTCTACACTCAACTGTAGCTACTGAAAAGTGACATTTCTAATTCTTAAGTATATGTGGCATTTAATGTACTTTTCTTAAATAGGGTATTTCTAGCTCATTCCAAACAGGAGACTTGAGAAATCCTGCTTCTCCCAGATGAGAGCATACCTGAATTTAATACAGGAATGACTTTTCTCACTGAAAAGCATTAACAAAACACATGTGTAAAAACTGGGGTTTAATCAGCCAGGACTGCCTGTTTACTTAAAGGAAAAACTGATGTAACCCTTCAGGAGGGATTCAAACTACCTATGAGAATGGAGGTGGGTCTAAGCACACAAAAGGTAACATGCTTGTAGAAGGAAATACAAGTTGGTGATGTCTGTGCCTGTGATCAGCTGGCATTGCCCACCCTGCCACACGACAGCCAGGAGACATGCAAGAAGCATTTTCCATTTCTGAAGCACAGTGAAATGGGGGAGACCAGTGATCACAGAATTGTCTTTCCTTCTGTGAAGTACTGTCTTCAGGATTCTGCTTGACATTCATTCAGTCAAATATTTTGACCATTTGAACAAACAAGCAGAAAATACTTTTGATTTTTGACCCTGGTCAGCCATCTGTGAAGAAGAGTGAGTAGTGCAGCATGTGCCATGTCTCTGAAATACCCTTCCTTGCCAGAAACATACGTGGCATGTTTCCCAAGCTGTGGAAAGGGTTATCATTTCCAGTCCACTAAGTCATCCTTCTCTCTCTGCACACACACCTCACCATCCCCAGCCCTGCATCTAGCTGGGGTGAAAGGAAACATCATTCTGAACTGCTCTGCTGTTACCTGTCAGAGGGGAGAGGATGCATGTGCACCTAACACATTATGTTGCGCATGTTTCTGAAAAGTATTGTATTCGCAGTCAGTTCACAGTGGCACAAGAGAGAAGCAGCAAGTCAAGGCGGTGCTATGCAGGCACATAAGAGCCAAATCCTTGCTCCTCTCTGCCCTGCTGTGCAGAGCCGTGCCCGGCTGTGCTAGCATGCTGCCGACATGTACCTTCGGAGGAGCCCTGGGCCAGGGCGCCGCACGGCTTGAGGAGATGCCAGAGGAGCTTTTGTCTGCGCTCTCCTGTCGGGTTTAAGAAGGGCAATTAGCATTTGGGTCAGAGCACATGGAGCAGCCCTGGCTGGGGCAGGAGAAGTCACACTGCGAGGCCACACTTGAATATGGCCACTTCACTGCACTGCCCCACGCACAAAGCCTACTTGTGTGGGGCGCATCCTGTCGTGCGTCACGCTTCGGTTGTCAGCGGCAGTCATGGGTTCCTGGGGGTGACACAATAACCCCTTTATGCTTAGCAGAATAGCAGGGGAATTGCAGGAGGCCACTGGAAACGTAGCAGCAAAGAAGTGGTTGGGCTTTTGTATGTCCCTCAAGGTAAGGTGCCGCGGCAGCGAAGGAGCCCATGCATAAAGCAGCAGTGAAGGTGAATGTGGGAGTTTGGGTATCTGAATGGGAAAAGAGTTAGGGAAAACACCCAAGGAAGACCCCATGCTGCCTCTGTGCTAGCAACATCGTAAAACTGCATATTTAGAGTGCTGAGTTTTACAGCAGCTCACTCTGAAGTTGGCTGCCACAGTTTTGTCACCCCACTGCCTTCAACACCAGTGCAGCCATGCAAGAAATCAGCTGAAAGAGCTGATCTCACTGGAAATTAAACTGGGTTTTTTACAAAAAAAAGAACAGGTTTGCTTCACTAGAATGTCTCAAAGCTGCATTCAAAGAGAACTGGACAAATGCAAATACAAGGAATTGACCAGGGCCAAAACAGATAGAAATTTGGAAAAAATACTGATACAGACGGTTTTAGAATAAAGCTAGTTAGATCTTTCTTACTGTATCCATCACTGTCTCCTTTGCCAGCCCCTCAGCCATCCACTCCACAAAGCAGTAAGCCTAAACAATTCAGATATGCTAAGCAGAGCTATTCTGAATATGGCATCTAGCCTAATAAGTCAGAGACTTATCCAGTTCCCATGAAAAGCATCAGGAACGTTTCCTCTGACACTAATAGACATAAGATTGGATTGCAGAACAACCACACAACTTTTGACCAAAAAGTGAAGTTTTTCTAAAGCACTGATAAAAGATTCATGCAGGAGAGCATGGAAACTCTGACTGGAGCAGTTGCATTGCTAAGTATGTTTCAAGCAAGCATAATCATTTTTGTAGCTACACTCGTTCTCACTAGTGATATGTGCTCTCAGGGGGAAATACAGACCAAACACCTTTTGACAGGAAAAAGGCATTTATAATTTCTTTATTATGGATGTGCAAAAAGACTCCCCCTCTGCTACTGGGAAAACCAGCTCCTGCTCCATAAGCATTAAAGCACATCCTAATTTTTAGAAAGCATTTGTTAGGCAAAACAGGGAGGTTTTTGTGATGCTTTCCTTTTTTTTTCCTTCCACAATTGGAGCCTTTCTGTCGATGCCAGCTGCTTAGTCGTAGGTATCTTGTGGGAGGTGGTGTCTGTCAGTAAGCCTCACGTGGGTGCCCCCTTGGCTATATCTCATAGCCGCCCTTCTATAAATCACAGCATATTAAAAAAAAAAAAAAAGGGGATAACACTGACATGTGAACTAATCCCCACATCAAAGACAGCAACTCTCCCTCCTCTAAACACCCGCCCCCCTCCTTTGCTGGGAAAAGTCTAATGCCTAGAAGGTGATTTACACAAAACTCCATCCCAGTTGTTAGGAAACTTGCAGTGCCACTTACTCGCCAACTGGAGAAGAAACCTGGGAATCAGGGTAACCACAATAGCTAGCCTGCGGCTTCCAGCATTTGGCAATTCAGGAGAGAAAAAAAACCCAATTGGCTTGTTGCAGCAAACTTGTGTGTGTGTTGATTGCATGGCAGGATAGGCATGTATATAGACAGATGTAAACGTGACTAGCAGTGTGGGTCTGTATGGGCACATAATACATCTGCATGTGTCTACAAGTACTTGTATAGGCACAGGAGTACCTGTCCTGACACATACATGAACACACACAGATGCACACATAAATAACTCTCTCTTTAGCTCCTAGGAGCATAGAGGGCCAAGAGGAGATACATATGAAAAACATAAGCCCATATGGGTATTCAACTGTGCACCAGCTGTTCTAGACATGGAGAAGGCTACCTGTCTGTAGCCTATGCTCTCTTAAAGTATTCATTCCTGCCACAGGTCTGTTTTTGACCTAATGGTTCAAATGCTAGGAATATATAGATAAGGGGAATACAGGATTAAAACATAAACTCTTTCCTGCCCTTGCCTTTGCAAGTGCTCCCTGTGCACTGGGCATACAAGATACTTCCAAATACTTGACTGTCTCTGGAATGCAACTGAAGTGAGGAACAACTATGTCTCTCTGGCTAGATAACTCTCTTTTTCCAAATCAGCGCCAAGTCTGTGCCTGTGCTGAGCACACTCCTTCAGACATACCACAAAGCATATGTAGCATAAACAAACATTTTACTGGTAGGTCTGTATTTGCAATCAATAAGCAAAAGTACCCACTGTAAAAATAGGTCTATAGGTTGTAGGAAATGAGGAGTGCTTTATTTAGCAAAATGTGGTTATGCCTACAAGGATGCTGGGGATGGACTCTTCATCAGGGACTGTAGTGACAGGACAAGGGGTAATGGGTTCAAACTCAAACAGGGGAAGTTTAGATTGGATATAGGGAGGAAGTTCTTTACTGAGAGGGTGGTGAGGCACTGGAATGGGTTGCCCAGGGAGGTTGTGAATGCTCCATCCTTGGCAGTGTTCAAGGCCAGGTTGGATGAGGCCTTGGGTGACATGGTTTAGTGTGGGGTGTCCCTGCCCATGGCAGGGGGGTTGGAACTAGATGATCTTAAGGTCCTTTCCAACCCTAACTATTCTATGATTCTATGATTCTATGTATGTGAAATAAGCTGTATTAATATGCATTTCTTTGAGTATATAAATGCATGTAAACAGATCCCTCCACCAGCATCAGTGTTTCTGATTGACTAATTCAGTTGGTTTTGCTGCTCTCCCCTCCTGGCCCCCACACAGGGAGGCAGGGATGTCCTAGGGTCACACCGTAGGCCCCCTCCCTGCCTCTAGGCCATCCCTTGCCCCAGGCCTGACGGCCATGAACACTGTGCCCCCATAAGCCAGCATCTCTGCCAAAAGAAGCACGTGAGGATCACTCCCAGTGCAAGAGAGTGAACTGGAGCAGGGAACAGAGCCGGGCTTAAAAAGAAGCTTCCTTTTTGTAATCGTCGGTTGGTTGTAGTCCAGCTGCCTTCAGCAATGCACTTCGGTGTGATTGCGCAAGAGCTGAGGGGTAGAAGCAAGTACCCAGGCAATGAGACAACACAGCAGCTCCCTGTGGTGGCAAGTGCTGGCCTAAAGCATTCCTGAAAGTACAGCGTGGGGGAGAGCACCAGGTGTGCCAGGGGTCCCGTGTCTCCTGCTCCAGTGACAGAAAGGCACGGCGTGCCGGTGGGGGACAGGCAGAGATCGAGGCTTTTGTTGTTCAGTTACAGGCTTCCCTCACAGAGATGTGCAGCTCTGTGTGTGTCTGTGCCTGTCCCCTGCCCTGTGTCAAGTGGAGAGGATGTGAAAGAAACCCCAGCATGATTGCACCTTCACCTCCCCGTGCATGGAAAAACAAACACAGCCATTCTCTTTTTTGTTGTTTCAGTGCAGGGTGCTCCTTCCATTACAAAACCATTTCCCTGCAGGCAACAGACTAAAACCTATTCACTTATTATTCTGCAAAAGAAAATGATGGGTGCAATCTTCAAGCATCTCTCCTGCTGATAGACAGAGATTGAAAGCAGAGAGCTTTCCCAGCTATCCTCTCAGTAAATGTGCCATGCTTCCTCACTGTTCCTAACTTTTCATGTTTTCTACCTCAGAAACACATGCCATATGTATCTTCCCTATGCTACTTCTTGAAATGCAGATCTTAGTACAGGAGAGCTTTGTGCTTAGAAAGTCGAGCATGTGTTTCATCATAGGTATTTACATAGAGATGGCTCTGACCGCTGAAAGCTGCATCCACAGCTGCAATTCACACACACACACACACATCTGTAGTTTTCAGAGCCCAAACCCCAGACATGAACAGTTGTGAACAAGGGGGAGGTTTCCAGCTGCTGCCCCAGGTCTCATTTAGGACGGTGTAAACACCAAGCCAGTTTTTGAAACTGGCACAGCAAAGCTGGACTCGGGGTGTGAGATACATCCTTTTTCGAAGCAAACACATCACAAGTCTCTGCGGGAGTGTTTTTACTTCTGAGGTGGGCCCAGCGGCAGTTCCTGGTGCTGGCTGGGACAAGTCTGGATGAAATATGCAAGAAGAGCAGCAAAGTTTATCTAGAGCTGGCACCAGTTTTGGTACTCGGCTGAATTAGCTGTTTCCGCTGCATCGAGAGCTCTTTGTTTGTGCCAACGCTAACACCATCCCCAAATAATCAAACTATTCTCAACACCTCCTTTTGTCAGTTAAAATCACCCCTCCATCAGCTGGTCTTTTAGATGGCAACTCTTCAGCATGGCCTTTTAGGTGGCTGGCAATTTACCCTCCTCCCAAATCCAAACCAACTGCATTAAAAAGGAGTGAATTTACATTGCAGGGGGGAGGGCACCCTAGACAAAGTCAAAGGAAAAGCAGATCAAAAAGAGCTGCTAGTATTGGATGCGTGGGCTGCCCTTTCAGCTGCTTTGGGCCATGTCCTTTCAGCACAAGAAAAGCTCAAAAGAATTCAGTTAATCTGTTGTTAAACAGAGAGTCTGTGGTGGGAGACAGGTCTGTCATCGTCAGGGCAGGGAGCTGAGCTTGTCTGTAAGGGCTGGGAGCTCCTTTGCCCTTTCCCAGCACTTCATATCCCTGGCGGCAGTGAGCTCACAGACCTTGCTGGCCCAGCACTGGCCATCTCTCGAAGCCAAAGGCTGCCATGAACAGAATCTCTCTCCATAACTTTCCTGTGCCAGGTGCTTCAACAAGCATGGAGGTGCCTCACAGGGCACTGGTGGTAGCCAACCTGCTGCTGGTGGTGATTTCAAAGAATTAGAGCCCAGCTTGAGTCCTGAAGCAAGAGCTTCAGCAAGACTTCCAGTTACAAGTCTGAGTATATACACCTCAGAGAAGCCTGCCCCCCATACCAAGGTGTGGGGCCCCCATGACTGCCCACAGATATGCTTTCCACAGCCTCACTGCTCAGCATGACAGTGCAGCTCTGAATATCAGCTAGAAACAGTGAGTAGCCCATAGGCCTGCTAGCTGAGAGAACACAACATCCTGAAACAGCTGCGGCAGGCTGGGAGGTCAACAGTAAAAATAGGTCTATAGGTTGTAGGAAACGAGGAGTGCTTTATTTAGCAAAATGTGGTTATGCAAGTTTGAACAAAGCAAAAGGTGGGGAATTAATGCTCTGTGTGGGCAGCCCGCAAGGTTGTGTATTGTGAGGACCTTGGATGGATGCAGCAGGACAGCTCTCATTAGAGCCATTCCTCCCTTCTTGAATCAGATGTAGACACTGGTACTAGAAGGGAGGAATTACAGGCACCGGAGCACCATGGTGTGCTCAGCATGTCACGGTTTTCTGAAGTCTCCTACCTAATCTCTTTTCCTATCTTATGTTCCTCTGTAAACAGAACGTCCCATTTAGGATTGTGTGACACATGCTTTGATTGCAACAGCTTACCGTTTCTTCCTTTGCCCACAGAGGGTGTGCATGTCCACATGTGTATATACATATGTGTGTGTATATGCGTGTGTTTCTGTTTTTAAACAAAGACATCCTTACCCAGTGAAAATTTCCAATTCTGTGGATTTTTACTTCATTGCCTGCCTTTGCTGCTGCTTTTGGCTGCGCACTGGCAGCATGCTCCGAGTAACTGGTTAATTACCCTCGCCATGAGTCATTTCTATGGTCTTCCAGGCAGGATTCACTATGATGGTGTCAGTGGCTGCCGCAAAAGCTGTTTAAATGTCTCCGCACATACCAGGGAGCGAAGTGCCGATGGCGGGCAGTGGCATTAAGAACATCAGGGCTTGTTTAACATTCACTGGGGATCTTCCTAAAAAGTCAGTTTGCCTCCCTATGGTTCTGTGGACTGGCTGAGCATCACTGCGCAGTCGGTTCAGCTTTTATTTCAGTGCATGAGGAGCATTGTCCTGTGAAAGAGAACCTTCTGGTTTTGGTTTAATGGCAGACTGTGTCACTGTAATTTGATTTTAAATTATCTACTGACGAGCCTTTCACAAGCGAATCCAACACACATGCATCTTCTCCATAACAAATTTGACTGTCTGGAGAAACAAAGGTTGATGATTAAGCTCACAGCAGTTTATCAGGATGGGGCCTAGGCATGGCCTAAAACCTCAACCAGTTAGTGCTTTAATTTCTGGATAGTTACCAAAAGCAAACCTTCTACTTGGTGCAGCTTGACTGTTCTGGATAATCTGGCTCTTTGAGTCCTGGGGAAGCTGCTGGGCTCTGCTGCAGCACCTTGGTGCATGAAGAAGGAATGCCAAATGAGCAGACACCACTCCAGGGTAACCAGTCATGCCAAGTCAAATCCATAATTCAGCAAAATAATGGTTAAATCTGGGAGATCCTATTCCTCTCCAGAAAATGCATGAAATCCCAGCACCTTTTGTACTTTGAAATACCATTAATTAATATTTATCAGATGTAAAATGGAACGCTATCTACTTTGCATAGCATGCCTTAAGCATCATATCACTATTCCTTTTTAAGCACACACTACAGACAAGCAGACTGAGGCAGGTGAGTCCAAGTGTCATCAACAGCAAACACCCCTCAGCTGAAGGCCAGCTTTTAAAACCCATCCAGGTTTTGAACTGGCCTGGCCCTGGTGCAAGGTGAGGCCCGTTAGCAGGAGCAGCCACCTTGCCCATAGCTGCTAACACAGGCATGTGACTTCAGAAACAAACATAACCATGCAGGGATTTTTTTTCTGATGCATCTTTGCTCCAAAATCACATGGGAGTGTGGAAAGTGCCTGTGCTCATCTCTCTCCACTAAGACCTGCTGTTGTGCTAGTGCTCAGCCACCCATGAGGAGGGTGGCAGGGCAGGCGAGCCACACTGTGCCTGGGAAGCGTGGGCACCCTTGCTCCTCACTGCTGAGGCACTGATCCCCAGCTGCACTTCCTCTGTCACTGAGAGGCAAACCAGTTTGAAGACCCGCTGGAGCACAGTGGGAGGTAAGTCCAACGTGTTTGACAGCACTGGTACCTTGAGACCACCATGGTTTCCCAGTGTTTTGTCTCCAAGGCTGCAGCCTCTGGGTAACTTCCACCCCAAATGTATGTCACGTTTCCTTCCAGTGAAAGCAAAATATTTACACTAAGGCAGGGTCACCCGGCGGCCACTCCTCTATGGCAAGTTGAAAGCTGCTGTGATTCTGTAAACTGAGGGGTGTGAGGGCAGAGGGGATTAGTGCGGGTCTCCAAAATAAAAGGCTGCTGCTGGAAATGCTGGGCACCAGGGAGGTGGGTACTGGATGTGCGTTCTCATGGTGGGATGAGGATGGGAAGGCAGCGGGGCTGGTGGGTGCCTGCCCTGGCTGGGAGCTCAGAGGGAGTGGGCTGATGTGGTGATGGTGCTGCAGAGCCAGTACCAGGGCAAGGCAGATTTGTAGAGCCCCAACAGACCTATCTGGTGTCCCCCCCAGCCACTCTTCCCACCAGTCCCCACATAGCCCCAGCACGGTCACACCAGCATCACTTCTTTACCTGCCTTCAAGGAGCTGTTGGAAATATTCCTGTTCTGCAAGAGTGTTTTGAGCACTGTTAAACTACCCTGGAAGTTGCTGGACTACACTTACCCTATGAAAATGCACTGAATTCAGTGACTTAAACCTGTAAGCTTCAACCACAGGACTTGCAGCCCCTATATTCCCAGACACTCAAGAGAAAGTGTGGCAGGTTCCTGCTGTAGTAACTTGCACACAAAAGATCTTCCCGAGACAGCTCTTCCCACCTTCTCACAGCCTGAATCTCTCCCACATGCTGCCAAAATTTTCTTCTTTATCCCGTATTGCATTGCTGATCAGCATCCAAAACTTCTGCTGCATACTGCAGCACATGCTAGGAGTTGCCAGATAAACTGGTTGGCAACCGCTGGACCGCTGCCCATCAGATACCACCTCCTCCTCCTCAGCTCCTGCTGTCCCGCTCCCATCCACCCATTTGCCAAAGTGGTGACCCATGTCTGGGTTTCACATGTGACCGTGGTGGGTGAACACTGGAAAGGCTCCATCAGGTGGTAAGCAAAAGTCTACTTGCTTTGTATGCCTTGAACCCACCTTGGGGCATGAGGACACTGAGCCTGCTAGTGCCTGGGCTGCTTCAGAAAGCCCTCACTCCCCTGCTAAGATAGATGTGAACACCAGGCATGAGCCACAGTGGAGATGGAGGTAATTCCATCTCAAGCCCTTCTGATCAAACCAGCCTGTGAGGAGCAGCAGATGGGTTTGAATGATCCCACAACCTCTTCTGCTTTTGCTCTGTCTCTGCCACCCTCCCAGCAAGGTTCTTGTGAAAGCCCGTGGAGTAAGCAAAATATTATCAGGACGTTCCAGTTATTCTTGGCTGTCTAAGAGCGAGGTAACTGCACTTTCTGCATCCAATAATTTTCCATTAGCACTTCTCATAATGATTATCCAGTGTCAATATCTGAGATGTCAGTATAGCGCCAGAGCTGAAAAGGGTGGCATTTGGCCACTTTCTACCACTTGGGACATACGGTTTTCCCCAGCTTTGCAGAGAAGTTGCTTTATGCTGATTACTAAGCTATTAGGTATGCAAGGCATAACTATAGCAAAAGGGGATTTCTGTGTGGGAGGAACAGTATGATTCAGATTGTCTCATCAGCCTTGCGAAACAAAATGTTCAGTCAACAGAATGCACTTTTGCAATATAGCCACTCATTTCTCTGCCTTTATTTTGTACACTTAGTCATAACCCTGGTGCACTGGGACCTGGGAATCAGCCTAGCAAGCTGCTGGAGGATTGGTCAAGGAAAGGGGAGTTTAAGGAAGCACTGAGATGACTTGATACTTTAATAATGTTTTCCTTACTGGGAGACATGTGTGGAGCATGGTGAGGGGAAATGGGGAGCAAAAGCTCTCCTCAAGCACCTGATTACCACCTCTTATAGCAGCTGTTGAGACAGCTGACATGGGAAAGAGATAATGGGAATGCTATCCCAGCTTTGGAGACTTGCCTGCTTCATAATCAACCCAGTACCTGGAGCACAAACAAGTGGCTGAATATTGCTCACACAAGCACCTACTGCAATGCACTGGTGGTTTAAAGGTGTTCATTAATGCAGCTGAGATAAGAAGTTGGCCATTGCTGGATGACTGTTTTATAGCAGCCATCAGAAATGTACCACCCTGAGCTTTTCTGGGGTTGCAAAGGAGGATGGTAAGGGTAGAGGGAAAGCACTGATTTCATGGAAAGATAATCTAAGTTGAGGATCTACCCGAGAGTGCCAATTGCTGTCTTACAGGTAAAATACTTCTTGGAACACTGTACTTATGCATTAAAAATAAAATCCTATCAGGATCCTGTTCCTCCCCAGAAAACTCAAATTTAAGGTAAAACAAAAGAATTCCTGATGTTTTAAGGTATGGATGTTCACAGTGTAGATACCAGCCTGCCCTTCCTGATGATGCCCCTGAGAAAAATCCCAGCCATCCATAACAGACAGTTCCACTTTATCAGGGACCACAAAAAGCAGAATGCCTTAATCTCACTCACATGGGGACTGGGCCAACTCCAGCCCTCACTATGAGTATATGAGTGAATTGTTTTAGCACATTCCTGATAAGACAAATGGCACACAGGAGGCAAATGCTCTTCACTCTTCTTAAAGGCTGGCTTGGAAAGCCAGAAGTTGCACACCACTTGTGTGGTGTGCCAGCCTTGTATCCAAGTATCATTAAACACAGAGCTAGCATGAGTCTTTGCATACTTTCCTAGGCTTCACACATTCTTTCAAGTGTGTTACTAACGTAAGAATTGCACTATTGTAAATACGTTTTTGTGAAGCCAGCTATAAGGCAGCGTGCATGTGTTGTATTTTCAGTACTTTAGGCACCCTGAAGAAAGAAGGGAAGAGGGCAGGCTGCAGCTTGCTTTCTTAATAACATGCAGAACCTTTAAAGCTCAGGTTACAGTAAGTATTTTGGCTCTAAGCTCCAGCTATGAAGCAAATAGCCCAAAGACTCTCCTAGAACTGTAATGGCAAACTCAGATAACGTCAGAAGTGCAATGATGGGGGGCAGCTGTGCCAAAAGAACATGCCGACTACAAGATACTAAAAATTAAGCTTTTTAAGTAACAGATTTTAAGTTCTCTTAGCTCAAAAGCAATATCGCCAGCAGCATCGCCTCACCTCCTTCTGGAAGCGCCTTGGGGCTGAGACTTACCCCATTCCCTCTGTTACAGCACATGGGTCCTACCTGATCATGGCTTTTGTGCTGTCCTCTCACATGCTGGCTTTATGTGACAGGCTGGCTCTAGTGTGAGCTGGGCCTTTGGCAAGTCTTCTGCCAACCCCTGCAGCCCAAGGGTGTGCTTTATGGAAGACCACACTGACCAGTTGTGGGGTCTGACCTGGTAGGGTATGAGAAAGCCCTTGTAATGTCTTAGCAGAGGGACTGAACTCTTGCAAGAGACCATGAGAAAATGTAAATCCCAAGGAAACAAGAGCGTACAATACCTGACAAACCCCGAAACACAAGTCTGAAGGTGTTAAAGAATTTCCTACTGAGTTTCATAAGGGAATGCAATTAGGCCTTGAGTAGCCTGTCTTTGGCCATGCTGCAAGTGATTTCATAGGGCAATATCCAGTAAGCAGAGAAATTAAATTATGCCAGGATGAGGAGGCCATCCTTTTCAGAGCCCCTAAACTGTCTTCTAACTGGTAGCACTTCCGTTTTCCAGATCTATATGCAACATGATGGTTCAGGGCCTTCCTAGAAATGAAAAGGCCTATTCTTCCTCACCTTCCTCTTTCAGTGAAAACATATATGATGAGAAACCGCATGCACACACACATGGGCTGGTGTGAGCCCCAGTGTAGGCACAGATGGTGTGTCTGAACGAATGGACACACAGAGGTCTCTGTGTAGGTAAGAATGTTTACCATGTGCGGTGCTGGGAAGTGCATGCATGATTCCAGCTAAAACCCACAAGATTGGCTGTAAGATGTTGTAATGCAAAGATCCCTTCTCATGTGTCAGAGCCTTAAAGTTCTGTGCCATTGGGATGGTGTCACCTGGAGTTCAAAGATGAGAGAGGCTGCAGGTAGGAAGCAATTTCTAAATCAATTTGTGCAGTGGATTTCTGCAAATACGATTCAGATGCAGCAGACAAGGCCTTCAGATCTGAGAGAGTCCTTTTTTCATCTGATTTTCTACTTAATGCCTATTTTACAGAGCAGGAAAGAAATCAGCGCCTTGCCCTAGTTGGGCATGAGCCCCATGTCCGTGTTTTGCCCAAGGCAAAAATGTCTTCACTGCAGTTTCAGGTAGGCAGATTCAACTCTGGAAGTATCTGGCACTTTACATTGAACTACATACTGGCCACAGGGTTCAACACATTAAGATCAGCTTCAGCAGAGCTCTGTTGTCTCAAGGCTGTTTGTTGGGAGCATGCCTGCAGGAATTATACAAAGGATTGTGTGGGTCACTTCCCCCCTGTTGAGAAAGAAATGCAGGCCAGGCTAGGGAAGCTGTATAGGAAACAGAAGCTAAGGGCATACCAGAAAAAAGCTTAACAGGTGCTTAAACTAACTTCACCTTTAATATTCTGCAGTTGTTTAAGGAGACAGCATCAGGAGCTTTGCCATTGATATGAGTGAAACTTTATTTTAAAACATTTGTATGAGGAAAAAACGTATTTTGAAGACATTATCTGAAGAAATCAGTTCATTTAATTTCTGATTCAGCAGAATTCCATCATATTTTGCTTCAGGTGTCATCTTTTCTCCTTTACTATTCCCACTCAAGGATGATACATTTTTGATGGGCAAGTAGTACACTTTTTCACTGCCTGCCGGCCTCTCTAAGATCTCCCATTCTAGACTTACTATCATGGTGATTTCTAGCTCAAGTAAAATCAACAACTTCCTCTCTTTTCTTTCCTTCTGGTCTTTAAGGCAGAAAGCCCAGGTGCCCTGGTGGCCGGCCCCTTGCTGGCTCCCAGAAGGCCTTGCCTCTTTTATTTTTTGTTAGCTCTGTCCAAGGATTTTTGCCTGTGCTCCACTATGTATAAGTCAGTAATTCTTGGTTCTTCCCAAACACTTTGTCCCCTCTGCTCCTGTGATTTACAGAAAGTTGGAAGGCTTCAGGTGGAGGCAAGATCCTCCCCAGCTTTCCCTTTGGCAGGTTTTTCTGCCTTTGAGGACGTTGCTGGTCTTTGTGGGGTGGATGCTCAGAGAAGGGCTGAAATGGGTGTTCTCCAACCTTGACCTGGATGGGAAATATGATTCTGTCAAAGAGGTTTCTTTTCACAAGACTGTAGGCCTAGTTTCTGCTCAGGTTCCTTGCAGCTGGATGGTTCATGCACACTTACAAATTGTTGGTTATATATAAACCCCTGTGCTTTCTGAAGCTCAGGTGACATTTACTATTTAACTCCCCTTCTGAACAACCTAGCAGAGGAAAGAAAGCCCAGCAACCCACAAATCCATGCCACTTTGGGCACCTTTGCTCTTACGATTGACACCTTCCCTCTACTGCTGGGTTAAGACCACTGCAAGTGGGAATTCCTTCTCCTAAATTAATTAACTCTGTATTGTTATTGCCTTTGATGTACTGCCATAGGAACAGGAACAAGCACTGGAAAACCTCCATTTGTGTGTATTTCTTACACAAACAGCTCTGGACAGAATATTAAAGGGATCGTTTGGAACATGGTGGACAGAAACAGTCCCCTCCCAAAGCTGATGCTCACTATGGAAACTGCATGGAATGGTTACAGACCTCTAGTGGCTCGGTTTATATAGCTCTTCTGGCTCCCTTACTGCTCACCAGCACAGTATTTTGGTAAACTGTATGGAGACTTCCCATGAGGATTACAACACTGTGTCATTTCATCTTGTCTGCATATCCCATCCCGTTGTCTGTTTATTGTCCTCTGTCCCACATCGCTGAGAGATTTCACAATTGGAAGCCTTCTATAAATTACGACACAGAGTTAAAGGACTTCAGTGTTTGCTCTCTGCTATGGCTTTTTTTTTCCAAGGGACATAGGGTTAGCCACCTCTTTAAAATGTCTTCTTTTATTTCTATTTATATACTGATGTTTGTAAAAGCTGCCTTTAGAAACTGAAAAAATTAAAAGAAAGAGTATTTCTGTCCTTCCTGCCTGTATTCTTTTCCACTTATCTTCCACTGAATTCCTAGAGAAACACACATTTTTGGAAGTGCTTGCAGCAAATGCTTTTTAGCAAGCTCTGTCCGTAATGGCCCATGGGGACTCCAGATAAAAAACAATTGCTTGCATTTCTATTCCTCAGTGTATGAGTGACTGTGGCAGCTTTAGCACTGCTACTGCCAGCCTGTGTCACTGGTGCCAGGGCTGCGGGCTGAGCTGGCCTCTGCTTCCCACCAGAATGGAAGCAAGAATTCTTGAATTATATAGAGGAGGATCTCTAGCTCTGCTTGGCTCTGCAGGAGGCTGCGATCAGTGGGCAATCCTCAGAATAGTCGTATGACAGAGTTTCAGTATCACAGACTGTCTTATCCTGATCAATGCTTTCAAGGTTAATGTCACATATCATCATCACGTAAGGACTAGAGACATTTAAATGCAAGATAACACACACAGGACTATAATCTCATAATCCTAGGATGTCCCAGTCTTCGGTGACTTTATCTGCCACTGCAACTTTTTTTCTTGGAACCAGAAAGCAGCGCACACAGCTCCTGCAGGAGTGCTCTTGGTTCTCCCTTGCAAATGGGAGCATTATAAACCACAAACGTGGAGCACCTGCAATGCCCCACAACACTGGTCTTGCTTCCTCCAGCAGCCAGGAGAGAATCAGGGATTTTTATGGCTTAAAAGCGTCTCAGAAGATCACTTAGTCTGGACTCATGTCCCAAGGCAGCATTGTTATACTTACATCACTCTTGGCAAATGCTTGTCTAACCTCTTCCTAAAAACAGGATGGTGATTCCACACCCTCCTCAGATACTTCTGTGTGTCATTATCCTTACTGCTTGCTGCCTTCTAACACCCAACCTCAGCCTCCTTTTCTGTAATTTAAGCTCATTACTTGTCCTCTCCATCATGGATATGGAGAACAATTATCCCCTTTTGTTCCCGGCCACCTTTCACATATTTGACAGTGGTAACCCTATCTCTCTCATTCTCTAGACTACAGGAAGTCAGTTAATTCATTCTTCACTCCTAGCTCTGGTTTTCAAGACCTCTGATTATCCCCCTGCTGTCCTCTGGGACCTTGTCTTGAACACAGCACCCATGGCTGGACACCACACTATAACTGCAGCCTCACAGAGAATTGAGCAGAAGGATTATTTGCAGGGTACGTGCCTATGCACACATCCTAGTAGGGCATTTGCCCTTTTTGCATTAGCTATTAACTCATATTTGGATTGTGACTTGGAACATCTCTCAGATCTTTTTATGTAGATTTGCTACTTGGGCAAAAATTCACCACCCTATATAAATAGACATAATTATTCCTGGTGATGCCCATGTATAGAAGCTGAGAACTGTCCTTACTGAAATGAATGCTATTTCTAAGACCATTTGTCTGAATACATTTTAATTGTAGTTTTATATTTCAGTATACTCATAGTCCCCTTCCAGCTTTGTGGTAGCCAAGAATATGATATTCTCTATTCCATTGTACAAGCTGGTCATAACCCGCTTAAATCAGACGGACCCAAGCAGTGTAGACTCCCAAGCAACTTTTCTTGATCCATCTTTCCCTTTTTTAGCATAACTAATAACTATTCTCTGTGCGGTTCTCCAATCGGTATTGCATCAGCCTAGACCAGCTCCATCTACTACAGGTTCCCTTAATTAATTTGCTGAGGAGTAGTATCATGTTGCACTGTGGCGAAAGCCTCACCACCGTCAAAATACAGCACTACTATTGCTTCTCCCTTATCAAGGAGTTGTTTTTATTCTGTCATGAAAGGAAATTTGACCCGTTTTCCACAATTTGTTTTTGACAAATCTCTACTGGCCATTATTCATCTCTTTGTTTTGTTTTAGGTGCTTACCCAAGTTTGATTGTTTGTTACAGTATTTTTCCGGGAATTGAAGTTAAGCTGAACAATCTGTAATCCCTGGCTCCTCCTTTTTTTCCCTTTTAAAATCAGGAACTACGTCTGCACTTTTCCAGACTTCCAAGTATGATCTCTGGGCTCTGTAACATCCCAGAAGCCAGGTGAGGTGACGCCTAGAGCTTTTGTGGTTAAATAACTGGCTGGAGCAATTACCCTACGCTTGCATTCATCTGGCCCAACTGACTTGAACACTATCTGAAGGATCTTCTGATCTAGTCTTTGGTATAGTTTTGTGATCTCACCCCTCGTGGCTGACATTGATTGCAGTATTTGTCTGAAGCAATAACATGCACAAAAGGTATGAAACATACTGAGACTCTAGCCATGAACTGTCAATAGCCTTTCTTCCCCACTGGAGTTACCTGGGTCTCCCTCTTGCTGCTAAAGTAGTGATAGGAAAACTACTTGTTACTTTAAAGTCTCTCGCTAATTGGATTCCATTTTGCTGCTTGACCTCTGTGGTTTTGTCCTCACGTATCAAGCCCAGCTTCTGCATGCTTTTTTCGCTGAGGCTGAGACCAAAGAAGAGCTGATGATTTCTCAAAGTTGATTTACTCTTACATCTGCCATGAAGATTCTGGGTTTTGGATAGCCGATGCTTGTTGCTGTTCTCTCCAAGGTGCTTTCTAAGTGATTAAAACTTCTCCCTAGCCCAAGGTTCAGAATGATATGCCTTTAATTACCAAGTAAGTGGCTTTAATGGAATCACTGAGGTTTACCTTGGTCTAGGAAGGGTCAGAAGCCTGAGCTTTGTTTCCACCTTTTACCAACTTTAAGGCTTCGCCTGGGATCACTCAGTGTCTGCTGGTCAGTTCTGGTTTAACCTTGTGTCCTTATTGTAAGAGTTGGTTGCAAATCACAACGTGTTCTGACCCAGACCTGAATTTTACATAGTCCCAAATGCTAGAAATGTTTACATTCATCTCAAGTTCATCTCAACTGCTCGTCAGAAATACACCTTTTCTCATTTGAATGCTTTTTTTGCTGGCTTGCCTGTCAGCTGATCTATAAGGGCAGAACAGACCAGGCTGAGGAAGTGGGGAACATGTTTGTGTTTGTGTACGTATGAAAAACTCAAAATTCACTAGTCACGTAACCCTCCTAAACTCCTCCCTGCACAGAAACTCCAGCTTACCTTCTGTCGTCACATACTCTTCTCATCAGTAACTCACGAGCTCACTGCTTGAGGAAGCTGAAGCAGCAATGCTGTAAATACAGCAGTGTTACACTGCTATAATGGTGCTCTTTCAAAAGAGCAGCATAGGCAGCCAAAAGGGGAAGGAGTTCAGGCAGTCTTTCTGTTGCCCAAGAGGAAGTGAATTTCAGATAGTGCTTCAGTTCCCTTTAATTATGATTCACCATAAATGAACAGCTAAAACATCAGTTGATAGTAAGGCCATACAAGCAGGGACTTCCAGAAGCACAGGCACAAAGGAAAAGGCAGAGAAAGCTGGCCCCTTGCCTAGCTGTGAGTCGCCTTCCTTCCCATTCTGCTGCTTTTGTTTTTAGGGTTCCTGTGCGTTTTGCAGTGTCAGCCAGTTGTCAGCCAGGAGAAGACAGCCTTGCATGGGTTTTAGTTAAGCGTGAGACCCCAGGCCCCTCCTAGACCCTAGACTGGGACATGTTCACTACTGCTAACTGCTGTTAAACCAAAGCAATGACCTAAATCATAAATCAAGTAACAGAATATGCTGCTGATAAACTGTGGTATATAGGAACTTACACAATATTTATGGATTGTTAGAGGTTAATACTAGAAGGAACAAACCATAATGGCTGTGTTGGCCTCCTCTAACAGAGTTATTATCCAACCTTAACATGGCAATTTTCCATGGTAGAAAAAATACCTCTGCTTCTCAGTCTGGGCAAATTGCACCACTGGCACAGGATCCGCTGATCAGCCACTCTTAATGTGCCTTCTGGTCTGAATTTGTTGTGCTTTCAGCCACTGGATCTTGTTTTGTCTTGTCTTACTTCTTCCCCATGTCAATATGCATAAATCATGTGTGATCCATGTGTAAGGAGCCTGATGGCACAGAGGCACAAAATGTATCACATTTAAAAAGTAAGAGAGCATGACAGAGACATTTCCAGCTTTGATAAGGAATCATTGGAGAATACTTGGCAAGAAAGAAGAAAATAACCCCACTATGCTTGGAAAAAGGGAGAGGTGTGTCTTGTTAAGCTGGGAAAGAGGTGGAGGGGGCATTAAACAGTCAAACAACAGACAAGTTCTTGTCCTGCACTTTACCACTGTTAACACCAGGTACAAAATGGGTAGAAAATGACATTAAACCAGATTGTGGTGTAGGGTAATGGATGATCCAAAGTTTCTCCCTAAGAGTACATCCCATTATCTAAAGCTATATTTATGTGAGGAATGCATTTACTGATTCAGGTTATATGAGCAAAACCACCGTGTTTGCTAGCATGGCTCAGCCAGGTAAAGTAAGGGGCAACTGTGACATCCCCCCACCCCACCTTATCTCATCATACCTTTGGCTACAGTCCTGCTGGCAAAAGCCGTGATAGAAAGATTGGAGGAAGGAGAAATGAGAGCGGAGGATGTGCTAGATGCCAAACACCAGATTCCTCTTCAGAGAGAATCCCGCCACAAGAAAAGCATTGTCTTGCAACAGCCTGCAGAAGGATAGGCTGATACCTGAAAGAGATTAGAACAGTAAAGCTGCACTCAGGCTGAGCTGCCATGTGGAAAATCCATCACTCTCCATGCAGCAAGGGTCCCTATAAGATCCTATAGCTGGAGGGGAGGGGATATGACTAGAAGTAGGGGGAGAGATTAACAAAAACATATTTGCACATTTAAAGGCTGACCTTATCTTTGAAAATAGCTAACTTCATCCCTTGCAGTAGAATTGAGGAGTCCATGTGCCTCACCTGCACAGCAAGAGGGGAATTTTGGCCAGAGGGAGGTATTAAGGTGGGGAGAAAGACCTCCAGGCAAGGAAGGTTAACATAATTATTTACAACAATGGATTGCTGTTTAATAAGAGCTATGAGGTGGCTTTCCAAAAACAAATGGTCTCCTTTAGGGCCCATGGAAGAAACTATCAAGTGAAACCAGCAAGAGTCTGTGTTCTAGCTGAGGCTGTCAGAGTTTTGCAGGGAAAATGTGCTGTTTGTCACCACTGCCCCCTCCCCAGCCCAGAGCTGTGCTGGTCAGCAGGAGCACAGCTGTCCACCCCTTTCTGCCCCCGCAAGAAGAAAAGCTTCATATTGAGGTGAGCGCTCATCTCATAGCTCTCATGAGCCAAGAGGATGTGTGGGGCAGGCTCTCACTTCCGGTCTGTGATCCATCATTCATACGGACTCTCAAAATACAGCTCTGACAAGCAATCTAGCTAATTCTCAGATTGTAGGAGAGAATGCACTGACAGTTTCTACGCTCTGCCACTGTCCTTGTTGCCAACAAGGGATTAAACCCTACGCTGGTTTCTTCTGCTGAACACAGACCTTCTGAGAGGCTTCCCTATCAGCCTGCAGCCTCTCATGTTCTCTAGCTCTTCAAGATATCTGTGCTCACAGAGACATGCTGTGGCGGAACTCCTTGTTCTCCTGAGGCAGCAAACACCGGCCACAGTCAGAGAAAAGGCACTTGCCAGAGATCCCAAGGACAGAACTGTGTGAGGTTTGGCTCGGCAGCACTTCATTTCAATGCGTGAATCTTTCTGAATCATATGCTTGCTCTGGTTTTGTAAGGGCTGGTGCAGATCAAATAAAGTAAGCAACACCGTTTCCAAGGCAAACATTCCATGTTTGCATTCAGATTTGACCTCTATTGTCCCCGAGGTCCATGAGCCTTACTTAACTTTTCTCAGGAGGCTGGATGAGCTGAGAGGACACAGTAGTGGGCTATGGAACCTCTCTCACCTGCAGCCTTCACTTCTAAGCAGCAGCCTTGGCTGAGGCTCCAGCTTGCTTTACAAATATTTAAAGGGCTGTTTTACCCAAACTCTCAGAAAAACAGTTGTACATTTATTTCTACCAAACATTTTGCAAGGAAGCGATGCTGCCACCCCTACTTTGATAAGAGTTCTTCATCACGGGGGTGGCAGGAAAAAGAGAGTGAAATAAGACAACTCTTCTCAGCTTGCTTCAATTTAATGAGCTCCTAAAGGAGCCTTATTGTTCACCCTGTGCTTTCCCCCATTGTGAACTTCTCAGCCTCATCAAAAAGAGCTTCTTTTCTTCCTTTTTTTTTTTTTAGCTTTTTTTTTCTTTAACTCAGGCTCTGTTTGATCAGCCCTTTCCCCTTTTTTTAACCCAGTCCCCCACATCACGCTGGAACTGGTACCAGTGGAGCATGTCGGCATGCCCTAGCAACACAGAGATTAAGGGAACTACCAGCTCCAGAGGACAGGCTGGCTCAGACTTACTAATTAAGTGCAATGAAAGAAGTGAAAGAGAATGGCCCTTTCTTTGGGGTAGAAGAGGCACTAGAGGTGGATGAAGGAGTTCAGCTAAAAGAAAGTCTCCCTCCCCCAAAACATGTCGACATTCAGACCGATCCTTTCCTAATAAGACTTTGTGTACATATGGAGTTTGTATGGATGGGGAAAGGCTGACAGCAGTCAAAGCCCGATGCAGAAAAACACAGGTCGGACTGAAGTCAAACCACAGCTGACCCTGCCTCGTGTCCAGCGCTCTCAGATGGCTGGGACCTGTGCATCAGGTCCAGATGCTGCATCCAGAAAGGAATGTGCACATGCAGAGGCAGGGCTCCCATGCAGGGAGAAGGGCTGGACCTTCCAGGGGTTTGCAATGAAACATGGGCAGGCCTGTCCCCTTCAATCCTTAGCAACCTCCTGCAGCCCACCTTTACTGACCATGCCCCTGAACACCAGGCCACAGCCTCCCTTCACACCAAACCCTGGTCAGAGCCTGTCTGTTTTCAGTCAGCCGTGGCCTCTGCTGGTAAATCTTTTCTGAATTATGAAATACTTGCAGCGTTTGTCTCTTTCCTTATTGTTTTTTAACGGTTACTTTTGGGGGTTGCTGCTTATGGGCGTTTTGCCCTGGGCTGGGCATGGAAGTGAAACTGCTGAAATTCCTGCAAGCAGGGCAGGGTGGCCGGTGTTTCTGGCCCCAGCAGGAAGCACCAGATATGATGACAGGCAGCAGCTTCTGGTAATTCTCCAGCCTGTTTCACTAATCCGTAAAGCCTTACCCAAACTGGGTGAGTTTTTAACAGTCTGAAGCATGGCGGCCTGTCCAAACCAAACAGGCATCTCCTGGCATGTGCTCCAGTAAGGCAGCTGGGATGGGGTCCTGCTTGTGCCCCAGGCAGACAGAAGAGGGGAAGCCTGGCCACAGGGGATGCCCCGCTGTGGCATGGCTGCTGAGTTGGTCTTCAGTGCTGGTCTGTTCCCCATTTCACTCAGCAAATCCTGTACACCCTCCTGCAGAGAGCACCTTCCCAGACCAGCAAAACCTCCCTGGGGTAGACAAACTGGAAACCAGAAGCTTCATTTTCCTATCAAACACAAGAAACACCATCCCACCGTTCAGGATCCCCAGCCTTTGCTGATGCCTGCCATGGCCCAAGGGGATGGAGGCACCACATGGGTTTCCACCCTCCTGATGTGCGATGCCTGAAGCAGGTGGCAAGGCCATGGTGGTGGGATTGTTGCAGGAGGATGGAGCAGGCGAGCGCGTTCATGGTCCCTGCTGCTCCCCTGGGACATGCCGTGTTCTGTGTTGAGCACCAGGAGATGCAATGCAGGGTACAGCGTGTTACTAGCCCAGGAACAGTTAGATGACTAAATAGCTCTTCTCCACCTCTGCTGCTGGCAAGAGGTGTACTGTAGTCACTGAAAACATTCCTGAAACAAATGCCACGAGAAGGGAACTGTGAAATCCCATGCCTCAGTCTGAAAAAGGTTTTTCTCCAAGTAAAGGCCATGAAAAAACGGTGCTATCTTACAAAACAGACCCGTGCCTTTGCATATTTAGCTTCGGATCTGCTGGTATTAGAGACAAAGTCAGATTTTATTACTTTTTATTTCTCTTAGCCCTGCAGCACCAACACAGACAAGCCATGCAAATTAAGTGCAGAATCTCTTCTTTCTTGAGCACCAGAAGTGATTTCTGCCTTTTTTTTTACTGCATACTGATTCAACCCTAACCTTGCTAACACACCATAGGCCATATAGAGTGTCTTGTAGCTTCATGACACTTGCGTATTTTATTTTCCATTCAAGTGTGCTGCTTTCCAGAGTTAATCTCTATGGACTTCAGTTAAATTTGTGTGGCCCCTAGAGAACATGCTGAATAATTCAAGGTTAGTTAAAAATAAATAAATAAAAAAATAACAACTTCAAAATATTTTGCTGTTAACAGTTTAGCCTTTCTTAATACACCTTGGAGGAGCAGGCTGCTTTCCAAAAGGCCTTGTTATGGTATTTAATGAACCCTAGGGACCATTACACTATAAACATGCATCATATTTGTACAGATGCATTGGGCAACCTATCGCAATGCTAGGGGTTAAAAGTAATTTCCACGGATTCCCAACCAAGATAAACTCATCCACACCCCTGAGGTGAGTAGTATATAAACCTGTGTTTGTATAAAGAAGGCAGTCAGGCTTTCCAGCACCTGGAAAATGGGCAGGCTTATCTCTTGGTTATCTCTCACATTCGGCTTTTATGTGTAAATTTGTCTCCTGGAGCAGTAATCAGTTGTCAATGTCCTCTCTGTCTCAGGGCCCCTCACTGAGGGCCAGCATCTCCTCCACCTGCAGGCAGCAGCAGCAGCCGTCTCACCATGCCTCTGGAGAGAATGCTTTAGGTTCGTCCCCCCCAAACCACCAGGACCTGCCAGCCAGAGCTGGACAAAAGCCCCTTCCAGATGGCATATGCATAGATGATTAAGACCCATTTTAAACTGCTGCTCGGCTTAACTAAACTAATACCCAGGTAATGAAATATTCTAATAGTACCTGAATTAAGGAAAGATATTTTTAACTCATACATGTGTGTATAAACACACACACCCCCATGGAAATATAGCTGGGTGACTCTGCCGAGTTTTCTGAGAAGACTGTGGGTTGAGACCAAATACGGAAAACATTACCCAGAAAGTATTGGGGAAAGAAGGAACAAAAAAACCCCTACGCCTCACGTGCAGTAAAAGTGGCTGCTACATCCGTCACACACGCACAAACAGGAACAGCCTCTGTGGTCATGCCTTGGAGGGGCCGCTGGAGAGAAACACATTACCTCACAAGTGGGATTTCAGACAAGAGCCCAAAAATCTCGCATCAGTCTGCTACAACAGATGGGGGCAAAATATCTAACTGCTATGGGCCAGCACACCAGGGCAACAAACAACGCTGCAGAGGGAAAACTGGGGTTTAACATTGAAAGCGCTCAGGCCACCTCATTTAAAAGCTATACCATGCAGTATAACAGCTACAAAATTCAGACTGCTTTTCCTCCCTGGCAGAACAAGCTGCTTCTTGCTTCCATCTTCTCCCATTTCCGCATAGCCCACAGGCAAACCGGAGTGCCTTTGGTTCAGAAAGGAGAGCATTCCTTCCCAGCATCAAAGGGGCATGGAGAGCGTGTAGCGATTGCTTTGCACACACACCAAGGTGCATTTTTTGCTAGAGGCTTCCAGAGCTGCCTGTGCGGCTACTTGCCCCTGCCTGTTCAGCTCATCAGCACACAGAGGTGTGTACGGCCGTTAAACTAACATTACATCACCTGGGATGCTGGAAGTGAGCTGCCTGATTCCTCACATGGGGGATGTGAGGCTCCGCCAAGCTCCTTGGGCGTCACTTTTCTTTCTTCCTCATTTCATGGGTTGTGCTGGGGTTTGTTTTTTCTCTTTCAGTATTTCTTCCAAGAAGGGATTAGGTGTGATGGGTGTGGGGTGGATTGCACCGGCACTGCTCCGTGTGAAGGAAAGGGATCCATCTGTAGGAAAGACTTGGGCTGTTTACTAGCAGCTTGGATGACTCCAGGAATCCCAAAGCAATACGCTGGACACCAACAGCATGATGACTGTGCAGAATTACCCTCTGCATAGTGGCAAAGCAGACCCAGCTTCGGGCATTAGTGTGGCTCTGAGAACAGCACTTCACCTCTCTGATGGAAAGCTTTTGTAAAAAATCATGTGCCCACATGGGATTGGAATAATAATAACGATCTTTTGCACTTCAGTATAAAAAATCAGATGTGAAATCAAGCTGCTGATCAGTGGTCACATCTATTGCCATACCAAGTCCTCAGCTGCTGTATTCCATTCAACAAACTATTTTGATGCAGGCCTGACAACACCAGGAACACAGTGCTTTGTCTTGCTTTTACCCACAGGAAATGTGGAACGTCAACAAACCAGCATTTTTGTGTCAAAGACCATGGAAACTGCTTGCTGGGACAGGACAGAGAGAGGTGCTAAAGGAAACATGGCCAGCCCCGGCCCCGAGCGTGTCTGGAGCAGAGCGCAGCCCACCCTCTGCATGCTGGGGAGCTCTGCAGGGCTCAAGGGAGGAAGTAGCTGCAAAAGCTCCTTTTTCTTGGTGAACTCAGCAGCTGCACCTCCAAGTGCACAGCTCTGACCTATTTCACCAGTCACACACACCAGTTCTGCACTCGCGTCAGCACAGTGACGTCAGTGGGATTACTCCATCCCTGCATGAGAAAACGCTCGGGCCCAAGGAAGATTCACTGCGGAGGAAGATGCTCTTTTGACACATTTCCTAGCCCAGCCACCCCTGCAGGAGACAAAACTAAGGTTTTGCTATATGTTTGTTCATTTTATACATCAAAATGTTTGTCTTTTGGGAGCTCTCAGCACCAAGCCAGGATACCTGCCCCTCAATGTGTGTGTTTACTGTCTCTCCTCCTACTAAGAGATCCTAGTCAACAAGTGACTGAGTTGCAATGCCTGATGTACCTAAGTGACACAAACACTAGTGCAAATGCACTGGATTAAGAGCTGCTGGGGTTAGAAGAGGTGCCAGAGAAGCCAGGGAGCCCAGCCAGGAGCCCAGGCTGCAGCACCATGTGGCCATCGCACCTTGTCCCTTCCTGGTCAGTCTCCCCAGGGCAATGGCAAGACCCAGCAGAGGTGACTTTCTGCGATCCAGAGATAAGCAGGATATAGCTCCCAGGAGATGGAGCAGGAGGAATACATCCAAAGCCTTTCTTGTTGGTGTTATGTTGTATAGTCTTTCCTGCTTTTGCCTCCTAATTGTGCTATTTTTTGTTTTGTTTTTTCTGTTTTGTTTTCTTTCATCTGTTTTTCCTGCTTGTTATGCTCATGCCCTAACCTTTTCTTTCTGCTCTGGATGTTCTGTTTCCTTCTGACCTCCTAGATCCTTTGCAGCTGCTTTACTCCCTTGCATCTCTCCCTGTGCTTCCTGCCACTACCAAGGTCACACATGTCCTTTTACTTCTAAGCTCACTCTGTTCTCATACTTTCCATTTTTCACTGCTTCAGAATTTCCTCCCATATTCTTCCTCCACTCAAGTCTCTCATTTGTCAGTAGGCAATGCAACTTCAGCCAGCCTTTCAGCTACCAGTTTAGGGGATGCTGGAAGCCAGACTGGCACAGCTTCTGGAGCACATAAAATGAAACAGAAGGTGAGATTGGAAAGATGGCCAGAAGCAGAGCAAGCCTGTGGTGTCAGAGCAAGGAGATAAAACCTTTTGTTTTAACTGCTACTGCTGCCAACAGCAATCCGGTCTACTGCTGCCAGCAGATAGGTGTGCCACCATGCCTCGGCAGGCAAGCCAAAGGATTGTCATACCTCCTGCAGTGAGGATCCAGATAGGCTGTATAGGCAGTTTAAACCTAAAGCCACCATTGCTGTTGACCACCCCTTACATAAAGCTATGCTCAGAGCTCAGTAAGATTGCAAAACCAAGCTCCTATATTTAGAAAAAGCCAGGCTTATGTTGCTGGTGAAACCTTAACTCAGTCCCTGCCATGCACATGTTGCAGCACTTTCTTGCCCAAGACCCCACGGGAAGCCTGTTGCAGAGTGGAGCCCCGGGATGCAGGACAATGCCTGGGGGCTGGAGAGAGCCCTTCTGCCCTTACTCCCAAACTGCACTTTGAATGATGCAGGCGCCTTGCAGAGCAAGTAGTATGTGATCACGTAATTATAGACTGTGCCATGATGCATGCTCACAAAAGAGCTGAATTAAGGCTGAACAGGCAGTTACAAGCACCATTACATCATTAGACTAATCTCTCCTTGGCTGGCCATGAAGGACCTCATCCTATTCCCACTGAAGCCAAAAGACCATACTTCTATTGACATGAGTGGAAGCTGGCTTGGGCTCGCCTGAAGGCTCATTCATTGCTGTTAGCTACTAGTTGAGGCTGTACCCTTGAACACATTAAACTTTTCATGCATAACGCATTTACCACACCTAACATTTACACTTTCATTCAAGTAGAGACTTCAGCCTGAGTGCTGTGGGTGGTGGAGCGTGAGGGGAACTTGCTCTGCCACCACGCTTGCCCTACCTGTTCAGCCTGTTGAGTTGTTAATCGCCCTCAGCGGCAGCTGGCGGCTGAGCAGGAGTTGGAGAAGGGCTGCTCCTGCCCTGCACAGCCCACAGCCAGAGCGCTCCCAGCTGCAGCAAGCTGGTTAAGTCTGTTTTCCCACCCTGGTGCATACACGAGAGCAGTGGTGGCTGGGCAGTCGGGGCTGGGATGCAGTGGCCAGTACACCTTGCACCCACCAAGCCTTGCCTCCCCAGGTGCCAGGGAATGGCAGGGGTTGAAGGGAGATGTGAGCCACCTTAGCATCGTGTCGCAAGGCCAGTGCCATGTTCCTTCAGGCTAAACGGCTGCTGTGCTGTGGGTTAGCTCCCCAGAGCAGATCTCCTTAGCTTTACCACTTCCCCAACCTACCTGGCTTTCCTTGCAGGACACTTGCATAAATACATGCACTGTTTCCCACTTCTGTGTCCTTCATTTTAACCCCAAAGTGTCATTTTTGAAGAGGGGACTAATGTCTCAGATCTACAGAGGGCCCTCCAGTGCAGGCCAACCCAAAGGTGAGCAACCTTCACATGTGAACGTGTCTTAACCTCAACCCTCTTGCTTGTTTCTTCCAAATATTGCACACAGTCACTGGAATTTTCCTTCACAACAACCTCACAGGTGGCCTTGTATCACCTCAGGAAACCTCTTGCCATTTCTGACATCTCTGCCCCCATGGCTTCCCGTGTTGCTGATTTTAGAGTTGCACACATCAAAGTGATGAAGACACACCTCACTCTGGGGACAGAGCAACATTATCGCTCCCAAAAAAATCATGTGCAAACTGCCCTCTTCGGCCACTGCCCTTGAGAAATGAATTATTCCTCAATCTGACAGACTGAGGATGCTTTTCCTGTTATTTCATCTAATGTTTTCCTTTGCTTACTCCACCATCGTCTTCCGTTTATCCATGAAGGAATGGCTGAGGTCATTCTATATTACTTTTCATAACATCATTTTGAAAGATGAATGCAAGCGGGTTTGGATCTACATTTTACACATGCAGAAGACAGAGGGAGAGGGTCAAATAAAATATAAAATCAAATTCAAGAAACTGAAAAGGAGTGGAAAGGGCGAAAGAGAAACTCAAAAATAGACAAACCATATGTACACATATGCAAGTTCATGTACACCAGCATACTCAGGCATGCTCTCACCGTCACCCGAGAAGCCTGATATTAGGGCAGTTGTTCAGCTGTTTCTAATACATAGCACAGAAAAACTCTAGCTGGAGAAACATTTGGTTTTAACAGTGAGTCATCCATGAGAAAAATGTGGGTGTAGCTCTCAGGAAACGGGCTGGGGGAGGTTTTATGAACTCTTAATTTTGCAAACCCCCATATAGGAAGATGCATGAAGTTGATCAAGACACAAAGCTGTCTCTCTCAGGCATGCTGGAGAGTAATCAGCTCCCATAGAGAGCCTGATTGCACCACTTGCCCTGTGCTGGATCTGTCCTGCCCTCCAGGGACTCCAGAGAGGGTGGTGGGAAAGCTCTGCATTGGCCCCACCAGGACAGCCCCAGGCACTGCCACCACCAGCTCTGGTACCAGCCTTGGGAAATGCCTAATGCAAGGGCCAACCCATACCTGGCCTCACCTTGGGCGCTGCTGATCACCTGGGATGTTTTCCAGCACTTCCCTGACCAAGTTTTTATACAGATCTGACACATCAACACTTATGCTCGTGTTTACCTGGGCACTGGCTGGTCTCAAGGGCCACACTTCTGCTGTTGGACTTTAAATCTGGAGTAATTCAGATTGATTTTGGTGTCAGTGAGACTTGGTCATTGAGACCAGGCCCCCCAGGCTTGAGGGTTTCCTTCCAGTCCCTTCATCAGCACAAGTACCAAACATATACCAGGAGCCATTATCCCAGCACATCTGTAGGCAAAGGCTGGGAACTGTAAACACCTTGTCAGGTTGTGAAATGCCCATTGCTTCTCCTGACTGTAAACACCATGGGAAGAAAGGTGGCTATAGCTTGGGAACAACAGCCTGAAGGTCAGGCTTTCTCCCACAGCCATCCTGTAGCCTTTCTATGGGAGT
This sequence comes from Psittacula echo, assembly GCF_963264785.1. Classification (NCBI taxonomy): domain Eukaryota; kingdom Metazoa; phylum Chordata; class Aves; order Psittaciformes; family Psittacidae; genus Psittacula; species Psittacula echo. Next base: position 40,745,028 of record NC_137739.1, on the reverse strand, counting down.
TTAAATTCAAATGTCCCGTTTTTCTCGCCAATCAACGTGAATGACTAATAGAGACCAGCCTTCCCAGGAAGAGCTGATCACCCTTAATGGGTGCTGCACAGAGCACTCTTGATGGTTAACAGTTTTTTGGTGGGCAAACCCGCTGAGAGCCAGAGTTACCTTATTGGTAATTATTCCCTGGTATGATTCAAGGGGGAATAGCCAAGAATAGCCACAAAGTGAGCAGCAGCCTACTTACTAGGACATAAAGTATAATGGTAAAATCAATGAGAGTGTCAAACTGCCTCCTGTGGAAAAGGTAAGAGCTCAATTCCATGGGCTAATTAAAAAAAGGACTAGCTGACAGGCACCACCACCAATATTTTGTAGACAATGGTGCTTTTTGACTTACTTAAAATGGCCTTTCTGGCATAACAAAGGGGAAGCTGACTTCAGTAGCTGTTGTACCAGTGTGACTGTAGAGAAATGCTTTTTACAGTAACTACGTTATTCCTTATATACACTGGGGTTAGTGAGAGAGAATTCATCTCTGCATCTTTTCCATCTGTCAAGTTCCATGGCTTGTGATTCACTTTAGAAAAACAAGGGTGGTTGAAAAAATAAGTTGTTTTCAGCTGTGTGGTGATGAAATACAGTAACTGAAAATGCTGTGGGTTTTGAGGTTGGATTTTGTGATTAAAATATTGTTAGGTTCAGGATAGCATTGGTTGGTAAAATGAGTTACAGTAAGACATTGTGCTTTCACCTCTAGAAAGCCGAGTTCAAGCCCTGTTTAAGATCACAAAACCAGTAAGTTGTTCAGGATGATTAACAGTTTCTGAATGGGCCTGAGGCAGAACTGGAACACCCTGGGGCCAGGAAGGTTCCCACCACCCGTACCACTGCTCTGTGGCCCCAGCCTCAAGTACAACAGGGTACTGCAGGCAAAGGAGACCTCTCCTGGTGTGGAGACAAGGGGGGCAAAGATCAGGCGCTATAGGGGACGCTGTGGGTCTGGATGAGGGCTGTGCTGTCACTTGGTTGTGGCAGATGCCAAATGAAGCACATGCTCTGTGCAGGCTACTTACGCCAATGTTTTGTCCCAGCCACCTAGGTCAGTCTAGAAATACGGTGCAACATCGGAGGCTAGTGAGCATTTCATCCTACCTGAGGTATCCTGTTCAATCCTTAAAGCAATGATGTTTGTCAAGAACATTTTGCAATTTGTTTATGTTAAACCTCGCAAGCTGCTGATTCAAACAGCCACAGAAACACTGCCAGGAACCCTCTCACATTCATTTTCCCCACACGCTTTCAGTTTTAGCCTATCTTAACAAGATGTGTACTCTCATCAAACAGGCATCTTACACACATGCAGGCCAGACAGCTCTAATCAGCTTCAATGCCTTCCAAACTGCTGAATGCAAAACAGTGCAGCAAGCAGATTTGCACCTCTGCTGTCCAGCTGCCAAGGTCAACCCACTAGCCAAGTACCACTTGCACTTGAAATAAAGCATAGATAGGGTGTAATAAGTGGTGCATCATTTCTGGTCTGGTGCTCTGCAGTTTACTTTAAGTGCAGTTAATGTGGTTACTGTCAGCAGAGGTTACAGATCTACCCATGAGTTAATAGCTGTGTTCATATCTTCTTATCTAGATATCTGGAAATAAAACTGAGCTTTTTTTTTCATAACATATAATTGGGTATTTTCTGTTACTCCTGGGATTTTTTAAAGTACTGTCACAGGGTTATTTTCTTTGTGTTTTGGGGTTTTTTCTTCCATAATTTTAATGATTCCTATAACAAAACAAGAATTTGATCCCATTTGAACTTGAGTACCATTTTGTACTAAAATACTTTCTTTCAGTGCTCAAAGATACTCCTTCAGTTTCTAAAGTTTATCTATGAGGTTGGCTCACACAGGGAGCTACAGACCCATTAAAAACCACAACATGCTTCCAAAGTGCGTTAAGGAGCTGTATATTATTTGATCCATTTTTTGGACTGGTCCCCACCATTGCGTAGAGCGAAGTCTGGCTTTAGAGCCCCATCTCCCTTACAGTAACCACCAGCTCACAGCACCATTCATAGGAACTTCACTCAGCTCAGCTTAGCTAGGCAATGCTGCAAAGGAACTGTATTTATTTACTTTTTCTTGAGTAAAGAAAAACCCACCCAAGGCTCTGGATAACCCAAAATGCAATTATCAAATCCATTCAATTTCTGCAGTAACAAAATATTGGGTTCAGTAAAACACCAGTCAGGTGGCACTGTCAGAAATACCTTTCAGTGCTTCTCTACCCCTTGGGAGCAGACTCATTTCTCCCATAAAACTTCAGTCTCGCCAAAATTTGGCTTCAGGAGTAAGCCTGGAAAACCAGCAAATTCCAGCCAGTCCTGGCAGAGGCAAGGGTTTCCAGCATCCCAGCATGTCCTAGTGCCCCTACAGTAACTGTGGGTAACCTTCTTTTTCTAGCAAGGGGGCTGCAGCGCAGAGACTCCTGCTGCAAGCTGCTGTGACAGTACAGAGGGGGAGAGTCAGATGCTCGTTAAAGCCGATTATGGGCCATTCAGATTTTTATAGGAAACAACCAACACTCAGCAACTGTACCCAGGAACTCGTAAGCCACCAGAATACATCCTGGGGGGTCATGGGCATCATGGAGATGGGCTCTCGGGGAGACGACCCCTTGAACAAATGCATAGCTCTGCTTCTGCAGTAGCTGCCATCTCCAAGAGGGTTTAAGATGTGACCTCAGGAAGGAGCATTGCAGCAGCCTGAAACTGCCAGGTCAGGAATTGTGGATAACGCCCTGTCAAATGGCAGCATTGCAAAACCATAGCATCGTACAACCCTTTCCACCAGAAAGGTTCCCAGAACATCATTTGCTAGACCTTTGCATCACTGTTCCTTGCACTCTCCCAGGTTAAGTCACTGCTTTCCCAGCACTCTCCATGGGATAACATTGCACAGCTCCAGGGAATCTTAAAGCATTCTTGGGAAGCACCCATGTTTGGCCACTGGCAGATAAGGATTCCCGGGTTAGATGGCCTTTTGGTCTAATCCAGTACATCCTTGGCTCCGCCCGGGGCAGAAGCCCCACTTTCCTCCCAAATAGCATTGGCTTGAAATGGAACCAAAAGGCAGAGGGAGCATGATGCTGAGGCAGCACAGCCTTCTCACCCAGCCAAAAGACACGGTGTCCCCAGCAGTGCCGCCAACACCTCCCCACGCGGCAGCCACAGCCTGCGCTGCAGCACCGAAACAAAACCAGCAGTGCAAGAGGAAGCGTGGTTGAGAACACCCAGGACACCGTGTTCCTGACCGCCCGGCTGGCGCTGGGGGCAGGATGGTGAACGCAGGCTGTGGGGAGGTGACGTGCTGCTGCAGGCGGGTGTCCTGTGCCTGCTGCCAGCACCACCTGGCACTGATGCAAGGAGCAGCGTCCTGACAGACACAGCCAGCTCATTCAGCCATCCTCCTGCCCGCTGATGGGTGACCGGGTGCCGGGCCCAGCGCAACACGCTCCTCTCCCTTCCCACCTCTGTTCTCAGGGTGTCCCAGGGGGCTGCCACCACCCCGGCGGCTTCCAGCCATCTGCAGCACCTCTGTCAGGAGAGATGGGCTTGCAAAGGCACTTGTTGTGCTCCAGGGCACGGAGTGGCACAGCTCCCAGAACCCAAGCGCAGGGAGAAGTGGGGTGATGAGTGAGGTGTCACCAGTCCCTCCCATTACAGACAGGTGTAGGCATGGCACTGCTATGGTGACACTTCTCCCAGTACCTGCAGCTAAAATGATCTCCAGCATACAGGTCAGGAATGTGTTTTCCACAAGGGAAAACTGGCAGAGGCCATGACGTCCTAAAAGTGGGACCAGACCAAGATGAAATGGAGATATCTGTGCAGAGGTCTCCCAATAATGTCTTATCACTTTGCTGCCAGATGCAAGGTACAATTCCGATTGCATCTCTCATTTCTGTGCCCCTTTGTTTAATTTAAGTGTATCAATGCAACCTCACATCACAGGCATGGGAGCCGAAAACCTCAAATTGGTGCTGAGTCACAGGCAGCAGCCCAGCAACAACTCAGCACTTCAGATCCTGGTACCATCAGACCCTGTCACAGCACAAAAGCCAGGACAAATTCCAGCACTGAAGCATTACACCCACTCAGAGCCATGTCCACCCCTTGCAACTCTGAGCAACAGGGATATTTTGCAGAAAACATCCTGGTGAGCATCTCAGAGGGAAGATCCCTGGTGTGCATGGATGGCATGGGCAGGGAAAGACACGGAGGGTGGGAAGGAAGCAGGTGCTGTGGGCAGCTGTGACTCATCATTGTGGATCCCACACAGCTACCAGGCTGCCTGTGCCAGGAGAGCTGCACTACGGCCGCATGTGCTGTCACCCGTGGGCAGAGCCAACAGCAGGAAAGCTCCTTCCAAGGGAAAGGGCCAGCGTTCGTGCAGGACTCACACTTCTCCCTCCCAGTATGCAACTGGTGTTGAGAAAAAATCCTTTAAACCTTTTAAACTCACACTTTCTAACAGGTTTTGGGGGTTTTTTGGTCCTTTTTTTTCACTTGGGAACACCTCAAGGGACATTCTGAATACCTCCCTGACTGGGAGCCGCATATCCTGTGTTATATCTGAGCTGCAGAAGCAGAGCTGTGTGAATAATTGATTAATGTTCCAGGCAGATCTCAAATAAAAAGAACTGAGTTTCCTCAATGAATGGAACCTGCTTCCCACCCCCTACCTCCCCCCAGATCGAGTAATTATCCATTCAGGAAAGTATCCGGTGCTAATTTCTCCCCAAGTGAATTGTTTTCTTTAGAAATTATTAAAACACAACCAAACTAGAATTCAAAAAAATCATTCTAAAAGGAAAACCAGCATTTAGACACCGCTGTGTTTAAGCATGGCAGTGGTTTTGAGCATCTTCAGCTAAAGCTATTTGCAAATATGATACAGTTTTGCTGGCCTGAAGTAGCACAGAATCAATTATCTACACAAAATAATGTGCCCAGCACTACTTGAGGTTGTTTTCTTAGTACAACATTATTCAGGTAACACTCATGAAAAATGCTGCTTTGACGTACATGGGAGCAGAAGAGCTTTCTTTGATCAATGCTTCACAGCGTGAAAAAGCAGGGCTGACTTTCCTCCTCTGTTGTCAAAGCAGCTCCTTGGCCAGGGTGAAGGGGAATTCAGTTTCCATGACTCATCCATTCCTGGGCTGCTGCGGAGACAGCCTGCAACTGGTCGATTGGTGGCAATTGTCATGGGGAGATGGTGATGTGGGTACTCAAGACCATCAGCATATTTCACAAGAGCCATTCGAAGGCCTTTTCTTTTCAGGAAAGCAGGACCAGAAACTCTAAACCTGAAAAACTCCCTCTTTATTTCTTACCAAACCCTTATCTCAACACCTTTTACTGTGTTGCTTATTTAAGAGCTGTATTTTACAGTATTTTTAGCAATAATAAATCAACCAAATCGCTAACAGAATAACATAGCAGGGTCAGGGACGTATACAGCAGGCAGAAAAAAACAAGTGTGCTTCAGAGGAGTATTTAGAAAAGAATTGTAGGAGCAGACATTTCAAATTATTCCTATCTACTAATGAAGACTTCCTGTAATCCTTGCCCCTCTGCCACACTGTGTTCGCAGTGTTTCTTAACGTTCCTAAGGACCAAGAAATATGTTCAGCAAATAGACAATAACAGCATGCCTCAGAAACCACTTCAGGATCTCTACACTTGTTCTGGGAGGCTTCCCACAGTCCCATGACTGAGCTGGATTTATCTAATGCTCTATCTGAAGGGGCAAGCCTTATTTCCATCAGACCTCTTTTCCAAGAGGCCCTTCCCTTGAGCCAGGCCTTCACTGAGTCAGTAAAAAAGATTGGTTTTTCTTCTTTTGTTGGGTGGTTTTCAATCCTCTGGCAGCAGCAAAGATTTGTAGCAGTTTAAAGGGCCAAATATTCAGCATCTCTTCTTTGAGGTTCCAGCTTTGCTTTTTGGGAGGGCTAGGAGATGTCTTTTAAACTTTTATTCAGGAGCACAAAAAAGCAGACATATGGCAGGTAATTCCCATGCACACACACATACCCTCAGCACACTGCATACTGTGACAACAACAAAACCTTGTTGAAGCAGCTCACACTCATAGTTTGGCTGATTAGTCATCCTGTCCCCACCACTGCTGGAGATAGGCAGGTGTGATGGCAGGGTAAGAAACCAGCCGTTTATGGGAGCATGGTGAGGATGCAAGTACTGTCCTGGAAGGCAGAGGCTTCTTTCGCAAGCCAGAGGCTTCTTTTGCAAGACAGAGGCTTCTTTTGCAAGCCAGCTCCCATCAGGCTCCCAGGTGGTGGCAGCTCTTCAGACCAGCACCAGTCCTGCCTCCTGAGGAGCCTGTTCCATCTGGGCAGGGGGACAGGATATGAAACCAGCATCCACTAAACACATCAGCTTGAACCAGTTTCCTCAGCTGTTCTCTCAGGGGATTCACTTTGTTCTGGCAGATACATACAGAGAGGACCTCAGGGTACATTGCAGGTCCTGGTGACCAGAGTCGCTGTGCCACCTCACTTTCCCATGCTGGGAGAGGGAATATGTCATCAGCAGAGAACTTGGCCTTTGTGGTAGCTCCAGACTCCCGCCACCCCTTTACAGCCCGCCTTTTCCACTTCCCCAAATCCATGCCACATTGGCAGACATCTTACAATACGCCAGAGCACAGCGGGAAGCTGGGAAGCCGTGGAGGCATTATCCTCCTGCCTGGGGTCACAGCAGGGCAGTGTGGCCCACCATGCCACGCATTGCCCCGGGGAGGTGGGTACTGGGTCTGAATGGGGGCTGTAAAAGGACACTTAGCATCCATGTGCTGGATGGCCTTCCTCTTGTTGCTAAGCGTGCATTCATCATTTAAATCCGGCTTCATTTACCTCTGAAAGCTTGCAATGCAATTAGAAAAAAAATCCAAATACTAAAAGCAGATTTTTTAAAGAACAGTTTTGCAGTACAGCAAACTCCAAGGAGGAGTAGGCTCACTTGTGCTGGGTGCTGTACAAATAAAAAGGCAGTTCCTGAATGAATATGGCCCCATGTGATTGTCTTTTGTCCAAGGCATAAAGTGGCATTTCCGAAAGACTGGTAAACTTTTTCCATGGTGCTATCCAGGTCTGAAATAAGTGGGGTGTGGTAAATCCATGCTGACGTAAATGAAAGAAGGTGTTTTGAAGAACCCAGGACAGAAAGCAAATTAAATCAGAGCAGTCTAGTGAATATTACACAAGAAAAGCCTACTCTATTTTCTGTTTCTTGTTCTTGTGATTGCAGAAATTCCCCTCAAATGGGCGAAATGAGGCCAGGAGGCCAGTGCCAGCATGCTTTGCCACCGTGAGCCAGCAGAAACCAAACAAGGAGACTGGCAATGTGACTGTGAACCAGCTACCACAAAGCTTAGGAACTGGAGATTCAAAGATTGGTGAGATCAACAGCTGGCCCATTTCTGATATGGGATGAACCCAAAAATCACAACTACATCAGGGTCAGCTGGGAAGGGGACTCTGCACCAAATCACCAGTGGCAGTTTCTCTCCTTCAGGCAGTGTTTTGGTTTGGGCTTTTTTTCACCCCTCTCAAAGCTCAGAAAGCTGTGGAGCAGACCTTTTGCACTTGCCTAGGATATAAACCTCCTCTGCTTGCTGCATTTATTCGCTAAATAGCATGGTAGCCTGTGAGAAACATTCTGAAACAGCTGTTTGAACTTGATTTTTATGTTCTTCTTCCTCTAGCAAAGTGCCTGCAAGTTCAGTACAAACAGATCAACAGAGCCAAGCACAGCTTGTAGCCTAGCTACACACTTCAGCCTTTGCTCTCAACCGCTGAGGTTTTGGATGATGTCAGTCTGGTCTCCTGAGGGCTGCTGTTGTCATCAGATAGTGAGGTCGATAAGGCACATGTTATGATGAGGCATGCTGTTGGGTTTAACCATAGTATCGTGCATGAGGTAGCCAAGAGAGCGGTGCATTTCCTGGTACAGTACCTTGATAAGGCTGTTGCTGCTTCACAGGTATTTCCACCATGCTGTCCTCTATGTTCAGCACGCAACAGATTGAGGACAACCTGAAAGGCCAAAAAGTGCCAGGGTTCAAAACTCCAGTTCCTCTATCAAAAACGTGTTTGGGACTTTTTGTTTCTTTTCCTGGTTTCAATTTCACTCTCACCTCACCTTTCTTTCCAATTTAACTTTTTACAAAGTGAGTAAGAGCAGGACCCAAAACAGCTGTTCAGAGCTAGACAAAGTACAGCCAGTTTCTGGACCAGGTTTTTCCTGGTCCCTCATCTAGTACTCCCCCATTGCACTGGGGAAGCACCTGAAATCCTGCACAGCCTGCAAGGTAAGGGCCTTTGGCTGGAGTTGAAGGCTCCAGCCCCTGCCAGAACTTGTTTCCACACTGCTGAGATGCTCAGTCCTGAATTGCGGTTTCTTCCTCTTTTCCTAGTTTCCTTGATATTGAATATTATGATCTGTTTTACTAGCAGACCAAATGATAACAGTTCAGGACCAGTTCTGTGTGTCAAAGAGCACTAAAAAGGAATTTGTACATTGCCTTTAGCTGGGGTTGGACTGGATTTTACTTTTTTGCATTCCTGTTCCTTGTTTACTTTTTGTATTTCACTTAGATGGAGCAGAGGAATAGGCTGGATTCCCAGTCACCCCTTGTTGTCAGCCATGGGAGAGTCATGGCAGTCCTAATCCTACCAAGGGGACCACACAGAATAGACATGTAAAAATTGAAGTAATCCATGCTTCCACCATCTGGCCTTTTCACAGTCAGTCTCTGTGTACCAGAAAAAGGTGCACAATGTACTTTTAAAAAAACCTCCTAATTATACAAATTATCATCTTGAACCACACTGTCCACCAGCTTTTAATGAAGAGTGAGCACATTTCACTACCTAAATAAATCCTCTAGAACCCAGTGGAGAAGTTTAGTGCCTGTATGTTATTGTAGCAGCAAAAACCTGACCTGGCAAAGGCATGTTCTGTGCTGTGTGTGAGAGCTATTGTGGCCTTAGCAGTGAGAAGAGGTTGGGTAGGTCGGTACTTACAGCAATGCATGGGTGTTGGGTTTTTTCCATCCCCCAAAGGAGATGAACTCAGCACACCCTTTGAACTTCTTCAGGGCTTTTAGAAAGTAGCTCATTACAAGCTTTCTAGGACATGAAGGACAGGAGGTCCTAGCCCTGCAAAGGACAAGCAAGGCAAAACCAGAGGAGGACACCTTGAAGGAGCAAAACTCATTTCAGCCTGCTGGAAGAGCTTGGTGGGCTTCCAGTTTGTCTTGTGACATGGTCCTGCAGGTCTCTGCCTCTTGGTAGAGCTAGTAACCTACAGGGCCAGGAGGCAAGTTGCTTGTCTACACATTGGGGAAATTTAAATCCTTTGGTCTAGCCACTGGGAGAGACAGCACACATCCTGCTGTGCCCATCTTCCTGGAGGAAGGTGCAGGCAGAGGTGCCCCCAGACAGCAAGCAGGATGTTGCAGCCCTCGGCTCAGGGAGCAGGTGCTAAGCACGGTGGGTGGAGAGCAGGGCTGCAGGCAGGAGGAAGAAGCATAACAAGGAAGCAAGATGAGCACCTGACTGCCATTTGCCACCAGCCTGCTCGTGTCACACGCTGCTTAGGCTTGTCTGGGGGAAGGGGGTCATTCATTCTGCCCCAGCTGCCCCTGCCACCTCTGCTTCCAGAGCCCCCTCGGTGGCAGGGTGGCCATGGCGGGCTGCTCTCCTCAGCCAGAGTCAGTGATGAGCACTGCAGGGGCAAAGAGCCTTTCCTCTACCCCACGAAGCCAATGGCCAAAGGCCAGCCCCACACAACGAGCACTGCACGATCCAGAGCTCAAACCCACTCCAGACAGGTTGCTGCCTGTCTCACCTTTTGAAGCCCATCTTAAGCTCCCTGTTTCCTGCAGTGCACAGAGAAAGCACCAAGTGGACTTTGTATCTGAACAGATCCAAAACTGCCGTCTTGCGCCCTCCGACTCTGCCCACCTACACCTCATGCGCCTGTCTGCTGACTTTCCTGGGGCGCTCAGGGCTGAATTGCTTGTGGGACACAGGACTATGGTCTTGTCAGAGGTTCTGACTGCTAATTGTCATGACAGAGTCACACACTGAGTAAGGAAAAAAACAGGGGAAGAGCAGATAAAGATGACCCAATAAATATGCTGTGGGTCAGCCATCTTTTTACACCAATTTTGATAAGGCCTCTCATAAAGATTGTTAAAGGAAATAAATAGCATAACCCAAAGAGCAAAGTTTTTTTATGGACAATAAAGTAGACATAAAGACATGATAGGCAACAGTGTTACAGGCTACCCCTCCCTCCTGGAGTCAGGAGTAAGAAGGACCCAGGGATCTGTTCTGTCCTGCCCAACTTGCTCACAAAAATACAGTGCAGGTACCATTGATGGAAAAGTGTCTATCTGATATTGCTGGTTCTTCAGCTCATCTACTCCCTATGTGTATTTAGATTAATAGTTTCTCTAATTAGCAACTACAATAAGATTTTATTGCTTTTTTCATTCAAACAAAGAAAGAGGACAGATTCGATGCCTAAATCCTAACACGGGTCAAGAGCAATTAATGAAACCAGCCAGGCTGCCTTTCAGCTTCCAGATGAGACGTTGGAGAAAATATTTCACTTGCAGTACACCCAGAGGTGATCCAAGATCCCTGAATCACCACTGCTTTGTCAAGAAAACCCCTTTTCAGGGCAGAACCTGACTGTCAAATATTAGAGATGTGTTGGCTGCTGGTGGGGGACACTGTATGATTTAGTTGAGTTAAATAACTTGTCAGAGTTATTCAGAATGGTGAAGCAGTATGCAGTGAAAGGCTTGATGTATTTTTCTATACCAACCAACACTAGGAAACCACGGAAGCTGGCTGCTGATACAAAAGGGAGATGAACATTTGTGACGAACAAGAAAGGACTGTTTCTTTTCCCACTGCATGTTTGCCCATTGGAAATGAGCTGATCAGGGAGGTCACAGAGCCAATTTCAACAGCTGATTTTTTTTTAAGGCTGGATAATTTTATGACCACTGTTAAGCACTGTAATTTATGTAAACCAAGATAATGGTAAGTAGAAACAAATCAACTCATGTTTCAAAGCTTATGTTCCCCAGGGACAGGGATGAGTGTCTCTCCTTCAGGAAGGAAAACTGTAGTGCAGAAGCACAGTGTCCATTGAGCACGCTGGCAGGCTCCCAAAGGTCCTGGGTGCCATGCACCACAGGGCTAGATATTATGCACACATACATATTCATACATACAACCCAGTGGGGATAAAGTCCCAAGAACCAGGCACCCAGCACTGTCGGTCTGTGTGAAGGGAGCCAGGACACCCCTGAGTAATGGGGCAGGGCCTTGTTTGGCAGCACAATACTGTGACAAGAGGTCAAACTTTTGTATCCCATTGTATTTCTAACAGAAACAATATAATTTGATATAGTGCTTTTTTCCTGTTCTCATCACAGATTAGGACAGTAAGGTTCAACTTGTCTCCACAAGAACCAGAGGCAGGACAGCACCAGTGAGAGCAGAACCAGACTGAAAATTAAAGTTCAGGATGGGTTTAGGATACCCTATTTGTGAGCAGGCATAGGAAGAGAGGAGTAGAAAGGTTTGGAAAAGCAAATCCTCTGGGAACAGACTGGGAAAGGACATAACTGGCAGGAAAGCTGAAAGGTGAAACCACACATGCCATTCTGCAGGGACCGAAGGGGATAGGATGCGAAGTTAATGGCCACAAACCTCCACAGGAGACATTCCAGTTAAGTATTAGGCTACATATTGAGAGGTTAAAATAGCCTCAGTGTTGAAACTTCCTGACAAGGAAATGTCATGGACGCATTGGTGCTGGAGACATTTGTTTCAGGCTATCGCTAGACAACAATGTGCACGAGAGGTGGTTTGTGGATAATGAGATCAGCCCTGCCATAGTTAAAAGTGCAGGTCTGGATAACTCACTACAAGTCCCTGCCAACCTGGATGATACACTGATAACCCCATGTGCCGCTGTCTCCAGCCTCCACCATGACACTGCTGGCCTCCCCTCAGCTGCCTGCCCTCAGGTTCTTGCAGACTGCTCGCTTTTCAAACAAACTGCCAGATGTTTGGAAAACATCTCCAGTTCTGTTTTCATCCAGGCTGAGAGTGTTTTTCTGGTCAGAAGGGTGCCAGGAGAAGGAAAATGTCTTGGTCAGCAGATTCAGTCTGTGAATCCAAATCCACATTACCTAAACTTAGAGGAAAATGATTTTCTGCAGCTCCCCTCGCTCTTTCGGTTGGGCACCATCAAGAAGAGTGAATTAAGTTTGTTGTCAGCTTTTCAAACCTATGCTAAACTTGTAAGTCTAATCATGCGGAAAATGGGGTTGTTTGTAAACACAGCACAGAAGATCTGAGGCTGACAGAAAATAAACAAGGAGCCTCTTGGTATATTTTCAGCGCCTCCTCTTTCCATGCAGAAGTGCACCTTTTACACTCTGATGTTGGCCTTCAACAGAACCTTTCCTCATTTCTTGTGACTGTAACTTCTTAGTAAACCCAGACTATGCTAGTGTCCAAAAGCCCTTGCAGCATCTCCAAAGCTGGGAAACACAGTATATTTTCTTTATGTAGCTTGTAATCAATAAATGTGGCTCTCACATAAGACTGCTCAAGAAATCTCCTTATAGCAAACAAAGCAAGAGCTTCAAGAAATAACTTCATTGGCATTTGTTCCATATTGCTTAATGTCTCCTTAGGGGCTGTGGCTACCATCCCAAACAACATTTCTATGGCTTGTGTGGCTACATCCTTTTCCTGTGAATCAACGTTGGCATCTGCTCATCCAGAGTATTCAGGAGAAATATTTGCTGTTGCCTGGAGACTAAGACAGGAGAAAAAGTATCAGGAGTCCTAAATTATTTTTGCAGCTCTTTCTGTGACACTGTGCCACTGCCAGACAATCCCCTTCACTTAACAGTCATATATCTAACAGGGTTCTAAAACCTAAGGAATAGGTACAGCTACATTTGCCAAGTGTCCAAAATACCTGTAAAGTTCTCCCAGGCCCATGTGTGAAAGGCATCATATGGAAGTACAAAGTGCATCGCTACATAGGCCAAGCAGACTCCAGCCGTCTTTGTCAGCATCAGCATCGCTTGCACTTTCTGTCCTCTCTGGGAGGGAGATAAACCCCACAGAGATAGAATGATTCGACTGACAAACCTCCCATCGGCTCTTTCGCTGATCGGTGGTCTGGTAGGACCAGAGGTACTGCAGACGTACCATACCTATGGCTTTGCCTCTGCCCAGCTGGTGTGGTAGACTTTAAACACACAGAGAAATGCTGAACCCTGAAATGTTTACACCAACTCCAGTTGTTAAAACTTTTCACATCGCACCGACAACCGCTCACATGGGGGGGGGGATGAGGAAACTTCCTTCCACCCAGAGGCGCAAGAAAACTGGAGCTGGCAGTCACATGCTCCACATAGCCTTACAGCCCGCAGGATCCTGCATGGAAAAATTTCACTTCCATGTGTTGACTAAGTTAATGTGTGGGGATAGTGGGCGTACATAAAATGAAGCTATGAAAAAGATTAATTTGCAGCTGGAGCCCAGGCAGGGAGAACTCTAGTCCTCTGTTTGCTCAGAAAACGGACGCTTTGACCAAAACCCAGTCAAAAAGAAGAGGTTAAGGCAGTGGTAGTGAAAAAAAAAAGAATCTGCAAAAGTGAAGCAAAGCCTCTCTGGAAATTAAGATGTGGAATTCAAAACATTTGCAGTGTAATAAACCCAGGCGAGCCCATAAAGCTGCACCAGCCAAAAGGAGCTCTGTTCTGCCTACAAGGAAACCCGAACCGGCGTCACGCCTGGCAGCAGTCGCCCCGCAGCCCCGCTTCCTCCCCGCCTCAGTGCAGGGCTGTCTTGCTCCCTGCCCTCGGCTATGTTTAACGCAGCGTCTGTTTCCACTCTAACCCCTTCGGTTTGGAAGAGGAGGAGGATATAAATCAGCTGTGGAGCTGCCCACAGGGCTTAGTCACAGCAGGTATTGGTTTAGGGTGTCTTAGAGGAACTTTTTTCTCTTTTTGCTGGAAGTATTCTAGGGAATAAGCGCCGGCTTTGTGAGGCACAGGCATTGCTTAATGGGTGAGAATGTCTCCAAACAAAGGACATTTTACATCATCTTCTAGCATTTTGGGCTTAACTAGGCCTAGAGCTCCAGGGATGTTTCGTGAGTTCCCAGCAGACATTTGCAGCATCTCTGCTGAGCCAGTCTCGCCATCCCTCCGACCATTCCCAGCCCCAGAGATACCCTCTGCGACAGGTTTCACCCCTTCCTCCCAGCTGAACTCCTTCCCAACACTAGTTTTACTGTTTTCTTCTTGTTTATGGCTGGTTCATCCCCCTCAAACTGCTTCTGCTATGGGCTCCTCCTGACCCCTCTTCTGTGCGGCCCTGGTAATGAAGACATCCTTCTTTACTCTGATTATTTTTTGCCTCTTTTCACTCCACTCCTCACATTTCAGTCTGTCACCAGAGGTCACTCACCACACCAGCTCCCCACAGCAGAACTACCCTCCTAGCCCCACTGCTGGGTACGAGACCATACATCTTCATGTTTGCCTATTGTTTCCTAGGGCATGAGGAGTCTCCCTCAAGCACAAGCCCCTCACTCCCTCCCAGGCAAGGTACTGGGGCTGTGCTTTTGTGTCATTGCCACCCCTGGGCATGTCTGCAGTCTCCAGCCCATGCAACACGTCCAGCACTGGAGCCAGGAGCCTCTTTGCTCACACACTGACCACTGCACCTTCTCCCAAAGTCTCTTTTTCCAGACTCAAGCACATGCTCGCTTTCCCCAACGCAGGCCACACAAATTGCAGCAATTAGCAAGTGTAAAGGGCATGCTGCCCATGAGTATTACTGCATCTTAATACTCATTCATATCCTTGTGCATAGTCATCAGATAGTATCCAGCAGGCTACATTATCCAGACCTTCTCCTCCACACTGATGCTCCTGAGCCTTGCTGGAGACCCAGTTCATTAGCCTTCATGCATCCAAACACCATTAGTTAAGAAGTCTTTAGACTCGAACCAGCATGGATTCTCTCTCACCTCTGCTATCCCACATGCTGTGTGAACTTGATCCCTATCTCTTGCTTTGTTCCCAATCTTTAATGGTGATCCACCATTTCCCACCCCACTGCCACCTCCCCTCTGCCATGCAAGAGCCTGGTCTTCCCACATGATTTGCAACAGCAGCTCCAAGTCCCCCTTGCAGACCACTGCCCTCCCTGCACCCCCTCAAAACCTCCCTTGTATGCTCCCCTCCAGGCATGTATCTACTGTTTTCCAGCTCTCCAAGTTCTTTCCTACTCTGCATCCCAACTTCACGGCTATGCTGATGAGGCACATTCTGTCAAGAACTTGGAGCATTTCAGGCTTCTTTTTAAATTACATTTTTTGTTACTTGCAATCTGGCACACCATGCCTAAATTCAAGTGATGTTAAACAAAGGTTAGCCAAAACTAGGTAGTGAAGTTCCCAACTGCCTTTAAAAACAACAACAGCAACAACAACAAAGAAGCCCTATTTGACTTTGCAGCCCTCATCTACAGAGAAGTTCAGGAAATGAGGTGGCCTGTGTTTCTATAGCCCCTGATTGGAGCACTGAAGGTGCTTTGGTACAAAAGCCACATTTAGCCCCTAGCAAGGGAGTAGCCAGTACAGTCCCGGGGACGATTACAGCTATTGTAAGAATTAGGAAAGAGGGAGGCAGCCACTGGAGTGGGTTCTGAGCCACCTGGAGCTCTGCAAATCAAAGTCATCCTGTTACGCCTTACCAAGAGGCAACTGGCCCAGCCAGCCATACACACTGGCTGTAATTTCCAGAGACAGCCAGGCATGTTGGATGTGGATAGCACTAACCATCTGACTTAGAAGCCAAAAAATAAGTGATATCTAGTACCTGCAGCCCAGAGACATGGACCCAGTCTTCTTACAAGAAGCCCACACTGCAAATACCCATGACTAACAAAAGTATGTGAGGAACAGCAAAAGTCACCATAGGTGTCCCCCTGCTCCGCAGTAAGAGCTGTAAGTGCACCAAGGCATACTCTGCCATGCCACCTCGCATGGGACGACAGGTATCTTGTTCTTGAGGGTACTTCTCCCTGCCCAAGCACACCAGACACATCAGAAGAGCAACTGTGCCAGCACACAAGCCAGCTCTTTCTTCCTGGCCACTCTTGAGAGTCCTGTGACACTCTCCTGTGACAGCCAATGAGCCAGAGCATTGAGGAGCCCTCAAATCAAAGGAATGTCTCAAAACCATCATGCCAGGAAAGGCTATTTACCTTTCTGAGCCTTGGCTGGGTTATTACCAACCAAGGCAAACTGCTACAGGACACAGATGCTAACCCTACAAGAAACAGCATGGACAACTCACCCATGGTAAACCCAAGGAAGTGAAAGTCCCTTTAGACTAGCTGCTGCCATACACTCAAGTCACGATGAATGCTAATGGTATCAAATCAGGGAAGTCCCTGCATTGCTGGAGGCTCTTGTCTCACTCTCTCTCACGAACTGTAACAGAAAGTAACTTCTGATGCGGCCTATTCTGCTCTTCTCTATGCCCTGTGCGACCTAGCTCAAGGCTAGTTTCAAAAAGCAAAACACCAAGTGATACAGCATTTATCATTAAGAAATTCACAGGAGAAAAATAGTGCTGGCTTCCCAGAACCAGTGCACTAGGACGAGGGAAGTGCAGAACTAGCAGGAAAGAAGACCTACTTTTACCACAGCTTCCTGGTAGTTTGTCATACCAATAGCACCATGCAACCAATACAGCTATTTTGTTCATCAATTATTAACTGGCCAGACTATTTGCTTGAAGAGCTGCACAGAAAGTCCAGAGAGGAGGTGAGCAGTTTCAAGCCCCATGTGCATACCTTGAGATAGACTTGGGATCCTCTCCAGATCAGATATACCTTGCTCTTCAGTGGCTGATGGCATGGCTTCCAGCAGTTGGCAAGCAGGCAGGCCTGGGTACTTGCTGCACCTGGGCACAGGAGGTCTTCCAGGAAGGAGCCCATCTCTCATGTGGGCCCCATCACCTTTACACCCAGAGGCAAGACTGCGGTCAGCAGGTTTCTGGAGGCCAGTTGAGCAGCACTGGGGCTGTGCCCAAGGCTCCTCTCTCAGGCATCAGCACTGACTGCACTGCATGTTAGTTACATCAGCATCGCCCAGGCAAACTCCCCACACAGCTTCTGCACTGTTCATAGGAACCAGCTGCTACCAGCAACACTCCTCTTCCACCATCTTTCCTCCACCTAGCTCACCTTTATTGCCAGACCACACAAGCAAGCACGTTACACAAAGCCAACACCAGGAAAGGTACACTGGTGTAAGCCTTGAGGTATCCTACAGCTTTTGTTTGTCAGGAACTTTTCCAACATGAATTAGGAAACATTTCTTCTGAACAGCGAGGCATGTCAAGACAGATGAAAGATTGGTGGTTCAGCAACAATATTCCAGCCCAGATTTGAGAGAGAGCTGGTACAGTTTCAGATGGAGTGCCAAGCTTGCTCCAGAGAGCTCAAAGGTGGAAACACAAGATTTACACCATGACCAGCGCTCACAAAGAAGTATTCCTGAATAAAACCACTGGGTTCATAAGTTTCTGGGGTTGCCAACTGATACTTAAAGGGGCATGCAGGCTTCAATGTGATACCAGGGTGAAGACTTCTCTGAGGGTCCATGTTCCTCTCCCACACAAAACACCACTCTGTGCCAAAAGGGAGTAGTACCAGTAACAAGCCAGGCCTGAGACTTAGGAAATCCATGCCACTTCAACATCCCACTTTAGCCTTGCTCAAAATATGCATAGGCTTCCCATGAGGGAGAAGGAGCTGCATAGGGAACATAAGCTACAAGAGGAACAAAAGCCAATCTAAGGTTTAAGATACACTGATCAGGAAGTTTAGAGAACAGACTGAAGGACTCAAGATGGGAGGACTCCCTGAGAGACAGAGGGTGAGGGACCACTGAGATAGGTCACACTGGTTATTTGCTGCCACTGATCTCTACATCCACAGGTTTGTATGGCTGACCCATTGAATCCATGAGGAATGATGGAGGGATGCCTGAGCACAGGGTGGCCACTTCTAGGTCAAGAGGAGGGAACTATCTGCATTTGAGTGGCTGTCTATAAACCAACCCCTCAATCTTTGCAAGGAAAACCAGCTCCACTGTCAGTTTCTTGAAAAAACTTGGGGTTTATTGATTTAAACTGCAAACAGTCATTACAAAAGAGATTCTCTTTTAAATAAACTCACACAAAGAGGAGGAAAAAGCAATGTAGTGAACAGTAATGGGGGGTGGGGGGGTGAATTACATTCATTCTCTTTGTGTCAGTCCCATTCACCTTGGCAAGGAAAACTCCAAACTTGGAATACAGAAATGCAAAGACAAACTGTATTTGGAATGTCTTCAGATAGGCACTTTGAGCCAAAGGCTTTTATCCTTAAAGAATCTATACAGAAAGAGGAAGACAAAGGTCCTCTTTCCACACTGTCTCACAACAGAGCTCAGGTATGTACATTCTAAAGCCCTAGGTAGTTAAGGCCCAGGGGAGGGGAAGAGGAGGAGGAGAAGAAAGGCAAAGAAGCACATTAACTCAATTTGCAGTCCAACACAAAAACAAAAAAGGGAGGAAATTCTAAAATAAATAATCCAAACACAGTTTTTGCATTTTTTTAAATTAATTTTTCATTTTTTAAAATAAAATAACCAAAAAAGTGTAAAGTTACAAAAAATGTCATTGTAGTATAATATATTAAAACTGTGGGGGGAAAAAAAGGAAAAAGACACTTCACAATCTTAAGATTAATATGGAAGATCATAATTTAAACATAAAAGAATATATTCTATGGATTCATCATCCCGATAAATATGAACAAAATTAACAAAAAAAGCATAGGTTTCGGCAATAAATACGTTTTGATAAGTTAAATAAGCTTTTTTATATTGTTGTGCAGTGACAAGCAAAATCTGCTCTCCAATTTCTGAAGTTATACAAAATTAAAAACCCAGAAAAAAAAAAAAATAGAAAGCTTGGCGTGAGTGCTCTAAGATAGGTCTAAAGTACTCTAGAGCAAAACCATTAAAGCTATGTCTACTGGAACTTTGTTTACACGAACTTTTGTGTGTGTGGAATGACTTCTGTTGGCCCCACCCCCTCTATTTCTGTATTTGTTTTAAGATGTCACATGAATACACGGGGAACTTTTTAGCACCAAAATCAAGTCTCTCATAGTCCATCTGGTTTTTCTTTTTTGCTGTTGTTTTGTTTTCTTCCTCCCAGTCGAAGTCCCACTCTTGTTACAATCTTTGTCCGTTCTCAGCTTTTTCTTCCCGCAGACCTCAGCGGATCCAGGCAAGACTAGTCTTTAAGGGGAGGGGAGAAAGAAGACTGGATGTTAACACTTGCCCACATGCCTGCAGCCTAGCGGAAACTGGCCAGTCAGGAAGGGACTGGGAGAGGGTTATGCAGTACATGGCCAGTGGAGGGAGCTGGATGCGGACATTTCCTGCACATCTGGAAGTGCACAGAGCTGCTGGTGCCCTCTGCAGCTGGAGAGGTAATAGTCACAGTGAAAAGTGTTAAAAGGCACTAATTTTGTAAACGTTATTGCTTTTCATCGTAATTTGGCACTTAAGGTTTAAGCCAGTGGGTCTACAGCAGGCAGGTGGACATGTTAACATCCAGCTCAGACTACTGGGGATGGGGTGGGACAAGTTCAGCTTAACATTGTAATAGAGGTGGGGGGGTGGGGGGGGAGCAAGAGGAAACCCCAGATTAGTCATCAGAGATGGAGAGTCTGCTGAAGATGGGAAGACGTCTTGAGGTGTCCAGGATAGGGGAATCTGAGCCGCTGTGGCTGCTGCTGGAGCTGCTCAGATAGCCCTCCTGGTCAGAGAGGGAGTCCTGAGGACTGGGCGGCGAGTCAAACATGTTGGGGGACTCGGACATGGGCCTGAACAAGAAGGTGGTGGGGGAGTTCCCGCTGGGCACCTGCACCCCCATGCTGGGGGCAAAGAGACTGACCAGCTCCTGGCTGGAGAAGGTGAACGGATTGCTGGCGCAGTCAGGCAGGGTGGGGGAGCCCAGCAGGTCGTCGGCGCTCAGCATGGGCGGCGGGGTGATGGAAGTGGGGCTGTCCAGCAGCCCGCTGGCAGCAGTGCTGGGGAAGCCGGCGAAGCTGAAGCTGTGCTGCAGGCGGGGTCTGTCGGTGACGGCGGGCTCCCGGCTCCCCGCCACTGCGCGGCGCTCCTCCGCGTTGTGAATGAAGTGGCAGCGCGGCCCGTAGGGGCAGAAGCCGATGGTGTGGAAAGTGCGGCAGAGCTCCGTCTTGTACTTGGGGTGGCGGGTGAGGCTCCGCAGCTCGTGGATGCCGTGGGCGAACTGGCACTTGTCGCCGTACTTGCAGGCGCCGTTCTCCTCGAAGGGGCGGCACAGCTCCGTCTTGTAGCGGCTGGAGTTGACCTGTCCCCCCGGCTGCTTCTGCTGCAGCAGGCGCTCGCCGCCCTCGGAGAACGAGCGGTCCCGGAAGCGGCTTTCCCGGGGGCCCAGCATGGGAGCCGGCTCCCCTTTCAGGCTGGTAAGGAGCTGGTTCTGGTGGAACTTGGAGTTGGGCAGGGTGACAGAGTGCCTCCTAGGGAAGCCCCCGCCGGCCGGGGTGCCCACCGCCTTCCTGTCCAGCAGGCACCCGCTGACACTCGAGGGGCTGTAATTCAACATCTTGTTGCTCTGCGGGGAGAAAGCAAGGGCCGGTCACTGTCACCGCCTCCTCTGGCGTCCCCACGCAGCCCCGAAGGTCTCCAGCGGCACGGAACGGCGCCCCGTTGGTCCCCGGGTCTGGCCGACGGGGCAAGCAGGGCAGCCCTCCTCACCAACATCCAGCCCCCTCGCCGTTGCCCCCGAGAGCCGCGGGCCGCCCTGCCCCGTCCCCCCGCGAAGCCCTGGCAGAGCTAAGTAAGGAAGCGAGCCAAGCGCCAGACGCGGGGGAGCCGCTGGCTGCATGCAAGAAAACTCCGAGGCCGGAGCTCTTTTCTGGGAGAGCCTCCCAGGGGACGGGGGTGAGCGGGAAAGGCAGCGCGCAGCGCTGGCGCCCTCCCCAGCAACACCACCCCACCCCCCCCCCGCGCAGTGCGGCCGCGGCTCCCGCCCAGCCCCCGCCGCCGCGCTCGCCTTGCGGCGTGGCCGGACAGGGGCGGCAGAACCTCGCGGTGAGCGAGCCCGCCCGCCTGGGCGTGTTGCAGCGCGACGGTCCCATGGGCAAGGGAACAACCCGGCCTCGCGACTGAGTCCGCCAGGAGCGCGGGGCGGTGCCCCCCGCCCTCCCCCCCGCCGGCGGGACCGATGAGGGAAGGGCGGGCAGCAGCAATGGGAGATTCGCGCCCCGTTCCTCGGCCCCCGCTCTACGCCGAGCTCGGTACCGGCTAACAAACAGGGGTGGGGTAGGAAAACCCAAACTCGAACCTGAAAGGCGGCGAAGAGCGCCGGAGCCGCACCCGACGGCGCGCTTACCTTGCATAAAACTTCGCTCAGGTCGAAGATGGTGGGCGACACCAGAGCTGTGGACATCTTCGGAGAGCGAGGGGGGGACGCGGGTGCGGCCGCGGCACACGGACACGAGGAGTCGCGGCGTGGGTAAGGCAGAGCCTGGGGCGCCCGGCGCGCAGCCTGCCTCCCCCCGCCGCCGCTCCCAGCCCGCCGCCGCCACCGCTTCCAGCGGGCTCGGCAAAAAGCTCAACTTATAAAGTTTCGGACTTACCCCCGGGAGGAGGAGCCGGCGACGGGAGGAAAGGGGAGGAGGGGGGAGAAGGGCAGGGTGATTGACACCGCGACTGAATCACCCGGGCGGGCGGGGCGGAGAAACTTTCGTGAGGAAGGAGGGGGGAGGGAAGGAGAGGGGAAAGAGGAAGAAAAAAAAGGACGGGGGGGAAGGCCAGAAGCGGGGGAAAACCCGCCCCGCCGCCGCCGTGCTCCCCTCTCTCCTCAAGAAGAGGCCGTTGTGTGCGCGTGTAAGGCGGGGGCCGGCGCGCGGGGGGGGCTCGCGCTTGCCCGGTATGCGTGAGCCCCCGCAAGTACCTAACGGCCCGACGGCGGTTGGCGGGGGAGGGGGTTCCGCCGGGGTCTGTCCGCTTGGAATGAGGCTGGAGTTGCTGGGGGCTGGCTTTGTGTGGATACACACGGACACCTCCTGGGGGGGGGGGGGGGGGGCTACTCCTCTTTCTAGTTTTTATTGGAAGCTGGGAGCGCTGCGAGGGGAAATAGCTCCCGTCCACGTTAGTTTAAATGGTTAAAATACGGGTTTGCACTTCAAAAGGGTGTCTGAGGAGTTCTGTCTTTTTCTCCCCCCCATAGTTCTCTTCCATCCCCCAGAACTCAGAATTGTAAAACTGAGAGAAAAGAAACAAAATAACGTCTCCGAGCAAGTAATCTGTTCCAGATTTAGTAGGCAAAGTATGATTCATGCGTATATCGATACGGCGGGGAGGAGCAGGGAGCATGGCGGCAGTTTCTGTGTAAAAATAAGTTAAAACATTAAAAAAGCGCTCAAGAGGTTTCTCGGTGCTAGGGTGCCTCAGCGTGAAACCCGCTTCCCCCAAACCCGCCCAGCCGAGCAACTCTCGCCCTAACCATAACTTCAGTGAGTGCTTCACCCAGGGCCGAGCAATGGCATCCCGGCCCTCTCCCTCCCCGCACAGACAGCTTGGGGGGGGGGCCCTGCCGCTGCCCGGCACCACATACTGCTCCGCCTGCCCCACGCCCGGGTTGGCCGGCAGGAAAGAGCCCCCTGCCTTGGGAAGCGCAATGCCGGCCCGAGCGGCCATCGCTCTGAAAACTTCAAACAAATGATCCACTTCCTCTTCTGTTTGCTTTAGAATCGCAGGACCTGGACTTTGAGCTGGCGGCTGATCTTTTTCCTCTCCTTCGGTCTTCAAGAACAGCCAAAATAATCAGCCAAGAGGAACGCCCACAGGCTCCAGCTATTCCAGATTTCTGACTTTTTTTTTTTATATATATATATATATTGTTATTATTTACTTAAGGACAGCAGTCAGGTTCCTCGAATTTCCTTCTCTTTCTAGTTTCTTCTTTTATTTTCCTTGCTTTGGCCAGAAGTAACCAGGAGGGAGACCAGCCTATTATTTTCTGCAGTTGTTTACTCATTCTGTAGATGGTGCTTGTTCCCAGGGCTCTGAGCCTCTCTATAATTAAACCCATTTTAATTGTTAGGTTAGAAACGTCATTTCAGGGACTTTCCAAGAGTTACCGAGAAAGCCAGCTGAGATAACTATTTCTCTCCTTAGTCGCTTCCAGCCTTGTTCTCAACCCGGTACCTCTCCATTGGCTAATCAAGGTGCAACGCTGAGCGGAGGGCTCTCTGCGGGACAGCCCCCACTACTTTTGCATTATTTGCTTTCCCGTGTGCTTTGTTTTGGAAACTTGGGGTTTAAGGTTGCGCATTTCCACGGATCAAGCAGCGAAAGCTGAAGCAGAGAAGGAATTTTCTTCCAGTGATTTAGCTTGGCAAACCCCGACTCCATGGTGGTCTGCTTTGCATTGGCTGCGCACATGCTCAGATCAGGAATTTAGCTACTCACCCCACCTCGTGGCTAAAAGTCAGAGCCCTCCGGGCCAGAGTGGGAATTTGTGTGGGCATGAATTCACACTGAGAAGAGGAATGAAAAAACTGGAGCCTTGCACCTTCCGCCAGAGACATGCCAACACTTTGAAAGATGCAACCGAACAAAGATACGTAAATGAATAAAATGAAAGTCAATTATTACAGAAGATTACTGAAAACGTGAATGAATGCAGTGCTGTGCTCATTAGCTTTCTCGTGTGGGTCAATCTGTCCAGGCCCAGCACATTTCAGTTGGGATACTACAACTAGAATAAATGTCTGGGGCTTTCCAAGCCCTTCCTAAATCTGTCCTCAGTGCAGGAGCAGCTTCTGAAGCATTCTTGTTCCCTGGTTCCAATGCAAGCAGATGCTAAACTTGTGTCAAAATACAGGGGGTAAGATCCTTTATCAGACCTGTGCACACATTTAACAGAGGAATTAAGAACCACTTTCCCAAAAGAGGGCTGGAATGGCCAGAAAACAGTGAGAACCAGGGGGCAGCAAATGAAATGATAAAGGCAGGAGGTGCAAAGGAGTATTTTTTCCAGTTGTGTGTATATAAAACTGTGGGCTCATTGGCACATAATGCTGTGGAGGTCAAAAGTATAAACAGGGTCAAAAAAGCAATTCAACAAATTTATGGAGGAAAAGTCCCTGGAGGTTTACTAAAGGCAAAGGCAGACCTCCCCAGCACGTTGCTGGACAACACACAGCAAAAGTATCACTCATTCCCCTATTTTTAACTCTTAAGCGTTAGCTGCTCTTGGAGATAAGAGAAAGGCCACAACAGACCTTTGATTTGACCCAGTTCAGTTATTTTTACGTAGTTAGGGGTCTACTTTTGTGCTTTATACTCCATCTAACCCTGATGGGCTTGGAGGTGCACCTCACAAATTTGGTTTGGATTTAGCTGTGCAACATCAGATTGTTTGGGCCAGGCAGGAGGAGGTCAGTGATGGGAAGTACAAATCAGCACCATCTCATCCCTTATCCACTGGGCACGGGTTCACCCACTGGCTTTTGCTAAAGGCTGGAGAGCAGTCTCGTGGGGTGGCTGCAGTTTGACTCCCTGTCAGGGTAATAAGAGGTTACTTTGAGAAGCAGGTATAAACTGAACCCAAGTGCCAGCTCTGCCACAAATATATTTGGTGATGTTACAGCTCCCATAGCAACAGAAGGAGATTGCTATCTTAAGACACCTCCACTTGTCTTCACCTGGACTGGAGCGGTTCAGCAATAGGAACCCTGCAGGTGTGCTTGTGTCAGAGTTACCAAACAAGACACAAGAGCAAAAAAGCCTCAGTTGTTGAAAATAAGGTGGAGGGTGGTGGTTTGGTTTGTTCCCCCTCCTACCACCCAATTCCCAAAGTTTCAAGTTAGGAAAGGGAAGTGCTTTTGCTGCGAGCAACATTTTCTCCTGTGAGTTTAGGATGAGTTAGGCATTTCGCTGCCCTGGTCCCATGGGAATCTTCAGATAAATAGACCTGCCTTTTCTGCAGTGGTATTCTGATGTAGCGGGGCTGGGGCTGGAGGAAGGACAAACCTCCTGCCTTTATTTCTGGTGGCAGTGTAAAGTGAGTCGAAGCTTTCTGCAGCCGCTATTCTATTTATATCCTTTGGGTCCAGTGCTATTTTTGTTGGCTGTGCCCCTGGAGGTGGAGGTGTGGAAATGCCTTTCTGCTCGTCTCCACAAGCGGGTGCAGAAGTTTCCTCCGACCCAGGCACCTCCTCAGACGCTGTGGCCTTTCAGGGGTGGTAGGCGGATGTCAGTGTGGCCATTCCGCGCCTGTCCCTAATTTTTTAATCCTGCCTTTTATTTAGGCCTTGCTCTCCGGCCATGGAACATCTCTGGGTAGCCACTGGGAGGTGTGAATGGCTCGGGATGGAAACCACAGCTTGTAGGTGCGCCCTCTGCCAGGCTTTTCTGGCACCGGAGGAAGCCCGGCCTCTGCATGCTCCCCAGCGAAAGGGATATTACCGGCTGCTTGGTGAGGAAACAGACTCGCAGAGATACAGGAAAGTGTGTTAAGGTGGTGGGAAGCAACGGGAGTAAGATTCCTGGCAGCTCGGGTATGTAAACATTCATAAAATAGAGAGTGTGTGCATGTGTGTACTTTGTGGTGGCAGGAAACCCAAGAAGCTAGCTCCATTATTTTTGCTGGAATTGGTAGTTATGCTGCCAGACAAATATTATAAGCCCTTAATCTTCCTGACTTTGCACCTGTGAACGATCTAAAGACCATCCAAGGTGATCTAAATTATGGGACATTGTTACTAATTAGTAATGTGGTTTGGGATCTGATGTAGTTGTTCATAAAGAGGGTTTTCTGTTTCTTAGATGTGGGGATACCTCTGGGGAAACTGAGGGGAGAAGGAGACAGGAGGTAGGGGTAGTATGTGGCCTCTTCTGAAAGTGTCACATGGACGTGACTAGACTGCCACAAATTTGGCACTGGTGGCACAGACAAGATACTGCAGTGGAAAAAGCAGAGGTATCCTTTCAGCAGACGCAGGATAAGGAAATTGTCTGAACTTAATGGATCCAAGTTCTAATTTCCAGTGGAAATACTAATGCAATTAATCTATTTCCACACAACAGGACAGCAAGCCCATGCTAGTGTTTAGTGTTTGTCAGGTGGCTGGCCCAGCCACATCCCAGGGTCCATCCACCTGCACCCAGACATGTGCAGCCTGTGTTGGTGGTGGGAGCTGAGCTGAGACACAAGCCAGCGCAGGAAATAATAGGTTCAAGGGGCTGGAGGAAAACAGCATCACCAGGACTGGCTGCTGCATGGCTGTGGAAAGCCCAGCAGCCCTCTCTCACAGCACCACAGAGCTTCCTGCTGCTCACTGTCTCCTGCAGAGAAACCTCACTCTTCTTACCAGGGTTTGGCTGTTCTCAGTGAAATTGCAAACCCTTTAGGGCAAGGAGCAAATCTCGTCTGGTCTCTCCTCCCTGAGCGCACCACAACTGCGTGAAGCTGGAGAAGGGATTTCTATCCTGCTGGTGCAGCAATGGGAGCCAAGAAAGCACCCCAGCCTGGCTACAGCAAGGTGAGGGATGGAGCAGGAGATTGTGCACCCCTGGCAGAGGAGAGCCATGCAGCAGCTGCTACGGAGACCAGTGTGCCATCCTGCTGTGGGTCCCCAGAGCAGTACCCTGTCCCTCTCTCCACAGGAAGCCCACCTGCATGGGACAGCCGGCACAGCTGGGTGCTGGCACCCTCTTTCTCCAGATCACAGCCAGGCACATGGTGGTCCCAAGGTCCCCAGCATTCCTGCTGGGCCCAAACTCAGGGGCTGATGATGGTGTACAGCAAGAGTAGAGCTTCAGATAGGTACCTTTAACCTGGCCTGATCTGCACAGGCCTCTGTGCCTGCCAGGGCAGAGAGAAGTCTAGTATCTCTCATCTAAATAAATTGTCATCCAGTTTAAGGGAAGTCTTTAGAGACTATTGGCAGTTTCCAGAAAAAAAAAAAAAAAAGCAAGCAAGCTGCACATCAAAACAGCAAATGACCTTGCATCGATACGGGGTTAGTGCATGACACAGAAGTGACTGGGAACATGGCAAGGAACAGATCTCAGCACAAACACCACTTTTTTTTTCAAATCTTACTTCCATGCTCCCAGGCCTGTACACAGGAGGGTGATAATACAGCAGTGATTTCTGTTGGCCTCTGCAAGTTCCCAGCCAGAGCAGCCCTGGCTGCTTATTTATTCTTCGGACGTCAACCAGTGGAATGTTTCCATGATTTTTAGCTCTGAAAGAATGTGCTACAACTAAAATGCTTTCACCTTTCTTTTCTTTTCTTTGTTTTGTTTTGTTTTAAAGAGAACATCTAAAACTACTTGGGAGCCTCTCAGGTCATGCCATTTGTCTGACAAGAGAGGCAGTGCTGGTGTGAGAAGGTGCTGCTTGCTGTGCTGATGGCAGCTCACCTCTGACAGGCCTGGCTATAACCCTCTGTAAAAAAATACCATTTCCAAACACACGGGTTGCACTCCACACATCTTACATCTCCATGAGATATTTGCACTGGGGAGACAGCTTGCTTTTCCGCCTATGCCATTCCATCAAAACGTACTTTTAGCACCAGGCAAGAAGCCAAGGTCAAGTCTTCTTTTCTTTTTATTATTTTTCTTCTCGCTGCCCCCTCCCCCCCCCGAATACATTATGATACAGACTTCAGTTCAACTTCAGTTCCACTATTATATCTTTTCCCACAAGACCGTTGTCTCATTCAGACCACAGCAGGGAACACACTTTCATCTCTGCCAGCTGGGCATGGCTGGAGCGCCCCATGCCCGTAGGAGCTGCGTGGGGAGGAACGAAGGCGAGGCTTTGCAGATTCCCATGCACAGAGGATGGAGGGGTTTGGCCAGGTCCAAATCTGGGAGGGCATTTCCAGGAAGCCTCTCCCACTGCCTCCTTTGTCAGGGTGCTAATGAAGAATGAAGAACAATGAGGGTGGGATTCCTCTCACCTGATTTTAGGTGCCTAAAAGTTAGGTGTCTAAACCTATTTAGTTGGACAGGCTTCTTGCATAGTCAATAGAGACAAATAGGCACCTCCAGTGTGTGATTCATCTCACCTATCTTGCACATTTATCTTGAGAAGGGCTGACTCACTCTGCAGCCAAGCACAGCTTCTCTTCTGTGACTGTAAGGGTAGATCAGCAACTTGAGGATCTGACAACTAAACTTTACATGTCCCAAGTTATGAAGGTGAGTCCTACCCCCAGCTGTGGCAGTGGCTGTGGCAGCAGCACTACCGTGCCCTGGCTTGGGGCCTGTCCCCCGCAGTTTCTCTCAGAGGGTCTGCTTCCAAGCCTCCCCAAGCAAGGCTGGGTTTTAGTCTGTCCAAATCACATTATCAGTCCTTATCACATTATCAGACTAGGTTAAATATTTATAAAGCACCTGGGGCAGGGTCCATGTCTTTCTTGTGTTTGTATGTTCCCTCGAGGAGCGAAGCCCCTGTGCCGGTTGCAACCCTTCGCAGATTGGTGCAGTACAGCACTGTGGGTGCCTACACCAGTATGCAGATCTTGATGAAATGCAGCCAGGAACACAAAAAGAGCTCATGGACATTGGGAAATAAGCAGGAGTGAATCATAAGAGTCA
The DNA here is from genome assembly GCF_963264785.1 of Psittacula echo. NCBI lineage: Eukaryota > Metazoa > Chordata > Aves > Psittaciformes > Psittacidae > Psittacula > Psittacula echo. The sequence goes on along the minus strand of NC_137739.1, from coordinate 40,716,155 downwards.
GAAGAAGCTACTAACGTGTGGGAAAAAGGCAAATGTGCTACCTCGGCACAAACATATAATAAGGAAGTATGTAATAATAATTACTGTTATTGTAGTATGGTCTGGGTGAGCATTTGGGAAAAAGATATCTAATAACTGACAAGCGATGTGGCTCATTTTGTTTTGATCTGAAATTCAAACAATGGTTGTGTTTATAAGGCAATAATACACAGGGCACAGAGCACTGGCACTGCACCAAATATGCACTCCCCAAGCAGGGTTTATATAGGTCATGCCAAACAAATAATAGTGTTCTTCAATATAATTACTGATTCATTACGGAAAGAGAAGGTAATTGAGTCTGTTTGGATTTCAGGGAGGCGTTAGATATAGTAAATTCATACATGTGAACTTGGATTGGGAAGGCTTTGTGCACTTGCCTAGCTCTGCTCCTCTGGGAGTCAGTGGTAAAATTCCCGCTGCAGCCTGCCCCAGCAGCACAGGAGGCTCTCTGCCAGCTTCAGCAGGCACTGTTGCTCCCACCACCCTTTGCAGACACTCTCAGCACCCTTTGAAGCATTTCACAGGTAGACTGGGAAGCTCCTGGTAATCTGAGATCTGGATCCAAATGTGTGGGACCTGGCACTTAGCTCAGGCATTGCACCAGCCCCACTGGCTGCCTTGATCTTGGTGGCGCCCCAGCCCCTCTACTTCTGAGCCTCCTGCTCCGTGTCCTGCTTCTGGATGCATCTCTTTACACACATTATTCCAGTGTTATCTCAGGGAAAAGTGGCAAAAAACAGAGGACAGGATGGCCTGGAGGTGCCCATCAGATCCCTAGACCGATGCTCATACGTGCCCATGGGGGACTTAAACTGAGGTGTCCTGCCCTGGGAAGACATCAGTGGTGTTATGCAGTGACACCAACCAACATGGCAAGGGAGTGCCACCAGAACTCAGGACATCAAAGAAGAGCCAGGCTCAGCTGGTGGTGAGGGAGGACCATGAGGGCTTCTCCAGGGGCTTTTGGACGGCTTTCCCCTGTGGCCAGTCCTGGGGAACTGGCATTTCAACTGGAGCACTTTGCTTTCCCCAGGAAGACCTGGGCAGCCCCACACCAGTCTGAGGCGTTTCCTGCTGGCCTCTGCCTCCCCACACTGGGATGTATGATGGTACCTACTGCAGCCTCCTCAACACCCAACACAGCTGCCAGTACCAGAGCTTTGCTTTGTGTGGCACCTGGACCAACAGTTTGACTTAGAAAACCCAACGCATGGTGGAACAGCCACAGTTAGCACCTCTTATCTCCATCACCAGCCCTGCTGCTGCTCCCCACAGCGCAAAGGGCAGAACCCTAGTGTCCTCCCTGCAACTCCACTCCAGGGAGCAGCTGCATTTGCCAAAAAGGCTGACTGGGCACAGCACAAGTCTTCTAGGAAAATGGGGGCCATGCACTGACAGACCAGCACCCAGTGCAGGATGGAATACTGAGCACTGATGGAGTGCTTTTTTGCCTTTTTGCAGTGTTGCAAATGATGATGCCTTTTTGCAAAGTTAAATCATGCCCCACTAGTCAGCTGACTTCTGTGAGCTTCCAAAAATCTGATCAGGAGCTAGCAGGGACTATAGTAAATACATGCTTACAAAAGGTTTTTTGATAAAGCCCCTTCCAAGAATGAAACAAACTTGGCAGCCATCAGATAAAAAGTACCATCATGGATTGAAAATTAAGTCAGAACTGATAAAAGGGGGAAAAAATCCATTAAAAGTAAATGGCCACTGTTCTAGAAGGGGAAGAAAAGCTGACTGAGGTGGGAGAGGGGCAATGGGGCCACGCTTGGAGGAGACAAAAGTGGCCCTCTGAACACTGTTTCGAAAAACAGAAATGGAGGAAGGATAACAAGGCATCAGCATTTGCTGCCAAGACAGAACCATGTATTTTAACTGCAAGCAAGGCTCGGCAGGGCTGGGAGGAACTCCAGAAGCTTCTAACTAAACTCAGAAACCAAACCACAATGACGGAGAAAGTTCAGTGCACACAACGCCAAAGCAAGCCATTTCAGAAGAGACTGGGCAAACCTCTTGCTCTGAATTAGAAGTTGGCTTGTAGGGGTCAGTGGTGGGCAAGGCAATAACAATTGAAGCATTGCATGTGAAAGATCTGCACTGAGGATCAGCATGAAAAATATGTCATCCTATAACCTGGTCACACGCATCACACTCCATGTCTGCTTGCCCACTTTGAAGCAGGACCTGAAGAAACATTGTAAGATGAACCATGCTGAGTCAAGATCAAAAGTCCACCAAAGGCAGCATGGAAGAACAGAAACAGCATCAAAGGCAGAGCTGGGTGGGGGACTCTTTTTGATGAGGGGAGGTTGAGGAGTACAATACTATTTCATTTGCACCAGGGAAGCAGAGGGTTACAAAACAATCGTTCCCTTAAGTAACAACCACCCAATGCTTTTGGTTTATTTGTGCTGTGCTAGTTGAAAAGAAAGACATAAAGGTGCTTTTAAAAATAGTTGCAAGGGAAGTTTATGCTTTTCCAATGGTCTGCCTCACAGTACTGTTCCCTGCTGGACGTGATCTGCTGATAAGCTCCTACCTGGCCTGAACTCAGCTCTGCATGCCAAGCCACCCGGTAGCAGTGTACCTGCTCTGGCTGGATTGCTGAGACCCCCTTTTGCAGAGGTTGGGTGCAACTCCCTTGTGGGCAGCATCCAGACTTGGGCAGCAGCTGGCGAAGCCCAGCCTGTGCACTGAAAGCCTGCACAGCATCAGTGTCTGGCTGTCATGGAGTGGGGACCACACGGTGGGGACGAATGCGGTCCCTGGCAGGGTGTGGTGACACTAAGACCTGTGCAGTAAGAAGCGGGAGGGTGGTGTGTGTGTAAATAATTTACTAGTATGACCTAAATGCTACCAGGCCTTTGTTTATTTTTATGAAGTCAGTAAAGAACCACGCACGTTCTGAGACTGGAGTTTGGGGACCAGAGGCTGAGAGGTGACACAGAGTAAAGGCATCCAGTCCCTCCATGTGGGAAGGTAGTCAGGCTGAGAGTAGAAGGCTGCTTTTTGAGTTTCCAATTTTCCTGCATACAGAAAGCTTTGCAGAGAAACAAGACAGGGAGAACTGCCACAGATCTACAGGTTTAGATGTTACTGATGTCTGCAGTTGGTTGACCCACCTGATGTGTTCAAGATGCATGGCTCAAAGATGACCAGTCATCTTTGTTGATGGATCAGAACTCCACAGATTCAGACTGTGGTAGATATGACAGTGTTACAAATACAGCTATTCCAAAACACAAACCAGAATTTCTAAGTGCCAGTGAACTGGTGAAGACCAACTGGGAGCAGGTGGTGGCTGGCAAAGGCTCTTTTGGTGAAACTGTTGAAAAGAACAAGTCTGCTGGTGAAGGGAGGGTCCCATGGTCACCTCCAGCAGTATAAAGAGAATTAAAAACAGCAGCAGCAAAAGCCAGTAATGCACCAAAAGCTGTGTCCAGGCTAAACCAGGTCAATAAAAATAGCTGTGCTGGTGAATGAATATGCCAATCTAAACCATGTTTCCTGAAGCAGTTGAACCCTCAGCCACAAAGCCCTTCCCAGGAGGAAAGACTGTTGCAATAACATTGCTATGGAGGGGGGTAACTCTGCTTCATAGCTGAGCTGTCGGTGGTTATGACCAGTTTGCATGTGTGAAGTGCATGCTTTTCTATCTCTTTGATACCAGAAAAAGCAAAAATAGGTGTTTGTGTGGATGTGTGCATTGGTGAGAGCATGTACTAGGCTAGGGAGATCGTGCATGTTTGTGTGTGTGTATGAGTTTGTGCTCACTTAAGGAATTGTGTATGTGCATGAGAACAAGTGCTAGTGAACATGTGAACAAGAACCTGAGTGGCCATCATGCAGCTGCGTGTGAGCATCCCAGGCTACAGCAGAAATGGCGTGTGCTGGGACAGGTGCAGGTTACCCAAGGGCAGGTAGGGCTGTGTGAGTTTTCACTTATGCCAGCCATGGGGAGTGTGGGTCTGTGCTGGCAGGAGGGCCAAGGAGCAGTGGTGTGCACACAAGCACCCCTGCACAAGGGAGGGGAGGTGAGCATCAGTACAGGACAGCACACGCAGCACTGTGGTGCTGGAGGGGAGATGCAGAAAAGCTTTTTCCTGACTGCTTATACAACACAGTTTGGCTCAGCAAAGAGTCAGTGCGGGTAAAGAAGAGTCTAGGAGGGCTCCTGCCAGCTATAAACAGAACGATCAGCATACACAGGATGTGGCAAGTAGCTAAAGGCGTCCCATTATTCACTTCACTTTTATTTCAAGGGGATTCACTTCTCTGTTCTGTTTCCCATTTGGGAAGTGAAACCTAAGATCACGGTACCATTAAAAAAAAAAAAATTGGTCACAGCTCATTTGTTTTTCTACTTTATTCTTTCTTTCATTTTAAAAAGTTACTTTGCTTTGCCTTGAATGGAATTTATTGAAATTACTGGTAACATATTAAGTCTTCACTCTCTGTTTCTCTCCTGAGGAAATATCTCATTTGCTCTTATTTGAAACTGTTGACTCTGAGGGGGGTGTTTACAGCTCATGACGTACTCACAGTATGGTGCAACCCAGAGCAGAGGGAACAACACGGGTTCCTCCTAAGCACAGCCAGAGCTGGCCTGTGCACTGCTCACAAGGTGTCTTGTAAACATTTATTCATTCTTGCACACACACTCCCTTCCCTCCCCCCATCAGGTGAGGAAATATTATTGTCACCATTTCACAGATGGAAGAAGTGAATGCAGATAGGTTTGGTGACTCACCCACAGCCACTGAGGCAGATCTAGAGCTGAGGTGTTAAGCTCCTAGCCACCTAATTTAACCCAGCAGGTCACGTTCCCACCCAGGGCTGACAATATAGGCAGTGTCAGCTCTATCTACCTGCCACCTACTTGTCCTGTGAAGCAGTAATGCTCATCTTTACGTTTGCAGAATGAGATCAGATTGCTGTGGCCTACTCCATGCAATGGTGTCATCACAGTGCGATATATTATTATGATATCATGATGTGATTATGCATGAAACTAACGCAAGGACACACAGAGAACAGAGGTAGGCAGCTGGAAATCAGCGACCATTGCTCTCCAACCACATCAAACATACACCCTAAAACAGGGTGTTGGTTGATCCCACCACACTGCAAAGATCTGCAAATGATCTGTATGCTGGGCAGCGGCTCCCCACCTTCTTTGTTGGGACCTGGGTTAATTTCTGCCCTATGCAGTCCTGGTGCAAACAGCCAAAGTAGGAAAGATGGCTCTGTGAGGCAGTGGAAGGAAAATATTTGCTTCTCCAGTGGAAATCGCTCTCAAAGCCTATGGTCAGTAGATAAAGATCATGGTCCCAGTTCTCCAGTGAGGCTGGCTGTCTTTGAGTGCTAAGCACTTACTGGAAACTAAGCCTCCTCCTGAAGGTGGTTCAATACAAGCACTCAGGAAATCGAGCCTTCAGTGTCTCATCACAGCTGAACATTCAGGGCTACATGTTGCCACTGTTTGCTCTGTTTTGCTATTTAAGATCCTCTCCCACACGGAATCAAGAACAAAAACAATAAAAATACCCCACTCCTTATTATCTTGTTTGCTTTTCACACTGTTTACATGGGGCATGATTTCACTCATGTCCAATTCATCCCAGATGACTCAGATTAGTCAGTTCCACTTTCTGAGATGGGTCTGTCTGTCTGTCTGCTGCTCAAGCCCTGCAGGATGCTGGCACAACCAGCCTCACATTACAAGAGGGGAGGTTAGATTTCCCTGTGCGAATCTTAACTTTTATTTTTAAATAAATCGCTTGGTATTTCCTTCTGTTAAATATCACCTTTGTAACATGTCATTCCAATTAAGCTGGTGTTGCTTTTTGCTTTGCCACATGCAAAACTTGTTTCCACCACCACAATGAAGTTTGCAGAGAGATTCTCCTTGATTTCTGTGAGCTTCAGACCCATCTCTCAGGAGCTGTTACTGCACCTCTTGAGAGAAACAGCAAAACACCCACTGATTTCAAGGTGTCAGAGATTAGGGTCTCAGAAGGACTTGGGAGTGGGAAGGGAATGCATTTGAGTACCTGGAATGTTCAAAGGCCTCCCTACATCTCTTCTACCATGGTGAATGGTTTTGGGGTGTCCTGGGACTCTACAGTTGTAGGGAAATGGAGAGGCAGAAGAATCTCTTGAGCATCTAGAAGGAGGATGGCTCGCTCTTCTTCCTCTGGCCCTCCTTAAGGGACTAAGTGCCAGCCAAACAGTGCTGGCTTGTAAACAGTCATGACACCTTTCTGGACAATTGTCTCTGGACTTGAGGTTTCCTTTCCTTACTGAGGGTTGAACCGGAGTTTTCAGGATGTAGAGGAAGGCAGGGTGGCCAGTGCTGTGATGGGTGTCAGGAGAGCATGGGCTGCTGTGTGGAAGAGCCTCGAGTCAGCACCTTTCATCCACAGAAACAGAAGAGCCCCTGTTGTTGAACTGGCAGAGAGTTAATCTCATAGTTAAAGTATTACTGAGCTCTACCTGCTCTTATCCTTCCACAGTGCAAGGGGCAATGGGCTCAGTAGGTCAACTGGCCAGTACCTGACAGCAGCTAAAGGGACCCAGTCAAGGCCCAGAATTTGACCTGTGCCTCCTTGGTTAGATCCTTTTCCACAGTCATGTCATTCTTTTATAGCCCTTATGCATGCTTCAGTGTGTTTTGTGCTAAACAGAACAAAGTAAAAACCCTGCAGAGAAGAAAGCCCAGGCTGAAGCTAGATACAATCAGTACAGGCTTCATCAGCTGTCCTGCAGCAACACAGGGGTGCACAGGGTGCTTGTGAGAGCAGCCTTGGCACCCGTGGCTGAGAAGAGAAAGTCAAATCGTTAGAACAGTGCAAAACACAGTGCCTCAATTTCAGGAGTCCCCAGTGGGGAAGACAGTGTGCCAGCTGTGAGAGACAAATAAAACAACTAGTTGAGGAGTCACAAATTCAGGGCAGACGCCCAGGCAACACCCCGCCTTCTTCTCTTAAGAGGCATATAGCCAACACCAGTGGCACTAGTAATCAGAGTCCTGGGGGCTTGTTTGCTGCTGTGCCTACCCTAGCCACAGATCTCTGCCCCCAGACCTAAACCACCAACACTGCAAGTTACTATTTTGCTGGCCAAAAGCTCTCTAACTTGGAACAGGGAACAATCCTTGCTATCTCTACAGGTTCCAGCTCGGTGATGTGCGCTACACCCATTCATCTAAATGCAGAATTAACTCTGAAACAAATGATAAGGTTTTAAATGCCATCACACAGCTGATTTATTTCCCCACTGTCCCAAAGTGCTTCCCAGGTGCTGAAAAGCTTAGCTGCCAAGATCTCCATAGCCTCTGCTGACAACCTCAGAGACGCAGCTCTGTATTGCATCATCTTTCCTACTTGTGCAGGCCCCAAATGCTTTCAGCCATCAACATGCTCAGCCACAGAGCCCCCTGCAGTGGTGGTGTCACAGTTCTTCCCCTGACGCAGCCGAGGAGACATGAGGAGGCTCAGCAAGAAGTGACTTGTCCCTGCTGATAGGGCAAGTGGGTGCTGGAGCAGCACCACCAGCTGATTCCTCCAGTCTTCCATGCGTGTCTTCCCACCTCACAGCAGTGTGTTTTGCCTTGATGTTAGTGGAGTTACAACAAGCGCAAGCTAGGTGTGAGCTCACACTACAACACATTGGTTGTGCTGAAGACACAAGGTCATCCCACCCTTGGGAAGGAGACAGAGGACACAGGTGTATGTATGCACACATGAGCACACCTCCATGGCTGTGTGTAAACACACATGTCTACACAGAGCTTCCATTTGGAACTGTGCCCTGCGTGGCAAATATCTCTTCAGGCAGAAAAACATCACTGCCTCAGTTCCTGCAACAGAATCATTTTTGTTTTTCTTTCAGGTTCTGGAGTTACTTCTGGTTTACAAAAATAGCACCGCTCGAGGCAGCCTTCCTGATAGGTGGAATAGTTTCCCCTTGAGAAGAAACTGGTGGAAATCCCCTCTTCTGAGACATTTTTAACTTTGCCAGAAAATGTACAATGGGAGTGACTGCTTTAACTAGTGAGCTGACTGGGATGAGCTAATGGGTTTTTCCATCTCTGGTGTCTAGTTCCAGGGATTTCCATGAATTGCTGTCAGGACAGAAGAAGGCAAGAGATTGCAACTGTGGGATCTGCTGTTTCAGCTCCACTGACACGTCATTCCCTCAGGACACCCAATGACCTGGTTAATCTAGTTCTTTGCTTCTGACTTCTCCTCGTAAATGATTTATCAACTGGCGTGGATCCCTGTTTGCTTAAGGAGGCGTGTGACGACCTCTAGCAGACCAGCTGCACAAAGCTACAGCCTGCATTTGGCACCCAGCTGCTGGTCCCAGCTCGTGACCCTTGGCACAGGGAGCACAAGGACGGGGCTCCAGCAGAGACGGGTGGCAAGGGCTGAGGCAGGGAACTGTGGGTAGTGTTTACATGGCTCTGTGGAGAGCCCTGGTGACTAAGCCATCAGCTCATCAGCAAGGGTGCTTGAAGGCTTGCCTCGGCCTGTCCTGACCCCCACAACACAGAGTCCTGACTGGGCAGCCGGATGCCATGTTCAGTGTATACAGACTGTGGGGTACAGGTCATGGGAAGCATTAGCTGTGCCAGAGCCAGCCTTGGGGTCCATGTGCTCCAGAAGAAAAAATAACGTGAACATCCACCACCTTATCCATCCTCACAAAGTAGCATCAGTGGCAATGACACTCTGGTGCAGCTCTGGAGGTCTTCATCATCTGCACACGTAGGTCAATATATGTGTCACCACACACAAAACACTGCAACTAAAAAGACGATGGTGCAGATCTAAACTCAAGCACTCAAGCCAGGGAGGAGAGGGATGATCCTGCAAGCTTTACATCCTGCCTTTGTATGTGAGGCTAAAGGAGTGTGGAGAGAGATCAGATATCACTAACTGGGTATCCTCCTAAAAAATTGTCTATGGGCAACTCCCTGCCTTCCCTCCAGACCAGTTATTGCTGCTTCCTGCTCTGATTGTTTCAAATCCAGTTATCTTGAGTTATGCCTGTTCCAGCAAATACAGTGCAGCAGAGGGGAGGTCCCGTTCATGTCGATGTTGTATGCATGCCACAGATCACAGAGATTAGCATGGGAGGAATAACCCAGATGATCTGCTTGAGTCAGGTATTGGGAAGCTTACAACAGAGCTGTGTAACCATTAGAAATGTAAAACTGTTTAACAGATGAAAAGCCATGCTGAATTTCCAGATGGCTGGAGGCTGTTTCACAGGGGCAGCACACAGCAGAAAAGGAAGCTGAGGAAGCCCACTCCAGCACTGGCCCGGACAGCACTGTTTCCAGAAGCATGGTGTTACACCACCCAAGGGCCACATCATCAGGCAGGGCTGGCTTAGGCTGCGGCAAGGAACCTGCAGCCACACGTAGGCAGAGGCATGGGGTGTGTTTTTCTCTCACATAAAGGTGGACCTGGAGCAGCTTTCAGTTTCCTGGGACCTGAGAGGTAGTTTTGTTCATATCACAAGAGGACTGAAGGTGCAACTTCTCTTTCCTTTTCTGGGGGCACACCACCGCCTTCCTTTCCTTGTGCCTCAACGGGAACTCTCTGTTCATGCATCACAAGCTCCCACTCTATACATTGTACAGCACATCAACATCACAGAACAACAACCAGCTGGTGGGATGTGTGAGTGGTAATTCCACCTGGCCAGGAGCAGCTGTAAGTACCCTGTGGCTCAAAACCCCAAACTATGTCCCCAGGAATGTATTCAGTCTAGGCTGACCCCACACACCCTGTGATATCCTAGTTGTAGTTGCAGAGCAGAGGGGCAGGACAGGGAAAGAAAGGAAGGCTAGCAAGTTATCCCAAAATAGTATTTCCAAGCTTTTAATATGGGTGGATGTATTTTAGGTATAACCTTCAATGTGAATTCCCAAGTACTGATAGATTATATATAGGTAACTCAGGGTTCAGGCTTAGCTTCAAGCCTGATCTCACTAAGTGTTCACACCGCAGTCCTACTCTGCAAACAGCAGAAAAGAGCCTGGTCCATAGAGAAACTATGTCCTTACCAGCAGCACAAGTACTCTTGGCTTTGCAAACCCAAAAACTTTTACTGAGGATAGCACAGATGTAGAGTGATGCAAGTGCAAAATTCCCCAAAAGCATTACCCTGTCCCTAGGGAGCTGAAACAAGAGCCGAATTTTCTTATTGACTTCTTCTGTGGCAGATGCACAGATTTAAGAACAGAACATAAAAAAAGCACCCAGAAACTCTTTGGCAGAGCCAGGACTGGAACCTGTTTCTTCTCATCTGCAGTCTCCCAGGTTGTGAGAGAGATTGCTTCCAGGTGCCTGGCTTTGTTCTGGTCCTGGCAACAGAAGGCCATTTTCTGGTCCATTCTCTGTCTTTCCCAAAGGGGTTTTAATTTGCATTTTGACCACAACCAAACAGATATTTTCATTGAGCTGTTCATGCAGAAACCATTTTATTGAGCTGTTCTGATTTTGGTGTGCTAAATTCACCCATCTGGCAGAGCACTTTACTGCAAGACAGAACTCACGTATCTATTAGTTGGGTCTTACCATAGGAGATCCTACCGGGATGCTCTGGTCAAGGCTACAGCTACCTGCTGTGTCAGGGGTATGCTCCTTTACCACCACCGTTCTGGGAAGGCTGGCTCAGAGTTAAGAGGCAGCTGATGTGTCTTATTCGGGTCCATTGCTGATGAGGTTCACATTAAATCTACTGGCAAGATCTAAACAACAAGATTGAATGCAGAAGGGCACAGTTATGGATGAATAAAAGTAAAGGGAATAATAACCTGCTTTTCCTGGACCTGGCCCAGAATTCACTAAAGGGATTTCCATGAGCATTAGTAGGATTCAAATCAGACCATAAATTTATTGCAAATTTTCTTCTGCTTTATTAAAGTGGGGGAAAAAAAACCCAAACCCACAACCTAAACCCCTATATGTTTAAGGTTGTTTCCCCTTTTTCTCATATATTTATTCTTTCTGCTCCTTCCTGGCACTGAGAAGACTATACCCCACCTCTGAGAAGACCATGATCTGACAACTACCCATAAAATGAGAAGTGCATTCCCGAGCCCCCAGCTTTGCTGGTCCTGAGAAACAACCAACTCAGCCCTGCTCTGCTTCGAGGCTCATCACTCGTACTGGGCACTGTCATAACAGAATTACACACTGAGGGAATGTTCTTCCTATCCGACTGTCATTTCCCCAAATATCAATTAAAAATTGTCACATTTCTGTACTCTGTGGATGTCATCTGCCTTATGTGTGCACTTTGTTAATGCTGGGTTGTGACACACACTTCCCACAAGTTGTCTAGGGAGGAGAATTACAAGTATCGAGGCACTTTAAGATGCCAGCAGAGTGCCTAATTGGATTACAAAAGGGCATTCCTCCTGCCACCTTTTGATTTCAGTGCAGGCTGGACATGTAACTATTCCCATCCCTAGATACCAAACAACTTTAGTAGACAGCCTGAGTTCCCTCTTAGACTATGGCACTTAGCTCTCAATGTGTTGCGAGGATGGAAGAAATAATGACTATGAGTTCTCAGGAAATACAGAAATGGGGTCAACTAAGTAACTTTTAAGTCAGTTAGAAAGACAATTTATTAACACTTTCTGCTAACAGCCAGCTTTGATAGATTCCCATGATTCTCACTGCCAGCATCTCCATTCCCATAAATAAATATTTATGACCCTTCTCCCTCAAAAGGCTGGTTTATCTCCTTTAAAATAGAAAGAGCATGAAGATACGTCTATCAACATTAGGGATATTAACTCTACCTTTTTATCCCCATGTTTAAAAAAGAAGCAAAGCATTCAAAGCTTAAAGTGGAAAGTCAATCACACAGAATGGCTATGGATGGGAGTCATTAAATGCCGGCTGCATTTTTTTTTATCGAAACAATAAAGCAATTTACTGTACAAATAGCTTTGGCAAAGTAGGGTTTAGGTTCTGTCAAAGTTTACAGCCCTGTATCCCTGAAAGTCAAGTATAGCAGCAAAGCCTTTGACCCTTCTGAGCACTGAGGAGGGGCTGGCTCTCACCCCAGGAGAGCTGCTGGCACATCAGGCAAAGCACACACCAAATGTGTGCAAGTGTGAGGCCTAAAGGAGCTACTGCATCTTGGCTTTGATTTCCATGTAACTTCACAAATGTTAGGGTCAATTCCCAGGAAACAACTCCTGGTCCATTACAGGCAATGTGGAGTCCAGAGAGGATCAAAGCCATACTCCTCATTTTAAACAAGAGGGAAAAAAAAAAACCCCAAACAAATCCAGTTTGTTTCAATGCAGTATTACCTGCCCATATATTTTGTCTGAACTACTGAAGTGTGAGGCCTGTCTCACACTTTATGCTCCTTTTTCAGAAGGAAAGCCTTTCTGTATTTTTCAGCATTGTGGTGCATGAGCGATAGCGCTGCCACCTAGAGGCCACAGTGACTTTCCAGCACATTCCCTTGGACAGCAATGGCACTGGCAATAACCTGTTACCCTTATTACCCCTTTGTAAAGAATTTCTCATTCCTGAATCAACATCTCTCATTCAAGAATTGTGTATTCTGCCTTAAACAATCCAGCTTAAGAATAGGCTATATAATGAATGTGTCCACCATAGGGCTGAAGGACAGTATGAAATATGAGATACAAAGCAGAGTCTCTCAGAGATATCTGAGGGGCTTTGGGGAGCTCTAGGCTTCTGGGAGTGGTATTAAATATGTGGTTTTGAAAGAGTTATAGCAGGAAGAATTGAGTATGGGACAGGGCTCTGTGTTGCCTTCTTATTCACATCAAGCTCTATAGCCACAGAGTAAGCATGACTTTCACCTGCTCATCCCGTTGCTACTGCTCAGAGCTGCCAGGCTTGGGAAGACTTTGCTCTGGAAATGCCACAGAACTGTATCGGTTTTGGCTCCGAATGTGCTTTTCTCTCATCCCTACAGCAATCTCATTTCTCTCCATCAATAAGCAGTGGGACCAGGTCTGCTGAAACCAGCAGCAAGCTCTGGCTACCAAGGCCTGGACACAGTCCTTCCCAACCTGTCTGTGAACTGAATACTGCAAGTCAAACTGATCCAAACTCCTGACAACTGGAACCAGTCTGGAACTTGTCTTGGTGGTTACAGCCTGTACAGGAGAGTCACATCCCAGCTCACACACTCCATCCCAGTGGCTGCTCTTCTGCCTTGCTGCCTGAACTCTCTAATCTGGTTCAGGAATGGCCTTTCCCCATGCCTTTCCCTACAGCAGGCATAGGAGTCATTTAATACTGGCAAAGGTTAAAAGGAACAACGCAGAGGACATTCATGGCAACCTACTGCTGTCCACAATGCCCCATGCTGATTTGAGGTGTGTTAGACCCTTCCACATCCCACACACCTCAGGCAGCCGTGCAGGCTGAAGTGGAGCAGACAAGTGAGGGTTGCACAGTGATACTCTGGCCTTGCAGCTGGAGAACCCCAATCAAATGCCCTTGCAAAGCACTTCAGTTTTGCTTGCACACTGCCTGCCCTGTGCCCTGCACTGGCTGTATTGCAAAATCCCCGGTTGATGTGACTAAGAGTCATGCTCTGCAGCCTCAGCTTCAGTTTCTACCTCTCACAGACCTGAAATGGAGACAGGGAAGCGTCAGATGCTTTCTGTTCTCCTTACCCAGGACTCTCTAACCATGGGTGGTTTTGAGTCCAAGGAGCTGGAGTGACCTTTCAGTCAATACTGTTGTGTGAGTGGCTAAATAAAAACAGATCTGAACCCAGTCAGTGCTGCTTACATCAAGGAGAAGGGAAGCAGTCACTGACTCCAGCAAGTGCTAGCAAAGTTCTGCAAGAAGTGGCTAAAAATAGGGCTGCCCCCTACAACACTTCCGTCCTGCTTTTGACATACTCACAGCTTTCACATCCTATTGGCCTCACTGTTTCCTTGTTGAGGGCTTGCCTCATGCTCCAGCGTCACAGAGCAGCCCTTCCTGCTGTGGACAACCTCAGGAGCTTTGAAGTACAGGCAGCTCCCTCCCACCCCAGTGTAAGTGGCCACTTCCCCTGCCCTCTTTACATGTACTTCAGCCACAAACAAGAAGTGGGGCAAGCCCCCACTGACGGTCTCGCCCTAAGAAGACACTA